>NW_006399758.1:9908769-9910818 GCF_000299155.1 Elephantulus edwardii | reverse complement strand
TTTTTTTTTTCAAACATTCATTGCTGTACAGAGATAACTCGTGGTTGCTGTGAAGCTAAACACTGTGACACTGATATGCCAAATGCGATAATGGTTACTCATGGTGGACAGTGTTTGGTGGAGCTTCCCAATTAAAACAAGCTTGGAAGCAGGAGTGGCATCCCCTTCTGAAATGGCTTGCCTCCAGAAACTCTATGAACATTGATCAGGCCTTTCATTCTAAGACTCGACGGCACCTAACAAGAACACAGAAGAGACAGTATGACATGTTCCCAACACTTTAACAAGTTTGATATTTCTCAGATGGTGATTTTTAGGTTGAGAGCAGGAGTGGGAACACAGATGCTAAGGGAACATATTTTTTATTGGTTAGCTATTGAAGGTTTAACACTAGCCAGGCATTGTAGTAAACCTTCACCTATATTTTCTAATCTGTGTCACAGCTCAGTGAGACTCCAAGTTATTATGTCAAATTTACAGATGAAAAAGTTCACGATAAAAGAAATTAAATTACTTGCCCACATCACAATGGCAGAACTGACTGTGCTTGGATCTTTTACAAATGGCAGAACTGACAATTCAGGCTTTACTCTTCTGGACTGTAAAGTTCATACCTTCTAGGATTATTGTCTTTATTCATCAGAATCCTTGCAGCAAATTCACCCCAGAAGCTGTACCCTATGAGAATGATACTGTTAAAACACAGAATTGATGTGTTCGTGGGAGACTGTAAGAAGTAAGAAGACCAGAAAGAGAAAAATTTACATCAGTCTGAATTTCATTCTATAGTAAATGAGGAAGAACAAGACCCAGGCACACAACTTGAAAAGGTTTCCTGTTTAAAACTTTTTAGAGTATTTTCAAAGCAATTATTTACAAGCTATATCTTCCTGCTTGTTTTTAGTCTTTTCAGTTGGAAATAAACTCTTGAAAGACAGGTTTCTATGTCATTATTTATTCGGTAGGTGTTCTACTATTCAATTTCAGCAGTGGAAATTGAGGTCAGAAAATGGAAAATTACACTTCCTGAAGAGAATTGGCCATGTAAGGTCCTGAAGATCTTAGTTGCACATAGATGTACCCACAAAAGAGCCCAGCCAGGAGAGGAAGGTAGTAGAATCAATGCTTAGCCACTTTTAACCCAAATAGCTTTAAGGTGGTATGCTGCGTTGTTTGATTCGTGAGAAGAAATAAGAATCTTGTAGAACAAAGTCACAAAATTGGCACTGATATTCTACTCCTGACCTTTTAAACGTGAAACTTAGCTGATTATTTGAGAGAGGAGGAAACATAAGCAGTTTAAACTTCAGAAGGAAGTTAAGCTGCTTGGAATTTACTGTATGACTGGGTACATTCTCTGCTTTCTACTTTTTTACAGAGTACCCAGGTAATTTTGTTATTGTTGTTGTTGCTGTTTGGTTTACAATAAACTAGTTATTTATAAGCTTTCTTTTATATTCTGTAACACATTCAACCAGCTCTGTAATAGAATGAACTACTGTTGCTCAAATACAACTAGAGTTAACATTTTCCTCAATCTTCCCCTCATGCTTGTTCTTTGTTGTAAGTTGTCGTTAAATTGACCCTAACTCCCGGTCACTTTGTATACAGCAGACTAAGACATTGTCTAGTCTTGTGCCCTTAATAATTACTGGTATTCTTTAGTCCATTTTTATGGTCACTGCACTTTTTATGTGACAAACTAGGTGTGTTATATCCAACAACTGTCTGTTGTGATCCATTGAATTTTCACTGTTTACATAGAAAAGTACATCTCCAGCCCTTTCACCCTAGTCTGTTTTAGTCTAGAGGCATTGCCAAAATCTATGGACCCTGGGTGACCTTGCTGGAATTTGAAATACTGGTGGCATAACTTCTAGCATCATAGGAATCCCCAGGTCAACATAGTGCAGAAAACTGCATGGTGGATTACAGTTTGTGTTTGTTGTTAGTATATCAGTGCTGACTCTACATGCAACAGAATAAAACCCTGCCTGATTGGGAAATCAAAAGTCTCTGTAAAGTTTCATTAAGATTAATAAAATAAAA
>NW_006399758.1:9876487-9908487 GCF_000299155.1 Elephantulus edwardii | reverse complement strand
AGAGAGAGAGAGAAAGACAGAGAAAGTCTATTCATCAGTTTTCAGACAAGTTATTACTTCATTGCTGCTTTCTGTTTGTATTGGAGTTGGAAACATTTTTCTCTGAGTTAATGTATGTATTCAGTTTTATTTTTCGTGCCCTAAATGGAGGATTTTTTTTTCTTAAAAAGGGGCTGCTTGTACAAAGTGGTATCTCCCTCCATGGTAAGGTTTTAGGTCATTGAATCCATAGCCAACAATGACCAGCATCTCCCCTTGTCTGTGTCTCAGATGGGAAGAAAATTGTTCTTTCACTTCCCATTATTCACCTTCTTTTGCATCTTCTCCCTTCATCATAGTGCAATTCTAATGGATAAAGTAAAGAAACTGGAATTGTTTGAGGTTTAGTGAAGGAGAGGAGAAATTATCCTCTATCACTAGCATCACCTGACTTTATACAGTGCTTATCGTGCAGTATTATATCTCCTTAAGATGTACATTTTTAAAAAATGAACAACAGCTTTCTTTACAATATGATCAAATGAATAATAAATTATTGGAAGCAGGGATACCAGTCCCTCCATTAGAATAAAAATGGAGCCTGGCATCTTATGTCTAGAACTACTCCTTACTTAGGGTTAGTGTTGGTACCTGAGATAGAGACAGGGTTTGGAGGGGTCCCACCATAAGTATGTGAGTCTTTGGTTATATTATTCATTCTTTCATTAACTTCAACCTCATATTAAAGAAATATAAACAGACATAGAAGCTATCAGGTGATAGCACTCCTTTGTGGCACTCTCTAATTCTAAACTTGTTTACAAGTCATCCTTAACTCCTCCTCTCAGCTGGAGGACTAAAACTCCCCTCTAACCCCAAGTTCCAACCACCTAGCTCCTCCAGGACCCTTCCAAAATGCATTGTCAGTGGAAGTTGTGGAGATCCGAATGGATGAAGAAACATCCAAGATGGTAATGCTGGGATGAAAGAATAGCATTTAAATGAGCTAAAAAGTTCCATCTCAAGTGCAATGATTAGTCTCTTCCCAACTGAAACAAGGACGAGTGAACATCAAAGATGTCTAGAGCTAATTAGTCCAAATGAAAAAAGGGTCATGCAGTCTCCAATTTCAATAATGCTAAAACCTGAAGAACTAGGTGGTAGCCAGCTCCCATTTTTAACTACTCTGGAAAGGACCATAGTAAAATGTCCTGAATGGGAAGTAAGAAAAAAGTAGAACAGAAGTCAGAACCATAATAAAAACTAGGAAAAGAGGCATAATACTCTCATAGAGACTAGGGGACCTCCTGATACAGTGACCTATGTTGTTTTCGTTGTTGTTATTGTTGTTGCTATTAGATGCCATCAAGTATGACTCATAGTGACCCTAGGAAAACCAGAATCCCATCCTTCCTGTTCCATCTTTATACTCTCTGATACACTTGAACCCATTGTTGCAGTCATTTTATCAATCCATCTCATATATCTTTCTCTCTTGCTGACCTTCCATTTTGCCAAGCCCGATGTCCCTTTTCAAGAAACAGCCTTGCCTAGAATGAGGGATGGATCTTTGTCATCTTTGCTTCCAAGGAGCTCTCTTGCTGCACTTTATCTAAGACATATTTATTTGTTCTTTTGGTAGTCCATGGAATACTCAGTATTCTTCTCTCCACCACAACTCAAAGGCATCGATACTTCTGCCATCTTTATTCATTGTGCAGATCTCATATACATAGCAGGGAAAGACTATGGTCTGAATCAGGTGCATCTTATTCTTCAAACTGATATTGCTCTTAAGTATTTTGGAGAGGTTCCTGACAGTGAACTTTTCCAGAGCAATACATCTTCTGATCTCCTGACTACTGGCACCAAAGGTGTTGATTGTTGATCCGAGTAAGATTAAATCATTGACAGCTTCAGTCCTTTCTCTATTCATTATGATGTTGTCTGTTGGCCTGTGGTGAGGGGTTTTGTTTTCTTGATGTTGAGATGTAATCCATATTGAAGGTTATCCTCACTTTCAGCAAGCAAGGTTGTAGTCATCTGCATAACACAGGTTACTTATGAGTCTTTCTCCAATCCTTAATCAACCTTTAAACCTATAAACAGCTCCACTAGTTCAAAATCCAGTCGTCAATAGACAGACTTATGTGAGGAAGAACACCAGGGAGGTACAAGTTCCCTACAACAAACAAACATACAAAATCACAAGAAAGTACTTGACCAAGAATAAAGCCCGGAAAAATCAGGAAGAGATTAAAAAGAAGGAAAATTGGTAATAGTAAACACAAGAGGCAGTGGAGTTGAAAAGAAATATCAGGAGAAAGGATTGAAGGAGTACCAGGGAGTTCCACTGTTCCTTCAACCAGAATGTACAGGGACCATTATTATGCAGGCAAGATGTTGTGATTATACTCAAGAAAAGGAGATTGACACATGTCCTCTCTGAGTTATAGGAGATCTGAAGACATTGTCCTAACCTTGCTTGAATAGTAGAAACAAATGTTGGATTAGTATGTAAAGAAAATGACTAGAAGATCAATCTAAGAACAGTAGAATGGAAGAAATTTTGTTTTGTATTTAGTAACTTGGGTCAGCTTTATTGAATCCATACAGTTACAACTCTCCTCTCACATAAATATAGGTTCATCTTTCAAAATTAAGTATGTGTAGATATAGTTGTGAATAATTGTTCTGAGTCTTAACATTTTCTCCCTTGTTGTTGTTATGTGCCATTGAGTCACTTGTGACTAATAGCACCCCTATCTACAACAGACCTAAACACTGCTCTGTCTTATGCCAATCTTACTGTCTCCAAAACACCCACCCCAATTACTCCAGTCACAGAATCAATCCACCTCATAGAAGGTCTTCCCTTTCAGAGCTTTCCCTCCACCCTCCAAAGCATGACGTCCCTTTCCAAGGACTGGTCCCTCCTTGCAATATGTCCAAAGTATGTCATATGAAGCCTCAGAATCTTTGTCTCCAAGGAGCAGCCGGGTTTAACCCTCTTCAGGATGAACCTGTTAATTTTCTTAGCAGTCCATGGTACATTCAATATTCTTCTCCAGCATCACAACTCAAAGGCCTCAATTCTCCTTTTATCCTCCATACTCGTTGTCCAGCTCCCTGATGCATAGCAAGTGATTGCAAAGACCATGGCCTGTATCAGGCACACCTTAGTCTCCAGAGTAATACCATTGGTCTTCAGTCCCTTGGAGCAGTCCCTAACAGCAGACTTTCCCAGATTTATTTTTGTAAATATTGTACTGGTGCAATTAAGAAATCTTGTTCTAGAACCTCTAGGAAGGAAAGAGAAGACAAAAAAATGTGTATACTTTCTGTGTGATGGGAAAGCATAAACTCCCTATCTGAGGAAAGGTAAACAGACTTCTAATTCTTCTACTCCAAATTCTCTGTTTCTCTGGCCACTTTGTTTATCCTGACCCAATTTTATGGATATACTATCAGTCTCACCTGGGACATAAAAGAATGGCTTTAAAGGCAACTAGTCTTTTCTGATTTCCCAATTCTCAGAAATTTCTAGATTATATTCCCTATAGTCTATATCTTTATTCTAGCATTTACTCACAATTATCTTTCATTGTAGTAGAGTAATGTCCATGATGGAATGGGTTGTAGTGACAGAAAGATTAGATGAGACCCAAAGGATTCAATAAAAGACTGAATTTTGGTGATCAGCTCCAATGTGGGCCATGGAAACTGCAGGAATAAAATTATTCCATCTACATAGGAAGGATATTGTTCGAAGAAGTTCTATGACTTTGTCAAGTCTCATCACTCCTTTGCTTAAATCCTCTGGTGTCATCTTCTCTCCCATGGATTAAAGTCAGAGCCCTGTCTCTGTGACACCTCCTTCTGTTCTCTCTTTGCTCACTGCATTCCAGCTATACTGGACTCCTGTTATTTGTCAACGACCAAGTATGCTCTCCTGTCTCTGTCTTTGAACTTGATCTTTCTGCCTGGAATGTATTTTCTCCCAGATGTGTATGTGGCTTTCTCAATTGTTTCCTTGATGTCTTTACTCAAGTGTCACCTTTTCTATTTCTCCTCTCTCTGCCATCATATTTAAAATTAGAAATTCCCATATGATGCTGCATATTCATTTTGTTTTTCCTCCATAGTGCATCTCATAATCTAGCATAGAGTGCATTCACTTCTTTATTACATAACTACATTTCCTTCTGACAAGAGCCCAGAAATTTTTGTATTTTTATTCATTGCTATTACTTCTATCCACTGACCAGTGTGTGGCCTGTATAGAGACTCAATAAATGCTTGAGTAAATGACTAAATAAAAAAGAAATGAACTGATGTTTTGCTTCACTTAAAGGTTATAAATCAAATAGCTGTATAAGAAGTTCTATTTCTCTTGAGAATTGGCTTGTAAATGGAAACTGTGTAACTCTATAATAATCGTAGAGCTCTATGACAATCATGGGGTGTGAGCCCAGATTCCTGGCAATGGTACTAATGCCAAAGTCACTAGCCTCAAGTAAACCATGAAAAAGTAATCCAATCTTCTGAAAAAAGAAAAAAAAACACACCAAAACAAACAACCATATCCCTTGGGAAATCAATGGAATCAGTCACTACATCAAGCACACATATTCAATTAAATGAATGCCAAAGGCAGTTTGGCATTTTACTTTGTGGATAAATAGGATCAGAGAAAGAGGAGTTTTGCATTATTATAGTTCATAAAACAACAATTATTAACATGTGCCAGAATCTAAACTGCTGGTTTAGGTCATTTAAACCTCACCACTCCGTAAAGCATTGCCAAAAATGGCTCTTGTCGAATCTGTACATGGAGAAAGTACAGAACAAAGTGAAACTTCCTGGTTCTAAAAAAAGCAAAGATGTGACTGATGGCTAAGGTCTTTTCAATGGTGTACTCAGAGAGACCTAACAACAACGTATGCAGGGAGAGCTGGATGATGAACAATGACAGCAATCAATGGATTTGAATCATAGTTTTGGAAAATCCTACTAACTATGCCATGCCCTGCCAGAACAGGGAGCTCTGCTGGCCTAATCCCATAGGGAATTGTGCTTCTAACCCATCGGTGGCACCTCTCTGGCAGTTTGTATCCACCAGCAGCTCTGTGGGAGAAGGATAGGCAATGTCCTCCCCTGTTATTTAAAGCCTCATTCAACTTGAGTGTCAGCTATGTTGTGTTCTGACTCAACAACAATGAAGGGGTTTTGTTTGGATTTGTTTTGGTTTTGAGAGCCAGAAAAATGAACACATAAGTTGTAGAAATGCAATCAGAATTTTCTTTAGTAGCAAAAATAGTGAGCCTTCTGCTTCATTGAGAAAGACCAGTTCATATGTTCTAACTATTGAAGGCATAGTATTCAGTATAATAGAGGATCAGTGAAAATGAAAGAAACCCTTAATGAGAATATCGACATAATAGCCACAACAATGGACTCAAACCTATGAAAGATTGTGAAGATTGCACAGGACCTGACAACTTTTGCTTTGTCATATCTAACCTAGATTTTCCTGAATCTGAAGTCCAAAGTCTTTGCATTATACTGTATTGCCATCTAAATCATAAAACCAGATCACTCTGGGATTGTTTCTGCTCTCTTTGTACTAGATTCAAATTTACTTAACTTTTGGAATTGTTTTTGCCCTAGCTTATTAAATCACTAACTAAAATCTTAAAAATTTTCAACAGTAGAAGGAAATGATATTCTAAAAGTTGCAATTTTACCTTTCATAATGCATTTTTGCAAATAATTTAGGCTTATCACTGGAGGAAATCTCGAAGCAATAAAAAAATGCAATGAAGAGAAAAGGCTATGTAATCATAAAATGTGCTTTGCATCTTGATGCCAACGTGTGATTTATCTATTATGTATGATAAATTTGAAAATAAATTGCTTTGTCAGAATTCATGAATAGGAGAGTTTTAGTAATGTGAAGTCTTCCTCCTAGCTTTCAGCTGTTGAATACCATGTTGAAATGTAGAAAAGGACCTTGGGGCAGTTTTGCAAATATAATTAGGTTTGTAGTATATTAAAGTGTAGATTTGAAGTTCTCCAATATATTATATATTTGCAATAATAATGCAAGTGCCAGGAGACTCTCTGAAAGAGAGTAGGAAGACAGTGATAATATTTTATTAGTGTGCATCAGAGGAGAATGACTTATCTATCATAAGAGCAGCCAACATTATAACCTAATCCTTTCTCTATTTTCCAGGACAAACTGCATCCTATATTATTCCACACTTTAAAAACCAAATCCAATGTCAAGGACTTGATTGTGCTTCATAATCACTCTGTAGGACATAGTGGAAGTGCTCAGTGGGTTTTCTGAAGTCACAGATCTTTCCTGAAGCAGACTGCCTTGTCTTTTACCGGCAGAGGGACTGGAGGATTAGCAGCCCATTGCTTTAATCACTTCCCCTCTTTGTCTCATTAAATGATTCCAATTCATTTAAATTTGAAGAAATATGTCGGCAAATTCCTTTCCCACCTTAGGTGCTACCAAGTTACATGTACATCTTATTGCTTTGTCACTTTAATTAACTGGTTCTCCAGTTTGAGCAATGACTGGTAGCTGTAATTTCATCAGGTAAATCTTAGTATTCCTTGAACCTTGATTCTATTTAGTAGAGAACCTACTGGCCTTCTATTGAACAAGAAAAAAGTCTGGGTTTTGGTACAAGAAAAAAGACAAGAGGGGAGAAGAACCTTTTTCAGGCCATGCCAAGCATTTGAGTCTTTTAATCTTTTGTGATTAGAATGATACTGAATATTTTTAAGCAAGAAGGAAAAAAATGCCTGTTTGAGGGTTACCATTGTTCATTTCCATAATTTCCCATCACCTTTAAAAGAAGTTCTGTAGCTCCAGAGCAAGGACATCCTGTTACCTCCCCGTTGTCTGGCCCCCAATAACCACTGATTGGCTTTCACCTCTATATATTTGCCTAGTCTACTTATAAGTATACATATATTTTTTTTCCTATGAAATATTTGTCATTTGGTGTCTGACTCATTACACTTAGGATAATTAGTATGACTACTTTGTGGAGGACAAATTGCTATTGGGCAAGATGATAACAGAGTGAGACCAGTTAGGAGCCGGGAGCACTGGTGACTTAGTGTAAGGAGTTGCGCTGACAAATCCAAAGGGCACAGTTCTAATCAATCGCCTAGGTGCTCTGCAAGAGAAAGATAGGCAATCTACTCCTGTGACTTACTGCCTCTGAAAATCCACAGAAGGATCAGCTATGAGTCATTTCAGACTTGATGGTTCTCAACAACAATAATAGTAAAAGAGGCAAGAGATAACAGAGAAGAATAGTAGAAGTGAAAACAGACAGAGAGACGAAGTATTAGAAATAGAGCTCCTAGATTTGGTAATGGATTGGATGTTGGGTTAAAGTAGAAGGAACTTCCAAAGACAAGACTTGATTTCTGATAGAAAGATGGATGTTATGCTTAATTTAATAATGAATAGTGAGCATTACTTAATAATAGGGAAGTGTTGTTGTTATGTGTCATCGAGTTGCCTGCAACTCATAACAACCCTATGTACAATAGCCCTAAACCCTGCTCTATCCTGTGCCAATCTGATTGTCTCTGACACACCAACTCCCATTACACCAGTAACCGACTTAATCCTTCTCATTGAGGGTCCTCCTCTCTTGCACTGTCCCTCCACCCTCCAAAACGTGACGTCCCTCTCCAAGGACTTGTCCCACCTTGCAGCGTGTCCAAAGTATGTATCATCTCATAATCAGTATCATTTAATAGCTGTTGTGTACCATAGAGTTGGAAGCCCCCCCCCACTCCATAGCTGACCATCTGGTGGGTTTTCAGAGGGAGTTAATCACACAGGAGGAGGTAGCCCTACCCTGGCAAAGCAGCTGGTGGCCTTGAACATTGTGACTTCAGAATTACAGTACAGCTTCTCAAAATTAACTTCATTGTTGACAAATATTTAGGATGCTTAGAATACATCTAGGAAGATATTAATAAGCATTTGGATATATCAACAGAAATGATAAAAAGAAGTTTGATGTGGATTGGGGAAATTATTAACATATAACTGACATTGACATTGAAGTACTGGGATATGTAAGATTGTCTAAGAGAAGAATATAAAGCAAAAGAAAGGATTATTGTTGTTAAGTGCCATTAAGTCAACTATGACTCATAGTGACCTTATGAACCCTGTCCTACTCAGTGCCATCCTCACCATCACTGACATATTTGAGCCCACTCTGACAGTCACCATGTCAAACCATCTTATAAAGGGTCTTTCCCTCCTTTGCTGATCCTCCACATTTCTAAGCATGATGTCTTTCTCCACATAATAGCCACTGATGTGTCAAATATGATAATGGTTACCAATGATTGGCAGTGTTTAGTGGAGCTCTCCAATTAAAAGAAGCTTGGAAGCAGGAGTGGCATCCACTTCTGAAATAGCTTGCCTCTGGAAGCCCTATGAACGTGGAGAAATGAAAGTTATACAAGTCTCAGGTCTTTTGTTCACAGGGTCGCTATGCATCGTCTACCACTTGACAGGACTTAACAACAACATAGAGAGAGCTCTGTTGGCCTAATGGATAGAAAGTTATGCTACCAAGCCAAAGGTGGGTGATTTTAATCTGTTGTCCTCATGCCTGGTTTTAATTGTTTTTGGTCAAATATTCTTCTAAGTGATAATTGTTCAGGTCTTTCATTCACAGAGTCACTATAAGTTGTCTACAACTTGATGGCACTTAACAATAATAACAACAACAACAACAACAATAACCTGCCCAAAGTCTGTAAGATGAAGTTTCACTATCCTTGCCTTCAAGAAACATCTTGGCTGCACCTTTTGCAAGAACTTTTCCTTCTTCATTCTTTTAGCAGTTCATGGGACATTCAGCATTCTTCTCCAATACTACAACACAAAGACATCAATTCTTCTTCTGTCATCTTTAGTCATTGTCCAACTTTCAGATACATAGCAAGTAATTAAGAGATCATGGTTTGGATCAGGTGCACCTTAGTCTTCAAACTGACATTGTTGTTCTTCAGCACTTTGAAGATATTCCTGACAGAATATTTTCCCATTGCAGTAAATGTTTTGATAACTTGATTACTGATACGAAGGGTATTGATTTCAGATCCAAGCAAGTTGGAGTCATTGACAATTTCTATTTCTTCTCTGTATATTGTGATGGTACCTATTTGCCCAGTGGTGAAAATTTTGGAAAAATGAGAATCTGAGAAATTATAGTTTGGGTATGGGAGTTATACTCTGCAGAGAAGGCTAATTTTGTAACTTGTATCTATGGCAAGGAGCCCTGGTGGCATAGTGAGTAATGTTTGGGTTACTAGCCAAAGAGTTGACCATTAGAATGCACCCAGCCATGTGTCAGAATTGATGAGATGGCAGTGGGTTTTGTTTGGAGTTTTTCTGGTCTAGCTTTTGGTTTGGGGAGGAAGTACTATAGCTATGATACTTTTAAAAAAAAGCCAGTTATTTGTGTGTACCACAGTAGAACTTTGCTTCATATGGTTTTTAATAGCTGATTTTTAAAGACATAAATCATCAGGCCTTTCTTCTGAGGCATCTCTGGGTGGACTCAAATCTCCAGCCTTTGAATTGATAATCAAGTGCATGCATTATCTGTATTATACCCATTTGACAATCCTGTTCTTTTAATCAATGTATATTAACTAACCAATATGTATCAGACTAAAGCTATCATTGCTGATGGATCTTTACTGAAAGCAGGAAATACAGGAAAGAAGCTTATCTGCATTTTATTGACTGTGCAAAGGCTTTGACTGTGTGAAAAGCATTGTGAAGAATGAGAATTCATTACCCTTAGTTGTATTCATAGGGAACCAGTACATAGGTCAGTGGTTCAGACAGATAAAGAGGAAAATCAATAGTTTAAAACCAGAATACAAGTGTGTGTCTGGGTTATATCCATAATTACCCAATCTGTATGCTGAGTAGATATTCTAAAAAGTTGGACTTTATGAATATGGTATGACATTAAGACTAGAGGAAAACTCATTAACAACCTGTAATATATAGATAATACAAACCTTGTTTGCTGGAAGTCAAGAGGGCTTGAAGCACATATTGATTTAAGGTCAAAGGTGAGAGCATTCAATATAAAACTTCACATGAAAATGGTCTTTACAACTGGTAAATAAGCAATACGATAAATGAAGAAAATATTGAAGTTTTCAAGAGTTTATTTTCTTTTGATCCACAATTAACACCTGTGGAAATAGCAGTCAAGGAACCAAATACTATTTTCACTGGGAAAATCTGCTGTAAAGCCCTCTTTTAAATGTTAAAAACAAAAGGAGTCACTTTGACAACTAAGGTGTGCCATACCTAAGCCATGATATTTTCAATTTCCTTATATACATGCAAAATCTGGACAATGAATTAAGGAAGACCAATGAATTGATGCACTTTAAATTAAGGTATTGGCAAAACTGTAACCATCCACATTGCTTTCTTATTAATAGGGTTTTCAAAGTTCTTTTTAAGAAGTGGATGGTCAATCCTGCTTTCTTGTCTGTCTTAATTTGGAGCTCTGCTACAATCTGTCCACCATGGGAGGCTCTTATGATATGTGACACACCTGTTGTGTGGTTTTCAGTGTCATAGCAACCCACAAGTTACTTAAGTACAACAAACCTACAGATGATTGTTGTACTAATTAGAACAATGAATAGTGTTGTAATGATTGTGATGATTTATTTATTGTAATAACTTTTTGAAAAACACAAATGAAAACTTTACACATGACATCACCAGATGGACTGCACAAGAATCAGATTGACTACACGTGTGGGAGGAACCACTAGAAAAACTAAATATCAGCAGTCAAAACCAGTCCCGGTAGAACAGATCATCCATTTCTCATATGCATGTTCAAATTGAGGGCAGAAAAAAAAAATAAAACAAGTCCATGAATTGTAAAATGCAATCTTGAGTCTATTCCACTTTAATTTAAAAGTCATCTTAAGAATAAGTTTGGTCTCTGCTCAAACGTCATCCTGTGTCTCCATACGAACGGCATCCTACATCTCCGCACTTCACCCTGTGTCTCCTTGCTTTGCCTGCATCTCAGCACATCCACACATCCAGTCAATTAAGTAGGTACCTGACTTAAAAATGTCTTAGCGTGTCCTGGACTGGTCTCTTGTCTGGAGCACTAGACTGCAGCACCACTTCCTGATGGGGTATGTCCCCTCTGACTGGAGGCACCTGGCCCTGCTTCCTGGATACCTGAATATGCCTGAAGGACCTTAACTGGCTGCATGGACACTCTAGCCTATTGTCTGGAAGCCTGTTGGGCTTTTTCCTGGAAGTCCCAACCCTGGGCCTGGAATTCCCACCCCACTGCCCAGAAGTCCCATTGAGACACCCAGAAGACACCTGTGCCACCATGAGGTCCTGGATACATTATGTAGAGGCCTTGGCACCATAGCATGGACAACATAATACCAACACCTTGAGGACAACCAGCTGCCATCCTTCTGAACTGCACCAGAGACATCAGCATCACATGTGAATCCATTTTATTTTCTCTCCCCTCCCAAAGCATGAGCTGGTTTAGCTAGGAGCACTTTGGACTGGTCTAATTGCAATAGTTGTCTAACAGGAAAGGTTACTAATTCCCAGGCCTTTTCTCTCCCAAACTGAAGCAAATCTTCCCTAGAGTCAAAAGTTCAGAGAGAAACCTAGGCAAGATAGCTTCCCCACCCTCCTTTGGAGCAGTGACCAAAAGCCTGCTATTGCATCAGGCATGAAAAACTCTACCACATCAATGTTACATAAGAAGCAGACTACTCAACACCCTATACAAGCCCAAATCAAGATGTAACCCCCTAAAGTAACACAGTATCAATGGATTTCCTTAAGCCAGAAAGTCTGATGGAACTTTCTGACACAGAATTTAAAAGAGCAATGATTGAATAGTGTTAATGGGTAAAAGACAAACTTGAAGAATTATAGGACATTGCGAGTAAAAACCAAAAGGAGCTTAAAAAAAAACAAATACAAAAAAACCCCACAATCCGAAACAATGCAGATAAAACAAACAAGGCATTAGAGGCTCTGGAAAAAACAAGAAACCAAAATCTAAAATATGAGGACCAATGTTTCAGATGCTGTCAACATGTTGGAGGGACACATGAACAGAGTTGAAGAGATGAAACACAGAACCAGTGAAATTAAAGATAGAATTTTCTTCACTAATCAGCCAGAGCAAAAATGAAGGGAAAAAAGAAAACCTGTAAGTAATGTGGGACATCATCAAGAGAAATAACCTGTGCATAATCAGAATTCTAGAACAGGAAGAAGCAAGTGAAGGCACCAAAAAAATTGTGGAAGAATTGCTAGAAGAAATCTTTCAGGCATAATGAAGAATGAGAGAATATATATTCAAGAAGCTGAATGAACTCCATATAAAATAGACCTCAAGAGAAAAACACCAAGGCATATCATAGTCAAATTTGCCTGAACCAAAGATAAGGAGAGAATTCTGAAAGAAGTGAGGGAGAAAATGAGAGTTACCTATAAGGGACAGCAAATAAGATTAAGTGCCGATTTCTCAGCAAAAACCATGTGAGCAATGAGACAGTGGAATGACAAATATCGAATTCTCAAAGAACACAACTGTCAACCAACAATACAATACCCAGCAAAACTGTCTATCAAATATAAAAGAGAGGTCAAGATATTATTAGAAAAATAGAACCTAAGGGAGTTGGGGGAAAAGACCAGCATTGCAAGAAACATGGAGAGACATCTTTCTTACAGAGGTGCCACAGGAAGCAGGATAGACCAAAGTAACCAGGAACAACACCAAAAAGAACTCAACAAAATGAAAGCAATAAAACCTTGACTCTCAATAATCATACTGAATGTGAATGTTTTAAATGCACCAATGAAGAGAAAAAGAGTAGCAGATTGGCTAAAAAAATAAAATTCATCAGTATGCTGTCTATAAGAGACACACCTGAAAAGATAAAGAGTAAAATAAAAAAGTGTGTTGGGTGGGGGGGGAGTATTCCAAGTAAATGGCAACCGGAAGAAAAAAAAAGCAGTAGTAGCAATATTAACCTCTGATAAAATAGATTTCAATGCAAAAACCATCACAAAGGACAAGTAAGGACACTACATAATACTTAAAGGGTCATAAAAAAAACAAGATGAGATAACAATAATAAATATCACTGATATTTATTATTAATGATAGAGCTGAAAAAAATATAAAACAAACATTAACAAAAATTAAAAAGGAAATAGACAACACAACTACAGTAAATGGATACTTCAATACACCCTCCAAAAAAATATAGAACTACCAGAAAGAAACTCAAAAAAAGATACTGAAGAATTTAATCACAGAATAAACCAACTTGATATTATAGATTTATGAAGACTAATGCACATAAAAAGCACAATTTCTCTTCTTCTCCAGTGTGCATGGAACATTCTCCAGAATAGATCATATTTCAGGACATAGGCAAGCATTAATAATGAAAAAGCATCAAAATATTGCAAAACATCTTCTCAGACCACAATGTTACAACATTAGAAATTAATAACAAGCAGGAAAAGGGGGAAAAATACAGTTGAAAGCTGAACAACAACTTGCTTGAACATGAATGGATACTAGAAGAAATAAAAAATGAAATGAAAAAAGCTCCTTGAAACAAATGACAATGAAAACATCATTTACCAAAACTTCTGCAAAACAGCCAAAGCAGTAAACAGAAGTCAATTTATAGCAAAAAGCAAATACATCAAAAGGCAGAAAAAAAAATGACCATTAACTATCTAACCCAAAATCTCCAACAAAGTGAAAAAGAACAGCAAGAAAACTGGACACTCTCTAAAAATACTGAAATTCTAGAAATTAGGGCAGAAATAAGGAAAACAGAAAAACAATTGAAAACATCAACAAAACCAGGAGTTGGTTCTTCAAAAAGGTCAATAAAATTGACAAACTACTAGCAAAACTAACAAAGGAAAAGAAAGAAAAGACACAATTAATCTGAATAAGAGATGAAATAAAGAATGTCACAACAGAACAAACTAAAATAAAAAAGCTAACAATGGAATATTATAAGTAACTATACTCAAATAGGAAAACCTATAAGAAATGGACAAATACTTAGAAATGCACAACCTACCTAAACTGACACAGATCAAAATTGAACACCTAAACAGACCCATTACCAAAGAAGAAATTGAAAAGGTAATAAAACAGCTTCCAGCCAAAAGAGGCACTGGACCAGATGGTTTTACAAGTGATTTATACCAAACATTGAGAGAACTATCAGCTATTCTAAAACTATTTAATAAACTACTTCAGAAAATAGAACAAGATAGAATTCTCCCAGACTCATTCTATGAAGCAAACATATCCTTGATACCAAAGCCAGGTAAAGACACCACCAAAACAGAAAACTATAGACCAGTATCTCTCATGAACATAGATGCAAAAATCCTGAATAAAATCCTGGCCAATAGAATCCAATGATACATTTAAAAAAATCACTTTGACCAAGTGGTATTCATAACAGGTATGCAAGGATGGTTCAACATAAGAAAAACAATCAATGTCATTCATCCCATTCACAAAGCAAAAAATAAGAACCACATGATCCTATCAATTGATTCAGAAAAGGCCCTTGACAAAATTCAACACCCTTTCCTGATTAAAACACTCAATAAAATAAGAACAGAGGGAATTTCCTCAACATAGTAAAGTATATATGCAAACCCAAAAGCCAATATTGTTGCAATAGAGAGAAATTAAAGGCATTACTTTGAGGACAGGAAGTAGGCAAGGATGCCCAGTATCATGTCTCCTATTCAGTATTGTATTGGAAGTCTTAGTGATAGCAGTAAAACAAGAGAAGGAAATAAAAGGTATCCAAATCGGCAAAGAGCAGGTAAAATTATCTCTATATGTAGATTATATGATAGTATACTTAGAAAACACTAAAGACACAGCAAGAAAACTACTGGACATAGTTGACCAATTCAGCAAAGTGGCAGGATACAAGATCAACATACAAAAATGAATTGGATTTCTCTATAGTGACAAAGAGAATACAGAATTGGAGCTAAGAAAGACAATACCCATCATAATAGCAAATCACAAGATTAATAAATACTTATGAGTAAATATAACAAGAAACACAAAGGGCCTATTCAAAAGAAAATTACAAAACATTACTACAAGAAACAAAAAAATACCTGAAGAAATGGAAGAATATATCTTGCTTTTGGATAGGAAGACTCAATCAATATTGTGAAAATGACAATTCTACCAAAGACAATCTACACGTTCAATGCATTCCCAATACAAATATCAGTTCTATTTTTCAATGAGATGAAAAAGGCAATTTTCATTTAATTTGTAAATGGAAAAAGACCCCAAATAAGCAAAGCACTCCTAAACAAGAAACAAGGTAGGAGGCATCTCACTCCCTGATTTCAAAACCTGCTACACTCTGTGGTGGTGAAGACAGGTCCCTGAAGAGGGACTTGGAGAGGGACATCATGCTTGGGAGGGTGAAGGGACAGCACAGGAGGGGAAGACCCTCTATGAGGTGGATAGATTCAGTGACTGGGGTAATCGGGATGGGTGTGTCAGAGGCAATGCGATTGGCACAAGATAGAGCAGGGTTTAGGGCTGTTGTACATAGGGTCACTATGAGTCGCAAAGGACTTGACAGCACATGGCAACAACAACAACAACTCAATCTGTATGTTGAGCAAATTATTTGGGAAGCTGGGCTCTATGAAGAAGAATGTGGCTCATGATCAGAGGAAGACTCATCAACAACTTGCATTATGCAGATGACACAACCTTACTTGCTGAATATGTATTACACTGCAACATTAAGAAAACAAAATTTCTTACCACTGGACCAATAGGAAGCAAAATGATTGAGAAAAGATTGAAATGGTTTACAACTTCATCTTACTTGGATCCATAATCAACACACTTGACACTAGCAGCAATCAGGAGATGTGTTGTACTGAGAAAGTCTTCAGTGAAAGAGCTCTCCAAATTATTGAGATGCAATGATGTTAGTTTGAGGACATTAGCCCAATTCAAGCTATGGTCTTTTCAGTTGCATGCTATGCATCTGAAAGCTAGACAATGAATAAAGATAACAGAAGAAGAATTGATTTACTTGAGCTGTGGTGTTGGAGAAGAATACTGAACATCCCATGGACTGCCAAAAGAATACACAGATATATACCAGAGAAGGCACAGCAGAGAAGTTCTTGGATGTAAAGATGATAAAGTTTCATCTCATGTACTTTGGGCATGTTAGTAGGAGGGTCTTTCCCTTGGAGAGGGACAACATCATGCTTTGCAATGTGGGGAGTCAATGAAAGAGATTCCTCAGCCAGTGGATTGACACAGTGACTGTGACAATAAACTCAAATGTGTCAGAGATTGTGAGGATGGCACAGAATAGGACTAAGATCTGTTGATCGTGTGGTCACTATGGGTTATATTTGACTCAGGAACATTTAACAACAACAACAACAAATTGTCAAAAAATATCAAAGAAAAAAATCTCTATTAAAAGAAATACAGCTAGAATGTTCCTTAGAGGCAAGGAGGGTAAGACTTCATCACACATACTTTGGACATGTTATCAGGATGGACCAGTTCCTTCAGTTGGGCCTCATGCTTAATAAAGCTGTTTTTATTGTTGTGGTGGTTTTTTTTTATACTAGTGTATTTATAAAATTTGAATAAAAGTTTGAACAAAAAAAACATAATTAATGGGAATGATTGCATGAAACAATGTGAATGAAAGATAGTGAAATACAATGTATACAAACATTGTAACAAACCAATAAAAAAGAAATTTTTAATAATAAATACATACCTAAATACATAAATAAATAAAGTTGCTGTTATTTTCCCACCAAGTTGACTGCAGCTCCTTGTGACCCTATGAACAATGAATCTGAACCTTGTCTAATCCTGGAGTGGACTAATTATGTTGGACATACCTGAGCCTATTGTTCTAGTCTCTGCGTCAATGCATCTTGTTGAGGGTCTCCTCTCCTACATCAACTCTCTACCTTTCCAAGCATGATGCCTTTTTCCAAGGGCTGTCACTTCTTAACAATATGTCCAAAGAATGTGAGATGAAGCCTTACCATCCTTGTTTCCAAAGAGCATCCTGGTTGCACTTCCTCCAAGATTTGTTTGTTCTTTTGGCAGTCTGTGGGATATTCAGTACTCGTCTCCAACATAACAACTCAAAAGGCATCAATTCTGTCATCTTTAGTCATTGTCCAACTTTCAGATGTATAGCGAGTAATCACAAAGACCATGGCTTGGACTGGGCACATCTTGGTCCTTAGGCTGATATTGTTCTTCACTACCTTGGAGAGGTTCCTGGGAGTATATTTCCCAATGTGATACATCTTTTGATTTCTTGACTGCTGATATCAAGGGTGTTGATTGTAGATCCAAACAATATGAAATCACTGACATTTAAATATTTTTTCCATCAAGCATGATATTGCCTTTTGAATAATTCCCGTTTATTCACTAACATCTGCTTCATGGTTTCTCTGACATCTCTTCTTGTCCATCTCAGAGCAATGACATCATAGTATGTTGTACATAGCAAGTGCTACCATTTAAAAAGAAGTGACCTGACACAGTGACAACAGGGTTAAGCTTAACAGAGATTGTGAAGTTAGAAAGGGAATAGGTTATTCTTGCCTTTTAGCCCAGTGGTGAGGATTTTTATTTTCTTGATGTGGAGATATAATCTATATTGAAGAGCACACTCACCAAAAATGAGGATGAGTGTCAATGAAATGGAGCAGTAACAGAGTGGTTGCAACAATGGGCTCAAACGGGGCAACAATTGTGAGGCTGGCTCAGGGCCAGTCCTGTTGTACATTCTGTTGTACGTAAGGCTGCTCTGAGTCAGAATTAATTCCAAGGTCGCTGGTTGGTGCTAATGGTTTACATTGAATGGTTGATGATTGAAATCCACGCAGGAGTAGTGAGGAAGATAGCTCTGGTGAGTGGCTTCTGATAAAATTACAAACAAGAAAATCCTAAATTCTATTCTGTAACACAAGGAGTCACTCTTGGTAACAATTGACAACAGTAGGATTTTTTTGTTTGGTTTTTTCCCTTTTGGTTTTTCAGATGTACCATGCTAGCTGCTGAGGAAGTACTGGTAGCACAGTCCATAGGGAGTAGTACTGCTAATCCAAAAGATCCAAATGCAGTAATAATAATCCCTGACCTCAGGTAGCTTCCACTACAACTGTGAAGATCTCTAAAGATAGGTATAAACCACCATAACTATCATTGTATTTAAATTGTGTTGCTGTTATTAGATGCCATCGGGTTGGCTCCAACTCATATCAACTCCCTACCTATTCCCTTTCTAACCTCACAATCTCTATTAAGCTTAACCCTATTGTCACTGTGTCAGGTCACTTCTTTTTAAATGGTAGCAATTGCTATATACAACATACTGTGATGTCATTGCTCTGAGATGGACAAGAAGAGATGTCAGAAAAACCATGAAGCAGATGTTAGTGAATAAATGGGAATTATTCAGACCAGCATGGTGGGGAGAGGGATTCATAATTCCATATGTGGTGGAAATTTATTGAAAGGGACCTTAAGAGCCTAGAAACTGGCTAGCAGGGAATACACAGGCAAACAAAAATGTTCATCTTAAAAAGAATGCTTTTCTTGTAAGTGGCCATCTTTAGATATAACTCTTTGTCTTCTCCCATCCAGTTAAAAACAAAAATAGCAAACAACTTAAAACAATTCAAAACATAAACCAGTTGTCATTGAGTCAATTCCAAGTCATGACAAACTCATGTATATAAGAATAGAACTGTACTCCATGGGATTTTCAATAACTGAGTTTTCTGGAGGAAATCTCCAGACCTTGCTTCTGAGGAACCATGTGTAGACTTGAATATCCACCTTTTCAGCTAACAGTCAAGCATCATGTTTACTCTTTGCACCACTCCGGAAGCCGGTATTCAGAGTAAAGTCCTCAGATGGATACATGGTTAGATTTTCCTTTTACAAATGTCCTTCTGGCAGCAGAGAGAGAAAGTGCATGGACCAGAGGAGAAAAAGGAACAATGAGTCCTCTTAGGAATTCCTGCAGCACAGGATGTGCCACCAGCACACTGGTTGGTGGACAGAGGGACAGCATAGAGAGAAGAGATGGAAAATGGGGCAGTTATTAAGGAACATGAATATTTTTCTTTTCTTGTTTTAAGTTTTAAAAATGTTTTACCTTGCAAGTAGCCATCTAAGATGCAACTATTGGTTTCTCCTCATTTGCAGCAAAGAAGATTGAAGAAAACTAAAAATGCATGGAATGAAGAACTTTAATCAACCTTAGCCAACATAACAATGAGACTAGAAGAACTAGATGGTGCCCGGCTACCATTGCTGACTGCTCTAAAATGTATCATAATAGAAAGTCACTCATATTGAGAGGATAAGTATCTCCTCTCACCTTCTAGTGGTTCATCTTTTAGCAAATAGTTGACAAAGAGAGCTCTGTGACATAGCGCCTTATGTGTTGTATAGTGCCTTATGTGTTGTGCTGCTGACAAGTCAGCTGTTGAAATCCACCAGCTATTTCATGGGAGAAAGATAGCTAGTATTTGCCTATAAAGAGTTACAGCCTCAGAATTTCAGTGGAGGATTGCTCTGATTGGAATTGATTCAATGCAGTGGATTAATAAGGTGAACATCATCCCAAAAGAAGTATATATTTTTTAGAACAATTAATCATACAAGATCTAACAGGGCAGTGTTTTCCCAGGAATAAAGCTGAGAAGGCAAAAAAGAGACCAGAAAAGAAGGAAGAATGAAATAATCAACACAAGGAAGTAGAAGTAGAGAGCTGCTGTTGTACATTGCCATTAAGTTAGAACCAACTCCTAGCTGAACATTTAGTGGGTTTTCAGAGGCTGCAAATCATATAGATTTTCCATCTAACACAGAGCAGTTGGTATATTTAAATCACTCGTGTTTGAGTTAAAAGTGCAGCTCCTTAATCACTAGGGCACCAACACTCTCTGAAGTGGAAAAGTGCTGTTAAATTGAGATATTTATAATTAATGTCATGAAGCAAAATGCAGATGATCTGTTGAATGAGAAGCCCATTTACTCTGCAAAAATTCACTCAAACCACGAAGAAAAAGCCTTAAAACTATGCAGTTTAATGAAACTTGGGTTCATCACATATTTACTAAATACCTTGCAAGACCTGAAGGCAGAGCTGATTGTTAGCAATACGCCTATGTGCCCAAAACAACAGCGTGGACAGAGTGCAGTTTTACTCAAGAATATAGAGTTTAGGTAATGTATGTTCATTGATTTATACAACTAGTTCTTCTAGTTTGGAAGAACTCTAGAAGTTCTAAGTCACAATAAAAACAGTCTTCCAAGCATCCTGAAAAATCTACAACTAGGAGATGATAAAATAGACGAATGAAACCTTCTAAGAATCAAATCCCTATGTACATCCAAAAACTTCTCCAACAGGGTAAAAAGGGAAGTCGCAGACTGGGGAAAAAATACTTGGTAACAACATGTCAGATAAGGCACTTAAATATAAAATTTATAAAATATTTGAGCACCACAACAAGATAAAAGTAAACAACCCAATTGAAAAATAGGCACACAATATGAACAAACACTTCACCAAAGAATACATTCAGATGGCTAGTAAGCACGTGAAGAAAGGTTCAAAATCCCTAGTTCTAAGAGAGATGCAAATCGAAACAACTATGAGATATCATCTCACCCCAGTAAAAATAGCAAAATTTAATAGAACAGCAAACAACAAATGCTGGTGAGGTTGTGGAGAACCTGGAGCCCTTATTCACTGTTGGTTGGAGTGTAAAATAGTACAACCACTATGGAAGGCTCTATGGTGCTTTCTCAAAAAGTTGTAAATAGAAATACCATTTAACCCAGCAATTCCACTTCTGGGAATATAACCCAAAGAAACCATAACTACCACCCAAGCAGATATATGCACGCCCATGTTTATCCTGGCTTTGTTCACAATAACAAGGAATTGGAAACAATCTAAGTGCCCATCAACAAACGGATGGATAGAGAAGCTGTGGTATATTCACACAATGGAATACTATACTGCATTGAAAAACAAGGAACTCATGCAATATTATTCAAAATGGATGACCATGGAGGACATGATGCTGAGTGAAAAGGACAAATACTGCATAGTGCCCCTGTGGTAAAACAGGACTAACATCGGGGTTGGGGGAAGACTGAAAAAGATGGTATAAATTATGTATACTGCATTGAAACAGATATGGGTGAGAACTGTTTAAAAGGGATATATGATTAGGTATTATTTTCATGACAGGAGTCCAGGAGAAGACTTGGGGAAAGGGATTGTATAACAATGAAAGAATTTTTCTTTTACTTTTCAAAGAGAAGAGCAACCTGGGGGGGGGGGGGGCAAGGGGGGCAGGGAGAAAAATGCAACAATGAATTAATGGAAATCCAAAGTCTCTGTAAATTTTCATTAAAATTAATAATAATAATAATACACAAAACCCAGCTTTTGTGCTATCTTTCAGCTTTAAAAGAAAGTATCTTTGTTTTCACTTCCAGGTATGTAATATAGGCTTTTTTTAAAAAAATCAAAATCCATTTAAGAATTGTCTGGTTACATTTTCTTTGTTCTTCAGGCAAGCTGAATTTTTTTTCCCCTGTAGATAAGCCACATTAGAATAATTAACTCTAGTTACAATCACAAGTCTGATATAATCGCAAAGGACCTAAGGATTTTGTTGTCACGTTTATCCTTTGGGATTCTTACAGATTATTTGAGTTTGGTTTTGCTTCCTTTTTCTTTCTGAGGGAATGGAAAAAAAGGAAATCAGCCCTATGGCTTCGTGCTCTATATTTTACACCCTTCGTTTCTTTTCATTTCTCCCACAGGCCTAGATTGACAAGACAAGGAGTCCCTGGTTATCTGCTTTGACTTACTGACAACTTTTACCTGCCATTTTCTGTTATGTACACTTTGAGACAATTAAACCAACTCCTGCTACAACAGATTCTTAATCATAGTCTCTTTATTTGCTGCATATGCAAAAACAGTTACTGTTACCAATTATGATTCATAGCAACCCTCCATGGAGTTTCTGAGGATGTAACTCACTACAGAAGACTATCTTCCTCAGAGTGCTTGATAAGTCCAAACCACTGATCTTTTAGTTACCAGTGAAACATGCAGTGTGCTATGCACCAGAACTCATTTATATCTGAGGGAAAAGGAGGAAATGGCCTTGATACACTGCTTCAGTTTCTCCAAGTCAGTCAAGATGAGGCCAAACAATTTAGACATTTTTCAAGTAGATCTTGAAGTCCAGACCCAGAGACAAATCCATTTGATATTAGCATTCTTTTCTTCTAGATCATCAAAAAGTTGCAGCAAATTCTTAAGATCAGCCTTAACATTCCAAGGGTTGCAATTACACAGGGAACTTTAGTTCCTTATTGTGTCTGCCTGCTTCATGAACAGCCTTAATTCCCCTTCTCACTCATTCCTCCAGCGGCTGTCATGAAAGTGTCATTTTCCATCATTTTATAGACAGCTGGACATGAGTGAGAGTAAGTGATGGATTCCCATTACAGAATAGCACAGCTAAACCTTGAATTCCATTTTTATGACCTGAACTGGAGTGCTTTTTCCATCTAGACACAGATAATGTGAAGTCACATTTATAACTGTTTATCACAACAGTGATATCTCATCATCAAGATGTCTTCTGCATCTCTTGTTATGATAGATACTTGATATTAATCAATAGTGTTAGATCATAAATGACCTAGATTCAGGGACAGCTGTTAATTTGCTTTATTGCTCCCCATTTCCAAATGTAGCCTTTGTGGAATTGTTCAGAAAAGAAAAGATGAAATATCGGAAATGGAAATGTCTCAGAAACTACTATACAGAAACGATTTCACATAATGTTTAGGATCATGAATTTCATGGGAAAGTAAGATGATTACTGAAGTCAGAGGAGAAATTAGTTGTGTCTCTGATTGGTCAAATGAAGTGGCCTGGGGATAGGATAAGACATCCCAACCCTTTCTTTTCTAAACCTTTTTTTCTCATACAACCTTATATTTGATCTGGGCAAAGCTGTCATTGAGTAAATTCTGATTAATGACAACCTTGTGAAATGTGTCCAAATAAAACTGTCCTCTGTAGCATTACCAACATCTAATAATTTCAGAAGGCGATAACCAGACCTTTGTGAGGTGCCTATGAGTATATTCAGACCTCCAACATCTCAGTCAGTAGTCATGTTAACCATATGCACAAAAGAGTGGGGTAGGGGGCAGGATCCTTAGGATACCTATCCTTGTTTGCTTCTCTGCTTCCTCTGAACTGTCAGAAGGATTCTAGCACACTAAATTCTTAAGCTTTATGGTAATGTCATTGTCCAGAGGTTTGTATCTAAGACAGAAGGTGGATAAGAAAGAGCCTAGGGAAACATGAAGCCAAGGGTCAATGAGAGAAGACTTCTACAAGGTATTTTAGCAAAAAAATTGTCCCAATACTTCCTACTATCGTTGTCAAAAAGAGCTTCTCAGTGTTGGATTTCTCCACCTTACATGTTACATAATAGATTGCAGAGATTAAACACACTTTTTTTTTTAATACGGAACCCATCACGAATTTGCTTTGCGAAGGGCCCATGCTAATCTCTGTATTGTACCAATTTTAGTATATGTGCTGCCAAAGTGAGGACTTAAACACACTTTTAAGTGATGGTGCCAGTCCCCCCTAAACTCATCCTCTTCTCTTTCTGGAACTTCTAAACAGGCACCAGAGTTTGCCAATTTGATCTCTTACACTGTTAGATGAAGAGTAAGGTTCTCTTTCCTCTTCAGATATGCCGGCTAATACAAAACAAAAGAATTGTAGCAGAATCGTTACATTTAAGCATGAGAGAGAGATTGATTTAGGTGTTCCTCACCGCCAGCCACAATGGAGCTTTAGAATTCATCTCAAGAGGGACATCTATCCTCATTTCTTTCACTCAATATTCATGTTGCCAAGTCCCTAACAGTTAAGTTTTTCCACAGTGTGCATCATCTCTCTCCAGGTCATTAGAGCAACAGGAACTGTGGTTACAATAAAGTTAGGTCCTTGTTATGAGAGGTTTAACTTCCCTCATACTTGGGTGATAGTAGCCCAAAGACTTCACATGCCTTCTGGGAGCCCCTTAGTCATCTTTTCATATTGATCAGATTGGGTCACCCTTCAGTAGGCATTCCTCTGACCACAGACACTTTCTGGCACCTCTAACAAATGTGCATTCGGAACTTCCCAACCAATTTAAGTATTTGAGAGAGCAACTCATAAGTCTTTCTGTTGGATATATCTTGGATAACTTGGTTGTATCCATGAACATCTGTATGCTAACTAATTTGATCCTATTGATTGAGTTGTAACAAAGGAGCCATGTCTTAGTTTTTTCGGTGCTTTTGAACCAGAAATATTACAAATGCATTGCAATTCAAGGCCACCAGCCATTCTGCTGGAGAAGGGTGGGCAATCTCCTCCCATGCGATTAACTGCCTCTGAAAATCCACAGAAGGGTCAGCTATGGATCAGTTCTGACTCAATGGTATAAAACAACAACAACAAATTTATTGTATTAGTTAAGGAGCCTAAAAGCCTGAGGTCCAGGTGCTTAGGCTCTCTGAATATCAGCCAAGCTTTCCTCTGTTCTTAAAGGATCTTTACAGCACTTCTTTCCTTCCTGTGCTTAATTCTGTCTACATCTAATCATAACAAAGAAAACAATATTCCTAAGTGGGATTGCATCCCCATGTATGGGACTTAAGAGTCTAACACATTTTGAGGGACACAGTCAAGACATAATAATCAGCATTGTCTCTGTTTGTATAAAGATCAGAAAGGTGAAATCATTTGCCAGAGTTTCACAGCTAGTAATGGAAAAGCCAGTCCCAGAAACCAAAGTGCAAAAGCTGAAAATTGGAAGGATTCTGCCTCTGTGGTTGTAACCCCTTGGAGCCTAAGGTAATGCAAAAAAACAGCAAAGACCAATTTAGATGTGTCAGAACGACTTCATGATGCCTACAGAGTTCTGTTCGTAGTCTTACTCCAAGAACACTTTACAAGGGAGCTCTGGTCACCTAGTGACAAGTAGCTGCGCTGCAATCCCAGAAATACTTGATTCAAATCCACTAGATGCTCTGCTGGAGAAATAGGGGCAATCTCCTCCTATACCAGATATCCTCCTATATCAGATCCAATTTGACAGTACACACACAAAAAGTAAAGAAAAAAAAGGCACACTTTACACAGAGTTTAGACATTGACACCAACCCTCTACAGACTTCTCCCATTGCTCTCAGTCACGTTCCAAGCCAGGTCATATTATAGAAGGAAAAGGTGGAGCGTAGGAGGGAAGCTGTGAGGGTTCTGATGTTTGTGCTTGGTGTTTTAGCTGCCACACAATATTCCTAGCTTGTAGATGGATCAGTCTAGTCTATTTCTGCCTGCATTTGCTGCTCTATATCTTCTCCCTTACAAGGACTCAAGTCATATTGGGTAAGCAGCCACCAGAAAACAAATTCAAGTCTTGAGCTGCACTACTGAGAGATGTCATAGGCAAAATGTTGAATGATATAGGAGCATCAAAAGAAGAGGGAAAGAATGCTCAAAGTCACTGTACCAAAAAAGAAACAATCGACACTGAAAAATTTCAGGGAGTATCATATGAACAAAAGCCAGTGGTAATGAAGAAAAAAGTTCAAGCTGCACTAAAGGACTGACAAAAAAATAATGCCCAGGAATCTTATAGCATAACAACTGACATACTAACAGATGCAGCCCTGAATGTGCTCACCAGTCGATACTAAAATATTTGGAGGACAGCTTCCTGGCCAACTGACTGGAAGAGATCCCTATTTGTTTCATTCCTAAGAAAGATGATCCAACAGAATCTGGAAATTATTGAATAATAGTTTTAATATCACAAGTGAAACAGTGTATTAATAGGAAACTGTAAGAAGTTCAAGCTGGGTTTAGAAGAGGTCATAACACCAGGGATAATTATTGATGATGTCAGATGCATCCTGGCTTAAAATAGTGCATACCAGAAGAATTTCTATTTGTGCTTTATTAACCGTGCAAAGGCATTTAACTATACAGATCATAACAAATTATGGCTAATGTTGAGAAGAATGGGAATCCAGAACACTTAACTGTGTTCATACAAAATCTGTACCTAGACCAAGAAGCTGTGTCTGAATAACAAGGGAAGACTGTATGATTTTAAATTAGGAAAGGTGTGCATTAGGGTTGTAGCCTATCTCCACTACCAAGTCAATCTGAATAATTGCTGAGCAAATAAGTTACGAAGCTGTACTCTATGAAGAGGAATATAGCATCAGAATCAGAGGAAGACTCATCAACAACCTGTGTTATGCAGATGACACAACCTTGCTTGCTGAAAGTGAGGAGGACCTGAAAAGCTTGCTGCAGAAATCAAGGACTGTAGTCTTTAATATGGATTACATCGCAACATCAAGAAGACAAATGTCCTTACCACTGACTGGGCCAGTAGGCAGCATTATGATAGACAGAGAAAGGTTTGAAATTATTAATGACTTCATCTTACTTGGATCCACACCCTTGGAACCAGCAGACAGGAACACAGGAAATGTATTGCTTTGTGCAGGTCTGCTGCTCAAGACCTCGCCAAATTATTGAGGAACAATTATATCAGTTTAAAGACTAAGGTGCACCTGATTCAGGTCATCTTCTTTTCAGTGCCTTGCTATCCATATGAGAGCTGGACAAAGTCTAAGGATGACAAGATAAATCTATATCTTTTAGATATGATGTTGGAGAAGAGTAGTTAATATTTCATGGATTGCCAAAAGAATGAACAGGTATGGATTTAAAAAAGTACAGCCAGAATGCTCCTTTGAGGCAAGGATGGAGAAGCTTCATTGCTTATACTTTGGACAGGTTGCTAGGAGAGGCTTTTCCTTGGATAGGGATACCATGCTTGGAAAGGTGAAGGGTAAGTGGAAGAGAGGAAGACCTATAGGGACTGCAGCAATGGGCTCACGTGTATCAGAGATGATAAAGATGGAACAGGATAGGACAGGTTTCAGATCTGTTGTTCATAGGGTCTCTATAAGTTAAATTTCACTCTGTAGCACCTAACAACTAGTCCAGTATGTCCTCCTGTCAACTAATTACATGTCCAAAGATTATCTTTTTAAGCTAAGTCACATTCACAAACTGTTAGCCCATTTTCCCATTTCTTGACAATCTTCATTGTGGTATTTTTATAAAAATTTTACACTGATACAAACTATTCATGTCTATTTTTATTTTCCTTTATCTTGATAAAAGAAAATAAATAATTTTTCATAGGTTTAAGGGACATTACTTGTATTTCCTCTGTGGTTAACCTATTTGTATCTTTTGACTAGTTTTCTACTGGAATGTTGGCTTTTTCCTTTGATCATGAGAGTGTTTTATACATAAGGGAAATCAGCTTTTTTATTTTGAAATGAGACACAAGTATGTTGTTTACATTTGTTAGTTTGGTTGTCCAAAGAGATGATTTTAAAAAGGCACTCATTTCAGCAGCTGAGGCAGGGGAAAGGAGTGGGCGACAACCCACACTGCTCATTGCTGTCTGTCAGGACACAATCTGGTGTGGGCTTGCCCTTAGTACTCTTGTCCAATTGTTTTTCCTAGATTACACAAAGGATCAGTGGACTACCTGCTGGGGACAATTTCAGTGGGTTTTAACATACAGAGGTAGCAGCCTGAGGGGCTGGGAGTGAGGACTAGTCTTGCCAGGCTCTTGTAGATCCAAGCCTTCTCAAAGAACACTCTGAGAGTGTAGATTCTTGGCCTTTTAATACTGGCTACAGAACAGGTTCAATTAAGAATAATTAGTGAGGGAATGTTAATATTAGCAGTCTAAAATTAACCACACAGAACCTTAATAGTCAAAGAACTGTTGTCAACTGTTCCAAAGGCAAAAACTGACATTTTTTTTCCTTTGTCTCCTCCAAAAGAATTTACATAAAGCTGAGTAGCTTACTGAATATATAAATATTTTTATTTTGCAATGCTTTCTTCCTGAGACTGGCTGTTAAAAGTTTCTTTTTACAGGTATTTGGTTTTTCCCACTTGGCAAATGAAATTCATGTGATGTAGGACTTAAGATGTATAAGTACTGGATTCTTGAAAGAAATACAATTTTAAAGTATTCTCAAATGTTGGGATTTTAGACTCATTTAAGAAGCCTCTCATCCCCTTCACTCACTGTGAAGCAGCCATAGATGTTTATGGTCCCTTACTCCTACTTCAAGCTGCAAATAAAACATTTGACAAATACTATGGTTGAATTGAGGCTCCAAAAGAAATTATGTTGATCTTCTGACAACTGGTGACTAAAAATGTTACACTGTTTGAAAAAACAGTGTAACATATGTAATTTAGTTAACATGTGGTCATACTGGGCTTAATCCAATAATACTAGTGTCCTTTTTAATAAGAAATAATACAGACAGACACACTGGGTAGATAGACGTCCTTGTGAAGACAGACAGCTTCTAGTGGGGCCTTAACAAGTCATAGGCCACGAACAATTTCCAGCAACACAAACAGACAAGGCAGAGGTAAGGATGGATGCTCCTTTAGCGACTTAAGAAGGAATCGTAGTCAAGATATTCATTTGAACTCCTAGACCCCAGAACTTAAGACAATATATTTCTGCTGGTTTAAAAGTCTGTGGTACTTTACATGGCAAGTGCTATAATAGGTATGAACTACTTAGCATACTTTTGTTATCATAATTTTTGCAAGAGTAGATACAGCACCTTACCTGACTCAAGTTGAATGGAGTCCAGGATTTTTTTTCCTCTTAGTCAAGGGTAAAGAAAAGTGTTACCTTCTGTTCTTCACTGTCGTGTACAGATATAAGTCCTCGGGCTCCCCTGTCCATTGAGGATGGCCAGGGAAGTTGTGTGAGCCCAGAGAAGAACACAAAACTTAGAGGACAGCAGAGAAATTGAGTCCTGATCAGACTCTGCTGACCAATTATGCAACTTTCCAATGATGCAAGTCATTGCCCATTGTGGTTTTAGCACAAATTGTGTTTCTTTTTAATTTAGTACCTCGATCATCTTATCTGATACAGTGGTGATACAATCATATTTCCTCATCCCAGACCAAAATGTTCCTGAGTGGGTTCCAGCATCTGCAGTGTCAGCTAGTGCCACTGTTGGAAAAGCGAGAAAGTTCCCCAGGAAAGGTACTCAAACCCCTAAACCACCAGCCTTACTTGTAGAGTTCACAGATGAATTAGTCCACAAGACAGTAACAGAAAAATAAAAAGAAGGTAGGTGCCAGCTGTGAAGATTCCCCATGGGAAGAACAAAGAAGCCTGGCTTTCTTGTTACACTCTTTGCACTGTATTTTTTACCTCATTTTCCGTTAACAACTGTTGTTTGTTCTGGATGTGCTGTTTACAGTTTTGTATCTTGCTACTTTTTCTTCTCTAAGGCTTTATTGTACTTGCCGCCATTGCTATATTACTGTTGAGTCATCTCTAGCTCTTAACAATCCCATGTAAAACAGACCAAAACCCTGCTTGATCCTGTAACATCTTCACACCCTGTTGTGCTTCAGACTTTATTCCAACCCCTGAGTCAATCCATTTTGTAGAGGCTGTCCTCTTTTTTGTTGAAATTCTACTTTTCCAAGCATCTTGTGATCTGGGGACAGGCCTCTTCTAAAACATGTCAGAGTATGTGAGATAAGAGCTGGACAATAACTAAGGATGATAGAAGAAGGACCAATGCCCTTGAGTAGTTGTGTTGGAGAAGAATGTTGAACTATTCTTCGTGTACTGGCAGGAGAACAAACAGGTCTGACCTGGAGAGGGTGAAATCAAGTTGCTCTCTGGAAGCAAGGATTCTGAAGCTCCATCTCACATATTTTGGGCACGTGGGCAGGAGGGACTAGACTTTGGAGGGGGACATCATACTTTGTAAGGGAGGAGGGGACAGCACAGGAGAGGAGACCCCAGATGAGATGGTTTGACTCAGTGACCAGAAAAAAATTGGATTAGGTCTGTTGGAGACATTAAGATTGGCTTAGGTTAGGGCAAGGTTCAGAGCTAATAATGTACATAGGGTCACGATGAATTGCAAGCAATTCAATGGCACATAACAACAACAATCCTCATTTCTAAGGAGCACTTTAACTCCTTTTCTTCTAAGATAGATGTTTCCTTTTGGTTGTCTACAGTGTACTCATTATTCTTCACAACAACACAGTTCAAAGTCGTCAGTTTTGCTATGATCTTCCTTATTTGTTATCAAACTTTCTCATGCATAGGAACCAATTTAAAGCATCATAGCACACCAGAGTTTTTAAAGTGACATCCTTGCTCTTTAGCACTTTATGGAGGTCATTTGTTTTTATCATTGATATGCAAAGAGTTTTTTGTTACTGTGACCTTCAAGGTTATTTTTACTTCCTAAAAATTTTCAGATTCAGAACAATAAATCACAGATAATACTCATGTATACTATTGTTTATAGATGTAATTAAACAAGTTTGAGAACATTAATTACAAATCTTCCCCAAATTAGATTTTTATTCTCAGGGCTACTCTGTGTACAGAGACTTAGTCTCTCAATAAGTCATTTCCTAAAAACTTTAAAGGATAGAAATCATCTGTCAAAGGTACTGCCATAAAACTTAGCCAGTTGGTTAAGAATCATTAGGGATTATTTTTTCTAAAATTCATATTCTAATAAGTATTATGAAATAATATATGCAAAGCAGAACACGTGAAAAGATTAAAAATGCAAAAGCCATTGTAACTTATTATTGTTGGACTCAAAGAAACTATATAAAATATAACAATTGATTAAGTACCAACCAAAGTGTGCAATTTGGGTAATTATCGTAAGCTTAATTACCTTTCACGGAACGAGACAGTTCCACCTTTTCATTGCTTTCAGGTATTCCCAATGACTTGAAATATGAAATAAGCACTAGCTATCTGTGTCAACATCTCAAACAGATTTTTTAAGCAGATAAAGTTTAGAAATTTAGAGTTATTAACATTTATATGCAGCTATTGCAGTCTCTGCTTGAAAAAAGCAATGTCTGAACTCCTAGCTTTACATTTTGTGTTTGTTGTCCTTCCACAAAGAGGTAAGACATAATCATCTTCAAAGCTGTAAAAATTGCTTAACCTCCACACCCCAAAGTGTAAAAAATATCCTTTCACAAGCTTATTTCAAATCATCCAAAAAGGAAACTTTTCACCTAATACAATGGTGCCCTTGTGGCCTACGGATTAGGAGATGTACTGCAATCCGAAATGCACCAGTTCAAATCCATCAGTTGCTGTGTGGGAGAAGAATGGGCAATCTCCTCTCCTTTAATCTTGGAGTTAAATTGCTTCTGAAAACCCACTGAAGGGTCACCAATAGGTTGGTTCTGACTCAACAGTCAACCAAAACAACAATCTAATACAACACTAAGGACCACCTGATTCAAGCCAAGCTATTTAAAAAAAATTTAAATTATTATTCATTTTAATGAAAATTTACAGAGACTTTGGATTTCCATTCATTCACTGCTGCACTTTTCTCCCTGCCCACTCCTCACCCCCTCCAGTACACTCCTCTCTTTGAAAAGTAAAAGAAAAATTCTTTCATTGTTTTACAATCACTCCCCCCAGGTCCACTCCAATACGCAGCCTTCCTTCTGGACTCCTGTCATGACAAGAATACCCAATCACATATCCCTTTTAAACAATTTTCTCCCTCATCTGTTTCAATGAAGTATACATTATTTATCCCATCTTTCTCAGTCTC
>NW_006399758.1:9873501-9875222 GCF_000299155.1 Elephantulus edwardii | reverse complement strand
GTCTGTGACACTGTCTACTGAAGTGGCCCAGCTTTCCACAGTGGAAGCAATTCTGACCTCCTTTATTACCTTTGGGTGAAATTATTTATGAGTAAGACTTCTTTTTCCTGACACGGGCCCTAAAGTGGAAGCAATAGCTGCCCCAATAATTTTGGCCATTTTCTGGTCTTTTCTCTTCCTTCTAGATCCCAGTTGTTAAAAGAGAAAAAATATAAACAAATATATAACAAATAATTTTGAACAATATAATCTTTTAAGTTTAAGGCTAGAAATATTAACAATATGATCATTTCTAATGCAGAGATACATGTTCCAATGCAGTTACTATTTTCCATAAATGGTTTTGGTAAGATGAATATTGTAAATGTGGATACAGTTCCACTATTTTTCCTCCATGCCATGATATAGTGTTATTAACATAAGCAGTTGTAAATCCATTGCCTTCCTTACTCTAACTTAAAAATTTTTTAATTTAAATTTATTATTAATTTCAGTAAAAATTTACAGAGACTTTGGATTTCCATTCATTCATTGTTGCACATTTCTCCTCTCCCAACCCCCCCTCGCCCCCGAACACTACCCTCTTGGAAAAATAAAAGAAAAATTCTTTCCTTGTTTTACAAATTCTCCCCTAGGTCCACTCCACCATGTAGCTTTTGCTCTAGACTCCTGTCATGGTAAAAATACCTAATCACATATCCCTTTTGAACAGTTTTCTCCCTCATCTGTTTCAGTGCAGTATACATTATTGAACCCATCTTTTTCAGTCTCTCCCCAGCCCCAAGGTCAGTCTTGTTTTACAACAGTGGCACCATGCAGTATTTGTCCTTTTGTGACTGAGATATTTCATTCAGCATAATGTCCTCTAGGATCGCCCACTTTGAATAATATTTCATGAGTTCCTTGTTTGTCAATGCAGCATAGTATTCCATTGTGTGAATATACCACAGCTTCTCTATCCATTCGTTTATTGATGGGTTTCCAACTATTTGCTATTGTGTGTCAACATAGCCGCAATAAACTTGGGTGTGCTTGGGTGACCATTACAGTCTCTTTGGGGTATATCCCCAGTAGTGGAATTGCTGGGTCAGATGGTATCTATTTGCAACTTTTTGAGACAGCGCCACACCGCCTTCCACAGTGGTTGCACCATTTTACACTTCCACCAACAGTGAATAAGGGTTCTAGTTTCTCCACAACCTCACCCGTATTTGTTGCTTGCTGTTCTGTTAAATTTTGCTATTCTGATTGGGGTGAGATGATATCGCATAGTTGTTTTGATTTGCATCTCCTTAGAGCTAGGGATTTTGAACATTTCTTCATGTGCTTTTTGGCCATCTGAATGTCTTCTTTGGTGAAGTGTCTTTTCATATGCTGTGCCCATGTTTCAATTGGATTTATTTACTTTTATCTTGCTGTGGTTCTTAAGTATTTTATAAATTCTATATATAAGTTCCTTATCTGACATGTCATTACCAAATACTTTTTGCAGTCTGTGGCTTCCCTTTTTACCCTGTTGGAGTTTTTGGATGTGCATAGGGATTTAATTCTTAGAAGATCCCATTCATCTATTTTATCTTCTCCTGGTTGTAGATTTTTCCGGATACTGGGAAGACTTTTTATGTTGTGGATTAGGACTACTAGGGTTTGTCCAAATTTTTCTTTAATGAAGCTTATAGTCCTTGGTTTTAGTCCTAGGTCCATGATCCACCTTGAGTTGG
>NW_006399758.1:9868391-9871392 GCF_000299155.1 Elephantulus edwardii | reverse complement strand
CAGGGCAGAGCGGAGTTTAGGGCTGTTGTACATAGGGTCGCTATGAGTCGCAGGCGACTCGACGGCACATAACAACAACAACATATGATTTTATAATATTTATTAATATCTGTCTTTATTATCCTGTTTAATAAAAGTGAAAGGTTGGCAAAGGAGGAGAAAGACCCTCAGTGAGATAGATTGTCACAATGAGCTCAAATGTGGCAGAGATGAAGAAAATGGCACAGGGATGGGGCAGAGTTCAGATCTGTTGTTCATAGGATCACATCTGACAACAGCAACAACTCTGAGACAGAGAAAATAGATGAGGATATTTTATGTTTTTCTCTAAAATATTTCAAAGTTTGCCTTTTAAATTTAAGTTCTTAATCCATTTGTAATTTATTTTTATGTGAGCTAGAGACTCATTGTTTTTCTTTCCACATGGAAAGAGAAGACCCTCAGTCACTGTGTCAGTCCATCTCATTGGGAGTCTTCCTCTCTTTTTCTGAACTTCCCGCTTTCCAAGCATGCTATTTCTTCCCAAGAAATAGTCTCTCCTAGCTACATGTCCAAAGTGTGAGAGGTAAAACTTTGACATCCTTGCTTTTAGGGAGCACTGATTGCACTTTTTTCTAGACATATCTCTTCATTCTTTTGGAAACCCATGTAATATTCAGTACTCTTCTCCAACACCACAGCTTAAGGCATTAGTTTTTCTTCTGTCATCCTTGTTCGTTGTTCAGCTCTCAGGAGTATAACAAGTGATTAAAAAGGCCATGGCCTGAATCTGGTATACCTTAGTCTCCATGCTGACTTCATTGTTCTTCAATATTTTAAAGAAATCCCTTACCGCAGACTTGCCCAAAGCCATGTATCTCTTGGTTCCTGACCAAAGGTGTTGATTTTGAAGGCAAAGATGAGACCATTGACAGTTATAATCCTTTCTCCATCTATCATGACTCCTATCGGCCCAATGGTAAGTACCTTTGTTTTTTTGATGTTGAGACATAATCCATACTGAAATCTGTAGTACTTGCTCTTTGCAGCCAGCCTTTCAGGTCCAACTCACTTTCAGCAAGCATGGTTGTGTAACCTGCAAAATGAAGGTTGTTGATGAGTTTCCCTCCTATCCTGATGCCACAATCTTCTTCATAAAGTCTGACTTCACGAATTATTTGCTCACTATACAAATTGTATAAGTATGGAGAAAGGATGCAACCCTGACACACATGATTCCTGATTTAAACCACGTAGTGTTCCCTTCTTCCATTCAGACAGCAGCTTCTTGACTTAGGTATAGATTTCATGTGAGCACAGTTAACTGTTCTGGTATTCCCATTCTTCTTGATGTTAGCCATAGTTTGTTATGATCCACACAGTCAAATGCCTTTGCATATTCAATAAAACACAGATAGACATTCTTTTGGTGTTCTCTGCTTTCACCTAGTATCTATCTGACATCAGCAATGGTAGTCTTGGTGCCATGGCCTCTTTTAAAAACAGCTCAAACTTGTGGCAGTTCCCTGTCTATGCACTGGTCTAGCTGTTTTTAAATGATTCTTAGCAATATTTTGCTAGCATGTGATATTAATGACATTGTTCAATAATTTCCATTCTGTTGGATGATCTTATTGAGAATGGGAACAAATATGGATCACTTCCGGTTAGTCAGCCACATAGCTGTCCTCCAATTTTCCGGGCATAGACTGGTGAGCACATCCATGTATTAGTGGTGCAACAGTTAAGTGCTCTGGCTGCTCAGAAAAGTTGGCTGTTCAGCAGCAACATGGGAGAAACTTCAGTCCATCTACTCCTGTAAAGATTACAGTCTAGGAAACCAATGGAGTGAATCGGTTGGACATTACCTAAAATATACACAAGTGAAGGTTTGCCTTCTGCCTTCTTTACCCCCCTCCTCTTGTTGTGTACCGTCTAATCATACCCTATACAACTGGCATGGGAGGAAATTTTACCTCCTCCAACGGAGCTTCTGCTGGATTTGAGCTGTGTGCCTTCAAGATTACAGCACAACTTCTTCCCACTAGGCTACCAGAGTTCCTGTTCTGACCTCTATCTATTTTTGTGCCAATTCCATATGGTCTCAATCATTGTATCTTTATATTTTTATATTTTGTAAAGCAAATTGCTTTACACTTTTTCAGAAGTGTCTTACATGCTACTGACTTTTTGCTCTTCTATCCATTATTTCGATTTAGCTTTCTAAATTACACCATAAAATTTAGATTTCTATTAAAATTACATTGGGTCTATGCTATTTTGATACTATTGTATGGTACATTTTTCTGGGGGTTTTGGTTGTTGTTCTCTCTAATATCTTTAATTAAATCTAGTCACTTTCTACATAACAAACTTTTGTACCATGGATACAAATCTTAAAGTTGTTGCTGTCAAGTTGGGATCAACTCATAACTGACACTCTGCTGGGTTTCTAAGGCTGTAATTGTTCACCTTTCTCCTGTGGATCTGTTGATAGATAAGAACACCCACATGGGCTTGGCTTTTGGGTTAGCAGCGTGTCTCCATGTAGACTAGGCCACTGGAACTCCTTGTCTTCATATTTATGAATCCCTTTTTTCTTACATAGCATTTTCTGTATGTTGCCAATTTTCAAAAATTGCAAGTATCTTTTGAGTATTGATTATATATTGGTTTACCATGCTAACTTCTCTCAATTACATAATTATAGTGTTTGAAGTGTAGATAATCGATAAAAAACTGGCAACGTTATTCCTTCTAATTGCCCCATGTTTTGTATTTTTATCCTACTATGCTAATTCTATTGACTAGAAATGATAAGCAGCATATTTCTTTCACTCTTGCTTTCAGGGAAAAAGCTTTTAGCACTTAGATGCTACGTATATTGTGTACAGATTGAAAATATAGAAGACTATATCATTCTGTCTTCCATATCTCAAGTTGTTCATATTTTATAACCCTAATTCTCTATCTACTGCATTTTCAGTAATTTCTCTAGATAGGTAAATTTTTTTTTAATTTT
>NW_006399758.1:9859080-9868291 GCF_000299155.1 Elephantulus edwardii | reverse complement strand
GAGTGAGATGCCTCCTTACCTTTTTCTATTTCTAAGGAGTACTTTGCTTATTCAGAGCTTCTTTCTATTCCAAATGAAATAGGAGATTGCTTTTTCCATCTCTTTGAAAAATCGTATTGGTGTTTGTATTGGGATTGCACTGAATGTGTAAATTGTCTTGGGTAGTATTGCCATTTTCACAATATTGAGTCTTCCTATCCATGAGCAAGGGATATTCTTCCACTTCTCCAGGTCTCTTTTTGTTTCTTGTAATAACGTTTGTAATTTTCTTTGAATAGGTCCTTTGTGCTTCTGATTAGATTTCCCAAGTATTTAATCTTGTGATTAGCTATTGTTTTTCTTAGCTCTGGCTCTGTATTCTCTTTGTCACTGTAGAGAAATCCAACTGATTTTTGTATGTTGATCTTGTATCCTGCTACTTTGCTAAATTGGTGAACTATATCCAATAATTTTCTTGCTGAATCTTTAGGGTTTTCTAAGTATACTATCAAATCATCTGCGTAGAGAGATAATTTTACATCCTCTTTGCCAATTTGGATACCTCTTATTTCCTTCTCTTGTCTTATTGCTATTGCTAAGACTTCCAATACAATATTGAATAAGAGAGGTGATAGTGGGCATCCTTGCCTAGTTCCTGTTTTTAAAGGGAATGTCTTTAACCTCTCTCCAAGCCACGGTATTTTTATTCACTTGTTATGTTGCTGAGAACTGGACAAGGAGTAAGTATAATAGAAGAAGAATTTGTACTTTTGAATTGTGGTGTTGGCGAAGAGTGCTGAAAATCCCATGGACTGTGTAAAGACCAAACAGATATGTCTTGGGGAAAGTGCAACCAGCGGGCTTCTTGGAGTCAAAGATGATAAAACTTTGTCTCACATACTTTTGATATGTTGCTATGAGAGGCTATTCTTTGGAGAGAGACAGTGAAATAGAGGAAGACCTTTAACCATGTGGATTAATACAATGGGCAAGTGTGTCATAAATTGTGATCATAGCACAGGGTAGAAGAAGGTTCAGAACTGCTGTTAATCAGGTGTTAATCAATTCAGCAGCACCTAAAAGCAACAATAACAACCAAGTACATGTAGAAAGAAGGTCAACAAAGGAAATAATTTCCTATCCAACAAAAGGAAGAAGTTTATTCTCTACTCAACTTTTAAATATTTCATGTTTCTACTAAAAACTCAAATCCTAATTTTAGAAACAGAAAGAACAAATATGAAGAAAAAAATAAAGTCTGGCAAAACAACTTCTAGGAGATTCAAATTCTATTTCTGACTTTTTCTATTCTTTAAATGGCCTATACAGTCAGTAGGCAGGCTATTCAAGTCAAAGGGGTAACATGGTTTTAAATACCAACCATATGTAGATGACTCTTAAATTTATATTTCCAGCCCTAACCTCCCCAAACTCATATTTCCAACTGACTCCTTAATATCACCATCTGGGTATCTAATATCGTAACAAACTTAACATGTGCAAAAGGAAAGGAGCACAATATTTCCTGCCTCTTTTAATTTTCTAGAGCTGTCTTAACAATATACTATAAAAATTAGGTGATATAAGAAAACAAGTATCTATTGTTTCATAGTTCTGAAAACTAGAAGGTCAAATCTGAGTGTAGACGATGGTGTTTCCTTCAAAGGTCTGAAAGACTGTTTCTTATAGCTTTCTTAGCTTCTGGTGGCTAGCAGGAGTCGTCAGTGTTCTTTTGCTGCTTGTAGATGTGTCTTCACATGCTGTCTTCTTCCTGTGTGTTTCTTCTTTCCTGTCTTCCTCTTTTATAAAACATTGCTTAGAAGGGATTCTGCTATGATTTAGCAGATATTACCTTAAAAAAAAAATCCCATGTTCCCAAACAAAGCTGCATTCCCAGGTTCAGGGATTAGTTTTTCAATATATATTTCTGAAGATTATAATTCAATCTAAAACACTCTTCAGAATACTGATAGTTTCCAGGTCTCAATTAAAGATCAAAATGATCAGCCACCTGTATTCCTCTATCTCGATACCTCCCTTTGTTGTTGTTGTTATTTTTGTTGATTGCCACCAAGTTGAGTACAACTCATACAGACCATATAAACAAAAGACCTGAACCCTATACTATAACTATTGTCATTTCTCTATGTTCATAGAGTTTCCAGAGGCATGTGGATTAGGAAGTGGATGCCACTCCTGCTTTCAACCTTAGGTGTATAATTTCGGTCATGAACACTGTTGGCTACACAATTTCTATAGTGAGAATTCAACCCATTTCTCTGCCATTTCTTTAGACAATTCATCTCTATTCTAGACTATGGTAGCTGTTTCCTACCAAGTTGTCCTACTTTTCTCTCTTCTTTTTTGTTTTGTTGTTGTTGTTTTTGGTGGGGTTTTGTTTTTGTTTTTTTATTGTGATTTTAATGAAAGATTATAGAAAACTTGGATTTCCATTGATTCATTGTTGTACGTTTTCCTCCCTGCCCATCCCCCACCCCCAAGTTTACTTTTCTCTTTGAGAAAATAGCCAACATTGTTCTCAATTAGGCAAGAGAAGGAAATAAGAGGTATCCAAATTGGTAAAGAGCAGGTAAAATTCTCTCTATATGCACATGATGTTATACTTAGAAAACCCATTACCAGATAGATGGATATAGCCTAAGTACGCATCAACAATTGAATGGATAGGAAACTATAATACATTCACACAATGAAGTATTACACAATATTAAGAAACAATGAACTCACAAGCCACTACACAACATAAATGAATATGGAAGGCATTATACTGAGTGAAATATCTCAGTCACAAAAGAATAAATACTAGTAGTAATATTTTATAATTGTCTTTGAATATATTTTTGTACGTCTGCTTAGATTTACTACCAAGTATTTAATCTTGTGATTAGCTATTGTGATGGGTATTCTTTTTCTTAACTCCAGTTCTGTGTTCTCTCTGTCACCGAATATAAATCCAATTGATTTTTTTGCATGTTGATCATGTATTCTGTCATTTTGCAGACTTGGTCAACTATGTCCAGTAGTTTTATTTCTTAAGGCTTTCTAAGTATACCATCATATCATCTGCATATAAACATAATTTTACCTACTCTTTGCCAATTTGGATAACCCTTATTTTCTTCTTTTGTCTTATTGCTATCACTAAGATTTCCAATACAATATTGAATGCAAAAGGTGATAGTAGGCACCCTGGCCTAGTTCCTGTTTTCAAACGAAATGTCTTTAATATTTCTCCATTGAGAACAATGTTGACTATTGGGTTTGCATATATACTTTTTACTATGTTGAAGAAATTCCCCTTTAATCATATTTTGTGGAATATTTTAATCAGGAGATATGTTGGATTTTTTTTTCAAAGGGATTTTCTGCATCAATTGACAGGGTCATGTGGTTCTTGTTCTTTGCTTTGTTAATATGATGAATTGCATTGATTGTTTTTCTTATCTTGAACAAGCTTTGCATACCTGTTATGAGTCCCACTTGGTCATGGTGAATAATTTTTTTTGATGTATTATTGAATTCCATTGGCCAGGATTTTATTCAGGATTTTTGCATCTATGTTCATGAGAGATATTGGCCTATATTTTTCTACTTTAATGGTGCCTTTACCTGGCTTGGGTATCAAGAATATGTTTGTTTCATAGAATGAATCTGAGAGAATTCCATCTTGTTCTTTTTTTCAGAAATAGTTTTTGTATAGTTGGTGACAGCTCTTCTCTGAATGTTTGATAAAATTCACTTGTAAAACCATCTGGTCCAGTGCCTTTTTTGTTTGGAAGGTTTTTTATTACCTTTTCAATTTCTTCTTTTGTAATGGGTCTGTTTAGGTGTTCAATTTCAGTTTGTGTCAGTTTAGGTAAGTTGTGAATTTCTAAGTATTTGTCCATTTCATATAGATTTCATATTTGTTTGAGTATAGTTTTTCATAATATTCCAATTTTAGCTTTTTTATTTTAGTTGGTTCTGCTGTAATGTTGCCCATTTCATCTTTTGTTCGGATTATTTTTGTCTTTTCCTTTGTTAGTTTCGCTAGTGGCCTGTTGATTTTATTGACCTTTGCAAAGAATCAACTCCTGGTTTTCTTTTTAATTTCAATTGTTTTTCTGTTTTCTATTTCATTTGTTCCTGCCCTAATTTTTATAATTTCAGTTTTTTAAAGGGTGTCAGGTTTTCTTGCTGTTCTTTTTCAATTTGTTGGTGATGTTGAGTTAGAGTGTCAACGGTCATTTTTGCATGTCTTTTGATGTGTTTGCTTATTATAATAAGAGACCTAGAGAAATGGAAAAATATATCTTGCCCATGGATAGGAAGACTCAATATTGTAAAAATGACAATCTACCAAAGACAATTTACACATTCAATGCAATCCCAATACAAATACTACTTCCATTCTTCAATGAGATGGAAAAGGCAATCTCCTATTTCCTTTGGAATGGAGAGAGGCCCCAAATAATCAAAACACTCCTTAAAAGGAGAAACAAGGTAAGAGACATCTCACTCCCCAATATCAAATCCTACTACACTGCCAAGGTGGTTAAGACAGTGTAGTGTTAGTACAATGACAGACAAATAGATCAATGGAATATAATTGAGAATCTGGAAATCAGCCCATGTGTCTATGGTCAACAAATTTTTTACAAGGAGATAAAATCAGTTAAGCGGGAAATGGCAGCCTTTTAAACAAACTGTGCTGGAAAATTGGAAAACTATCTGCAGAAAACTCAAGCAAGATCCACACCTCACTCCATACACAAAAACCAATTCAAAGTGGATCAAGGACCTAAGACTAAAAATAAGGACTATAAACTTCATTAGAGAAAAGCTTAGAAGAACTCTAGAAGTCCTAATCCACAACATAAACAGTCTTCGTAGCATCCTGAAAAACCTACAACCAGCAAAGAATAAAATAGATGAATGGGATCTTCTAAGAACAAAATCCCTATGCACATGTAAAAACTTCTCCAACAAGGTAAAAAGAGAAGTCATACACTGGGAAAAAATATTTGGTAATGACACGTCAGATAAGGGACTTATATCTAGGATATATAAAATACTTGACCACAGTACAAAGGTAAACAAGCCAATTGCAAAATGGACACACAAAATGGACACAGGATATGAACAGATACTTCATTAAATAAGACATTCAGATGGCTAACAAACACCTGAAGAAATATTCAAAATCCCTAGTTCTAAGAGAGATGCAAAAAAACAAACAAACAAACAAAAAACACCAACTATGAGATATCATCTCACCCTAGTAAGAATAGCAAAATTTAACAGAACAGCAAACAGTAAATGCTGGTGAGGTTGTGGAGAAACTGGAACTCTTATTCACTGACGGTAGGAGTGTTAAATGGCACAACCACTAGGGAAGGCACTATGGTGCTTTCTCAAAAAGTTGGAAATAGAAATATCATTAAAAAAACTATGGTGCTTTCTCAAAAAGTTGGAAATAGAAATATCATTTAAAAAATACCATTTGACCCAGCAATTCCACTACTGGAAGAATATACCCTAAAGAAACTGGAACCACCACCCAAGCAGAAATATGCACATCCATTTTTATTGAGGTTTTGTTCACAATAGCAAAGAGTTGGAAACAAATGAATGGATAAAGGAGCTGTGATATATTAATACAATGGAATATTATGCTGCCTTGGAAATCAAGGAACTCATGAATTATTATACAAAATGAGTAACCCTGGAGGACATTATGCTGAGTGAAATATCTCAGTCATAAAAAAACAAATATTGCATAATGCCACTGTTGTAAAGTGAGACTGACATCACGGTTGAGGGAAACTAAGAAAAGAGGGAATAAATAATGTATACTACATTGAAACAGGTGAGGGAGAGAACTGTTTCAAAGGGGTATATGATTAGATATTATTGGCATGACAAGAGTCCAGAATGAAAACTGCACAGTGGAGTAGACTAAAGGGGGGGGGGAGACTATATAACACTGAAAGGATTTTTTTTAACTTTTCAAAGAGAAAACAAACTGAGGGAGGGGCGGGCAAGGAGGAAAGTGTGCAACAATAAATGAAGGGAAATCCAAAATCTTGTAAAATCTCATTAAAATTAATAAGAAAAGAATAAATACTGTATACCCTCATTGTTGTAATATTGTGGGATTGATACAGGAAGGAAGGGAGAGTGGGCAAAGAATGGATAGAGAATGCACCCTGCACTGGAATGATTGAAAGGAAGGACAGTCTGAAAGGAGTGAACAATTAGAAATTATGTATATGACATTAATAATCTGCAACAGGACAAGCATTACAAAGGGAACTGGAGAAGGAAGAGGGAGAAAAATATGGACAAATGAATGAGTGAAAGCAGATCTCTTTGTGAAACTTCACTAAAATATGTATGCAATGCTTTTTAAAAATTGATTTAATTTTATAATTATATATAAAAATACATAGTCTTTTATAATTCTTTACAATAAATCAAAATACTGCAATTGGAGAAAACAGCTGTCAACAATCTCCTTAAAGTGCTAAAAGAGCATTAATGTTTTTAAAATGCACCTGTTCCAGTTGCTTCCTATATATATTTTCCTAGCCACATTTTCCACTGCTTCTTTATCATATTTTCAATCATTTCCTATGCATCTCAAAATTAGACAATGAAGAAAAATGGCAGAAGAAGCATCAGTGTATTTGAATTGTGTTGTTGGGAAGGAATGCTTAATATCCCATGGGCTGCCAAAAGAATAAACAAGTCTGTCTTAAAAGAAATGCAACCAGGGTGCTCCTTCAAGGCAGAGATGCTAAAACTTCATTTCACATACTTTGGTAATATTGTCTACAGGAACCAGTCCTTGGAAAAAGACATCATGGTGTGAAAGGTAGAGCATCAGAAGAAGAGGGGAAGGCCTTTAACAAGATGAATTGACAGAGTGACAGTAACAGTCATATCATTGATGGAGAGAGTGATGCGGGATGGGGCAAGGTTTAGATCTGTCTAGAGTGTCACTATGAGTCTTAGTCAAATTGATGGCATCTAACAACAACATACACTGTGACTCAGAACTGACTCTATGACAACCTGATATGAGAAAGACTGATTCAAAAAACGAAAATATTGTTGACAGCGTAACATCTGTTTCAACTCAATAATATCTGACAAATAACATTATCTTATGACAGGATTTAAAGTGTGTTTTTCTCTAGATTTTCAAGATTTAACTCTTTCAGGATGTCTTTTGCTGTATCATATCATTGTCAAAGGTAAACTTTATTGTAACACCAATCAACCAGATCAAACTCACCTAGTTAACCTTCCATCAGGAAAGTCTTTCAAGTCTTTCACACATTGCTTCTGAAACTGAATTCTAGGATATATCAGATGTTAAGGCAAAAAATCCTCAGAAAACTATGCTGTAAATTTGTTTTGGATTATATACATGCTATGATCATCAGTATTTTCACCAATGCTTGGTTCACTCTTAGGAGAGAAGCCTTCAGGAACAATGTATTTTATTGTTAATAGTTGTTAAAAGGAAATATCCATCATTCTCCTCCTTACTTCATAATATAACTGAATAGAGGTTATTTCTTCCTTTGTGTGCTACCATATTGACCTTTATTAAAAATAGTATGTGTATTATTATATAACAAGAATAGGCATAAAGTTCTGCCTCAGGCATATTGTGCTTTGTTTGTTTTCTCCGAGAGTATTTCTCCCCTAGATCAGAACACCTTATCATGAGATATAATATGTTTAACAATTTTATCGGTGACACATGGGAGACACGAGGTTATAAAGGGTGATGTGGTATAAACAGAGGACTAGAATCATACATAATTCAACCTCAACTGCAGGTGCGTCCTCACTCAGATCTGTTTCAGGAAAGAGCACATATGAATGCTGACAAGCTGAGGCTATATTCTCCTGAAAAGAACAATCTCCTATTCCCCTTGGAAAGTCTCCATGTACCCCTCATATGTATGAATATGTCCACTTAAAGACTACTGGACCAAGAATCCCTTTTAGTTATTCTTTGCATCACTGTCAATTTTATAGTTCTTTTTTGCCATCACTGCCACACATTATTGCTACTGTAAATGTTCACTCCAACAAAATCTGTCCTCCTTGTTCACTGTTAGTTGATCTGGACAAACATTATCCCTAAACCCTAAAAATCTTCCACAATCTTTAATCATTCTTCCCTTTTTAATAAAGAGAACATGATTCAGCATATATAAAGCTAAGAACAATATTGCAAATAATGTCTCTGTGCAAAAAACCATGCAATTTACTTGGGTTCCTCATATCCAGAACTTCATCCAACAGAAGCTTAGGCTTGGTACTACTTTCCTGGCCTTAGAGGTCTTGTATTTACACTTGAACGTGCTCACCCTCATCCTGCCTTTTCACTCAGGGCACACAAAGAAATGAGTTTACTCTAATACCCATGTTCTCCTCAAGGTACTGACTCCTCTATCTACAGCATCCTATTATAAAGTGTGGATACTCTCTGTCAGATATTCAAGTCAACTCTTATTCTCTTTTATAGGATAGATGTCCTTTCAAAATAGAAAGTCTTTATATACTAATCAGGAAACGCTGGTGGTCTAGTGGTTTGAGTTCACCAGCTGCTCCCATGAGATTTACTGCCTCTGAGAACTGGTTGGAAGTTCAGCTATAAGTCAGTGCAGATGGATGGTATCTAAACACAACATACACTATTCAGGATCTGCTTAAGAGTGGTCTGTGGGCTACAGAGGAGCCTTGGTATTACAATGGTTAAGACCTTGGCTGCTAACCAAAAGATCAGTGTATCAAACCTATTGACAACTCCATGGCAGAAAAGACATAGAGGTCTATTCCTGTAAAGATTACAGCCTAGGAAACCCTTTTAGGATGTTCTATTCTGTCATATTACAGGCCATTTGTGATATGACTCTGAACATTTAATCAAGAAGGGTCAGGCATCATACTTGATAAATAGAAGGCCCATGACACAAAAGAGGAAGACTCAAAACAAGATGGACTGATCCATAGCCTACACTAATGGGCTTGAGCACAACAAAGCATTCTGAGGGTGGCACAGAATCAGACAACATTCCATTGTGTTGAACAGAGTCAATATGAATCAGAGGCAATACAAAGGTACCTGATAACACGATGTCAGAATCACCTTGAATTAATATATACAACAACATAGATTTTAGAAACCCGTCTTCCAGGTCAGACCCAG
>NW_006399758.1:9839336-9848384 GCF_000299155.1 Elephantulus edwardii | reverse complement strand
TCAAATCGGATCTGACTGATACAGAAGGAAATTGTCCCTCCTTCTCCAGCAGAGCATCTGGTGGATTCAAACCATGCACCTCTGGGATTGCAATGCAGCTTCTTGCCATTAAGCTACCAGAGCTCCCTGAAGGGAAGTTTCTTATATAACTTAATTTAGTGCATGAAAATGCTCAAAGCACATTCAGTGAGGCAAGTGAAGATGATTTTGATGAAAGGAATTACGAGTAAGAGTTGGTTCATCATTCAGAAGTAAGAGCCAATTTATATACCATTAATGGGCAAGGGCAAATGGTACATAAACCAAGCATTTATAACCTGGAAATTGGTAGTTAGAAAAGACTGTGTGACTTGAAGGTCTGAAATATTTGCCTTCTGATTTTTACAGAGTAAGTTATCCTACCCTTGCTATATCTGCTAATTCCAACTTCAGTAGTCTCTCTCTCTGTTATTAAGATGGATTGATCCAGAAAGGGTTTGCATTTGTTCTGCTGGACATTACAAGAGAGAAGGAGATGTCTTACAGAAGGTTTATAGGAGAGTGTTCTCACATATAACATCAATAGTCTTATGAAGTGTGCTGAGGACAAGAGGGAAGTTTTGACTGCACTGCAGTTACAATAGACTCCAATTTCACGGGAAACTCTGAAGTTTGGTTGACATTTCAGTAATATCTCAAATTAAGACAAGGAGATAGGCCTTTGTACTTCAGTCCAATCTAGTCTTTGGATGCAGAATGCCCTTGGGTGAAAGGTCTTTAGGTTAAGACAATCTTGAAAATGAACTCATCTGTGAACCACCAGCAGGCAACACTTTGTAGTTGGAGGATGAATGAGTCATTTCTGAAAGGAATAAGCTGGGCAACACACCATAGTGTAGAGAAATTATGTCTGAAAACCAGTACACTTCTTGGTTGGAAAATAAAAATATTTTGAATGCCATTCCTAATTCTATTAAAGAAATAAATTGTGTCTTCATAGTCTCAGTAAGACCTAGATAAATTTTTTCTTTATGCAGAGTCAACCCCAAGATAAAGAAATTTTCCTTTTGGTACCTCTTGTAAAGTATGTTGCCAGTTATCTTTTCACTGAAACTGGCTTAAGGACTCCAGCTGTGGGGGAAGGTGGGGTTGTCTCTGATGTAAATTCCCACTTTGTTAAGATTCTGCATCACTGGGGATCTTCACGATGGTCACGGAACTTGTTGTCTACTTCGCTTATGGTTAGTTCACCATATAGGGTTTTTCTTACTCACCGACCACCCTAGCCATGTATTTTAGAGCATAGCAACACACACACGCACACACACATACAGCCTTGCTTAGTGTTTTGTTCTGTGAAAATTCCAAATAGGTAGCACACCAAATTATGCTGGCAGATAATTTCCCAGATTTTCTTGTAAGCGCTTAAGTCCTTGTGGCACATGGATTAAGTGTTAAGTCACTAACCAAATGGTGGATAGTTTGAACCCACCACAGGAGAAAGATGAGGCACTTTTCTCTGAGAAAACTCGATAGAAATTTGCCATGAAGCAGAGTTGGTTCAGTGGTTTAAATGAATATATTTATCTTGACCATGGAAACATCCCATATTGCAAATCAAGGTTTGTTTTATTTATTTATTTATTTTACTTCTCTCAGATTGAGAAATGCTGAATACTTTGTAACTTTTGGTTTTTCAACTCCAAATGTTTGCATATTGCATTATATTTTATATTGTCTTCTCAACCCACTCTTAGAAATCTTCTGTTCAGCTTTTTTACTTCTATATTTTCTCTCTCTCTCTCTCTCTCTCTCTCTCTCTCTTTGGCATTCATGGTCTTTGCAATCACTTGCTATGCATCAGAGAGTTGGACAATGACTAGGGAGGATAGAAGGAGAATTGACGCCTTTGAGCTGTGGTGCTGGAGAAGAGTATTGAATGTACCATGGACTGCCAAGAAAACAAACAGATTCATCCTAGAGAGGGTTAAACCAGGCTACTCCTTGGAGGCAAGGATTCTGGGGCTTCGTCTGACATACTTTGGACATGATGTAAGGAGAGACAGGTCTTTAGAGAGGGACATCATGCTGGGTAGAGTGGAGGGACAGCGCAGGAGGGGAAGACCCTCTATGAGGTGGATTGATTCAGTGACTGGGGTAATCGGAATGGGTGTGTCAGAGGCAATGAGATTGGCACAGGATAGAGCAGGGTTTAGGGCTGTTGTACATAGGGTCGCTATGAGTCGCAAACAACTCGACGGCACATAACAACAGCAACAACATTCTATATTTGCAGCATCTTGATAGAGGGTGAAGAGATTGAGATTCTTAATAGTTTTAGTTTGCTTGGCTCTGCCATCAACACTCTTGGTACCAGCAGCAGCCTCCAGGATAATCTGTTCTGTATATAGATTGAAAAGGTATGAAGATAGGATGCATCCCTGGCATACACCTTTCCTAATTTTGAACCATGCCATGTTTTCTTGCTCTGTTCTGACTCCTGGATCAAGTATAGGTTTTGTATATGCACAATCAAGTATTCTGTGATTCCCATCCTTTTCAAACTTAGCCACAATATGTTGTGATTCATACAGTAAAATACCTTCATATAGTCAATGAAACACAGATAGACATTCCTCTAGAAGTCTCTGCTTTCAGCTAAGATCCATTTAACATTGGTTATAATGCCTTTGAGCTGTGGTGCTGGAGAAGAGTGTTGAATATACCATGGACTGCTAGGAGAACAAACAGGTTTGTCCTGGAGAAGGTGAAGCCAGAATGCTCCTTGGAGTCAAGGATTCTGAAGCTTCATCTGACATACTCTGGGCATATTGCAAGGAGGGACTGGTCCTTGAGAGGGACATCATGTTTGGGAGAGTGGAAGGATGGCGCAGGAGAGGAAGACCCTCGATGAGATGGATCGATTCTATGAGTGGGGTGGTGGGAATGAGTGTTTGAGACAACGAGGTTGGCACAGGGAGAATGGCATTTAGGGCTCTTGTACATAGGATCGCTATAAGTAGCAGGTAACTTGATGGCACATAACAACAACAACTTACCGTCTGTAGTGCCATGGCCTCTTGTAAATTCAGCCTGCTTATCCGGCAGTTCTGTTATTTCTGGAATAATTTTCAGCAGGATGTTGCTTGCATTTGGTAATAATTGTATTGTTTGGTAATCACCACAATCTGTTGCTTCTTCTTGGAATGGGAATAAATATGGATCTCTTCTAGTCAGTTGGCTAAGTGGTTGCCCTCCAAATTTTTTGGCACAAACTGGTGAATGCATCCAGGGCAGCATCTGGTTGTTAAAATATGTCAATTAGTATGCGGTCTATTTCTTGGGTCTTATGTTTTGCCAATTTTTCCTGTCAGCTTGAACTTCCTCCTTCATCACTTTAGACTCTTGATTGTATGTTGTTTCGTGAAATTCCTGTGGGTGTCAGCCAATTATTTTTGGTATACGGACTCTGTGTATTCCTACAATCTTCTTTTGATGTCTTCTGTTATTCATCATTCTGCCTTCAGCATCCTTAAGTAGTGCAAGTTGAGGCTTGAATTTGTTCTTCAGTTCCTTCAGCTTGTGAAATATTGAAGGAGCTTGTCCCTTTTGATTTTCCAACTCCAGATCTTTGCACATTTCATTATAATACTCTGCTTTGTCTTCCTGTGCTGTCCTTTGAAATCTTCTGTTCAGGTCCTTAATATCTTTATTTCTTCCCTTTGCTTTGGCTTCTTGGCACACTAGTGCATTGTTCATAGTCTCTTTTTGATGTCCACTTTGGTCTTTTCTTCTTCCTTCACATTTGTAATGAACTTTTGCATTATTCATGGATGATAGACTTAATATCCTTCCATAACTCATCTGGTCTTCACTCATTAGTATCTAAGACTTTAAACCTGTTCCTGAGATAGTCTTTAAATTCAAGAGGGATAGACTCAAGGACAAACTTTGGTTCTTGTGGATTTTATTTTCTTTAGCTTCTGTTTGAACTAACATATGAGTAATTGATGATCAGTCTCTGGCCTAGTTTTCATAGCTGATACTAAGGTTCTCCAACTATTTTTTTCCAAAGATGAATCAGTCTAATTCCTGTATAGGCCATCACATGAGGTCCATGTGTACAGTCACCATTTGTGTTTCTTATAAAAGGTATTTTCAATGAATAAATCATTGATTGTACAGAATTCTATCATTCTCTCTCTATCTTCATCTCTGTCACCAAGTCGATATTTCCAGACTACCAATCCTTCTTCCTTGCTCCTGACTTTTGTATTCCAGTCACCCAATATTACTAATGTATCTTGGTTGCATGTTTCATCAATTTCTGATTGCAACAGTTGGTAGAAGTCATGTATTTCCTCCTCTTGGCTCTGGTTGTTGGTGCATAAATTTGAATGATAATGATATTAACAGGTCTTCCTAGTATGTGTATGGATATTATCCTGTCACTTACAACACTGGATCTAGAAATCGTCTATTTTAACTATGAATGTGACCCTGTTTTTTCTCACCTTTTCATTTCCAGCATAGTAGATCATATGATTGTCTGATTAAAAATGTCCCATGTCAATCCTTTTCATTTTAACAATGTTTAATATGTCATTATTTATATGTTCAATTTCTTCCTTAACAATCTCCAATTTTCCAACATTCATACTTTTCACATTCCACATTCCAATCACTGGGGTCTATTTACAAATATTCTTCTCCTTTGTGATTCCCAATATGAAGGCTCAGCCTCCAGTGCCATATGTGCTAGTATAATCTAAATTGCTCTGTTATAGATAGGGTTTTCAATGTTATCCATAGTTTATTATCATTTACACAGTCAAAAACCATTGCATAGTCAAGAAAACACCAGTGAACATTCTTCTGGTATTCTCTGCTTTCTCCCAAGAGCCTCTTGACATCAATTATGATATCCCTGGTGTCATGACCTCTTCTGAATCAAGCTTGAATTTCTGGACATTCCCTGTCAATGTACCACACCAGTTAATATTTTAATAATCTTCAGCAAGATTTTACTTGCATAGATATGAATTATAGTGTTCAATATTTTGTACATTTTGTTGGATAACCTTTTTAAAAAGTTTATTTCTTTAATTTTAATGAACATTTACAGATATTTTGGATTTCCATTCATTCATTTTTGCACTTTTCTCCCTACCCATCCCTCCCCCCAGTTCACTCTTCTCTTTGAAAAGTAAAAGAAAAATTCCTTCATTGGTATACAATCCTCGCACCCCAAGTACACTCCACTATGCAACCTTCATTCAGGACTCTTCTGGATCACCTCTTTTATAATGGGCACAAATACAGATCTCTTTCAGTCAGTTGGCCAGGTAGCCGTCTTCCGTATTTCCTAGCAAAGACTGATGTGGTGTTAGCCTAAAAGTTGGTGCTTTTTTAGCCATTAACTGTATGACTGCAGATACATGGCCTTGCAGATCAGCATGGTCTTGCTAATCATCAACCACTGAAGCAGCAATATATAAAGAGAGCACTCTCCACACTAGAGGGTATGTGAAAACACCAACACAGGAGCAGCAACATGTACCTAGCCTGGCTCATTGCTCACCAGTTTTTATAAAAATGCAACCAGCATACCTACAGTCATGTGAGTCATTCCCTGAGTGGTTTGACTCTCTGGAGGACCTTTTAGCAAATCTTTGGACCCAGAGGACATAGAACAATTGGAGAACAGATGGAGCTATTAATAGAAAATATGGATGTATACAATCTCCAATTTTCCAACATTTGGAAGTTTGTTGAACTGATGCTTCTCATAAATAGCCTTCTATTAATCATAGTGGGATAAATTACAAAGCAACTGAGAGCACATCCAGGGCTGTATCTGTTAGTTTAAATGTGTGAAATGGTATTCCATTGATTCCTGAAGCCTTATTATTTGCCATTGCCTTCAGTTCTGGTTGAATTTCTTCCTTCATTACCATCAGTTCTTGATCATATCTTATTTCCTGAAATATTTCCATTTCAACCAATTCTTTTCAGTACAATGACTATGTATTCCCTCCTTTCTTTTAAGCTTCCTGAATCATTCAAGATATTGCCATTACATCTTTCCACATTGCAACTCAAGCTGGAATTTGGTTTTAGTTCTCTCAACTTGAGAAATGACAATTGAGTTTTTCCCTTTTTATTCTCAGACTCTCGCTCCTTGCACATCCTGTTTTAGCAATTTGCTTTGACACTAGCCCACCATATCACTGACTGTCAATCTACTGGATTTCAAATTTCCTTAATTTCAAGTATCCTACTCCTTCTATATGGTCTTCTCTGACCACTCAGCTAAACTTTTTAATGCTTATTTATATAGTAGTTTTGGTGGTCCATAGGAATTTGTGCTGCTAACTCAAAAGTGGTAACTCTCTGGCAATCCAAATCCACCATCAACTCTATGGAAGAAATTAATGAAATGAGAAATCTCCTCTGGTGAAGTTGAAAGCCTTGGAAAACTTGCTGAATGGTCATCCACAAGCCAGTTTTGAACTGACAATAATGAGAGGGATTATTTCTATATTATTCATTAAATATTTATCACATGCTACCTTATAGGACAGCCACCTGGCCAACTGACCGGAAGATATTGAGAGTGTGGAAATTAATGAACAGTACCATTAATATCATATGCAAGCAAGGTTCTGCTGAACATTATCCATAAACGACTGCAGCAACACATCAACAGAGAACTGCCAGAAGTGAGACTAGGTTTAGAAGAGGCGATGGTACTAGGGATATTATAGCTAATGTTAGATGGATCTTGGCAGAAAGCAGAAAGTACTAGAAGAATGTCTATCTATGTTTCATGACTATGCAAAGGCTTTTGGCTGTGTAGATCACAACAAACTGTGGTTGATTCTGAGAAGAATGGGAATATGATGGTGAAGAGATTGACATTGTTAATAGTTGTAGTTTGCTTGGTTTTACAATCAACACTCTTGGTAGTAGCAGCCAGGAAATCAAGGCATGAATTGTATTGGGAAAGTCAGCTGTCAGGAGCATCTCCAGAGTACTGAGGAGCAAGGATGCCAGGCTAGAGACTAAGGTGTGCCTGATCTGGGCCATAGTCTTCACAATTATGTGCCATGTGTCAGAGAGATGGACAGTGACTAGGGATGATAGAAAGTGAATTGATGCCTTTGAGCTGTGGTGTTGGAGAAGAGTATTGAACATACCATGGACTGCTAGGAAAACAAACAGGTTCATAGTAGGAGGGTGAAACCAGGCTGCTCCTTGGACGCAAGGATTCTGAAACTTCATCTGACATACTTTAGACATGTTGCAAGAAGGGACCAGTCTTTGGAGAGGGACATCATGTTTGAGAGGGTGGAGAGATGGTGCAGGAGAAGAAGACCCTTGATGAGATGTATGGATTCAGTGATTGGGGTAATGGGAGTAGGTGTGTCAGAGACAATGAGGTTGGGAGACGATAAAGCAGGGTTTAGGGCTCTTGTACATAAGGTCGCTATGAGTTACAGGCAATTCAGCACATAACAACAACCACAACCTTTCAGGTGGCCTAATGGGTAAGAAGTTACACTGCCAGTCCACAGGTACATGGTTCAAAGAAACCAACTACAACAGCTACTCCATGGAAAAAAATGGGAATTCTCCTTCTGAGAAATCTGCAACATCTGAAAAATCACAGGAGGATCACTTTTAGTGATCAACTCTGACATGATGGCACATAACAAAACAACAAAACTGCTGTATATGATTCTCATAACATAAAGTATTATTTGTATTTTTAGATACTCAACTAGATTATACATCTCTGAAACCCTGTGTAAACCCTTTCTCTCTCCTCCGGAGAATTACATGTGATAATTGCTAGTAGGCATCTTTGGAATGCTCTTTACTGTGATAACTATTTTCTCAGATTACGAATCTCATCATAAACAGAGCAAAGGATTGTATTGAAGAAGCACACAATGATTTGCTATAATATATAGAAAGTCTCTGAGACATGGTAAAAATAATACCTTGCTGCAAGAAATTGAATGGCAGGATTTCATTTTTTTGCTTTCTCTGTCTAGATGGCTTATATTGATGGGAGAAGGGGAAATTCTCAGGCCTTTCAAAAAAAGCTAACGCCAGGGCATTTAAAAAATGATGTCACTTATAAAAGCCAATTTCAATTCAATCTGTCTCCTATTTATTGATCAACCCTTAAGTGTGAGGTACATACCATGCTAGGCATTCAAACTTTTAAGAAAATTTCCATTAAAAAGTCAGTTACATCAGTAAAGCTTTCAATGTGTTTTCCTTTCTTCTGCTCTTAAAATAACTGCCGTGGAAAATAAGAATAAAGTCATCACTCCTGCCCAACTTTAATCCAAGAGTGAAGTCTAAATCTTCATGTCCTGAACACACTGCCACAGGGAGTGTCTTCATGTTCGGAATACTTTATATCACAACAATAAACCATGACAGAAGAAGAGAAAATCCATTTAGCTCTCCAAAGCATGCTCTGCCAAGTTGTCTCTTATTTATTGCTTTTTAATGAAATTTTTCATGTGCATCAAAACACAATCTTTCAACAAAGGAAAAGTAGCTGTGAGAACCAAGTACTTTATGATACAGAATATACATGTTAGCATTATATTTTTTCTAGACGGAGCTTCTTAATTGATTTTTTTGTATGTGCTTAGGAATGAAATATTTTAAAGTATGTGGGCATCCTATTATTAACTCTTCCACTGACAGAGGTTTTCATAAAGTTCAGCAAATATTTTAAATTCCTATTTAGAGAGTAGTAAATGAGCCTCAGCTATTGAGAACACTAAATTCTCCTTCTGAAAGCACCCATCATTTTTTAAGCGGCTATCAAAATTAAGAGAGCATTCTGGTTGGTGAGTGGTAAGGAATTGCGCTGCCAACCCAAAGTCATGTGGTTTGAATTTGCCAGCTAGCTGCTCCGCAGTAGAAGAAGAAAGAGAGACAATCTCCTCCTATGTTATTTACTGTGTCTAAAAACCCACATTGGCAGCATCAGGATGGATGGTGAAGAGATTGAGATTGTACACAGCTTTAGTTTGCTTGGGT
>NW_006399758.1:9837976-9839236 GCF_000299155.1 Elephantulus edwardii | reverse complement strand
TGCCAGGAGGGACGGGTCCTTGGAGAGGGACATCATGCTTGGGAGGGTTGAGGGACAATGCAGGAGGGGAAGACCCTCTTTGAGATGGATTGATTCGGTGACTGGGTAATCGGGATGGGTGTGTCAGAGGCGGTGCGTTTGGCGCAGGACAGAGCAGCGTTTAGGGCTGTTGTGCATAGGGTCGCTATGAGTTGGAAACGACTCGACGGCACATAACAACAACAACAGGGCATTTATTAAGCCTATTGAATAAAAATTTGATAAGTTAACATTTTGTGAGCACCGCAGGTAGGATTTCTTTTTTTATAAATGTTTTCTTATTTTCACGCATTAGTTGTTGTTAGGTGCTGTTGAGTATGGCCTATAGCTGCTCCAGGAACAACAGATATACTGTGCCATCCTCATAATCTCTGACAAACTCAAGTCCATTGCAGTTGTCACTGTGTTAATCCATTCAGTTAAAGGTCTTCTTCTCTTTCTCCAAAAGGAATATGCCCTCCTAACAACAGGCCCAAAGTATATTACAAGAAGCTCTGTCATCCTTGCCTCCAAGGAACACTTCTTTTCCCTTCTGAGTTTTTTTTTCTGAGCAGAGTTCCTGTGAATGATAGTATTTCTTCCCCTAACTGTGCATTTCTGCTTGTTTAAACTCTTTTATATCTCAAAAAAGATTAACTGAAGATTGACTCTCCACTAATCCTTCCTCATTAGCATAACAAATACAGCCATTCCCAAACAGAATTATAACCAAGGGCAAAGAGGTTAAGATTTACAACACATATTTTTGGGACATAATTCAATCCTCACCATAATAACTGTACTTCACTGTACTTCTAACTTGCATTTCCTCACTTAATCTTTGATGATTTGCATATTTTTGGATTTTTTTTTTTGCTTTTGTGAGTTGCATATTCACATCTTTTTCTATTGCCTTTAAGGAATGCAGCTTTTCGTATTGATCCTAGTCTTCTGCTTGTGTATGTTCTAGAAATATTCTCTCAGTTCATAGTTTGCTTTTTTTATTTTCATAAGGTATCTTTTGAAGAAAAAAGTTTTTAACTATAATATACTTTAATTAATCTCTATATGATTTTACTTGGCACCAGCAGCCAGGAAATTAATAGGCGCATTGCCATGGGAAAGTCTGCTGTTAGGAACCTCTCCAAAGTACTGAAGAGCAATGGTGTCTCTCTGGAGACTAAGGTGCGTTTGATACAGGCCATGGTATTGAAGAAGCACACAATGATTTGCTATAATATA
>NW_006399758.1:9829277-9836289 GCF_000299155.1 Elephantulus edwardii | reverse complement strand
TCACAAGCGACTCAACGGCACATAACAACAACAACAACAAAACCCACTGGTGCATTAGTTCTGACTGATATGGTGCATAACACCAACAATCAAAATTAAGAACATATTTAGGAAGAGAGATTTCTGAAGAAAAGAAAGAATTTAATTATGTATTTTTTCCACTTGTTGTTAGGTGCCATCAAGTTGAGTATGACCCATAGTTAACCTCTGAACAACAACCTATGAACAACCTATAGAACCCTGTCCTAGGCTGTGAGTCCTCACATTTCCTGACACACTAGAGCCCACTGTCAGTGCACTATCAGTGCACCTGGTTGAGTGTCTTTCTCTCTTTTTCTGACTCTCCACATTTCAAAGCATGATGTCCCTCTCCGAGGAACAGCCCCTCCTAGCAACATGCCCGAAGTATGTGAGGAGAAGCCTCATCATCTCTGCCTCCAAGGAAATCCTCTGGCTGTGCCTTTTCTGTGATATAGCTGTGTGTTCTTTTGGCTGTCCATGGGATAGTCAGTACTCTTCTCCAACACCATAGCTTAAGTGAATCAATTCTTCTTCTGTCATCTTTACTCATTGTCCAGTTCTCAGATGTATAACAAGAAGATAAGAGATGGTGAAGCTGAGATTCTAAGACCTAAAACAGGCAGAAGTGCAGAGCTAGCAGCATGCCTCCTACACAAAACAGGAAACTTCAAAATTCTAGAAAATTTCTTCTCTCCAGATGGGAGAAACAGAGTAGTTTTATTCTACTAGGTATTTTGCGGAAAGGGTGAAGGAAGGTCCGAGGAGAAACAGATGTCCCAAGTTTCTACCATTGATGAGTGTGGGCTCCTAATTTACACTTTTGCATAATGTTGTTGAAGTTGTATGTCATCAAGTCAACCCCTAGCTGACCCTCGAGTTGGGTTTTAGAGACAGTACATTGCACTGGAGTATATTGGCCATCCTCCTGCAGAGCAGCTGAGGAGTTCAAACAGCATGCTTTTGAGACTTCTATCACCAGGCCACTACAAGCTCCTTTGCATAATGTAGAATTGCAGCTAAGACACAAACACAATTGCCTTGGACCTCTAAAAACCCTGTCCCACTCAAGGTAAATTCCAAAGCACAATATAGAAACTCCCTTCTAACTCATAACTCCTACATGATGAGTGAATATAGTTAGAATTTAATGAGAGATTGTTGTTATTATGTGTCATCAAGTTGAGTATGATTTATAGCAACCCTATGAACAAGGGATCTGAACTTTCTGCTGCCCTGTGCCATCCTCATTGTCTCTGACACACTTGAGCCCATTATTGCAGTCACAGTGTCAATCCATGTTGTTGAGGGTCTTCTCTTTCATTTCACTGACGCTCTAACTTTCTAAGCATGATGCTCCTTTCCAAGGAATGGCTCCTTCTAACAACATTCCCAAAGTGTGTGAGACAAAGTTTCACCATCCTTGCCTCTAAGGAACACCCCAGCTGTACTTTCTCCAAGACATATCTGCTTGTTCTTTGGACAGCCCATGGGATATTCAATTATGTTCTTCAACACCACAAAACAAAGGTTTCTATTCTCCTGTCGTGCTTATTCATTGTCTAGTGCTCAGATGCATAGCAAGTGATTGAAAACACCACGGCCTCGGTTAGGTGAACCTTAGTCTTCAAACTGATATCATTGTTCCTCAGTATTTGGGAGAAGTCAGTGACAGCAGATTTACCCAATGCAATCTATATATTTTTTTAAAATTCTGTCATTTTTATTCATTGTTCAGCTCTCAGATAAATAGCAAGTGGTTTAAAAGACCATGGCCAGAATTAGGTGCACATTATTCAATGGGAATTTTTATATTACTTTTAAATATAGTTAGATAAACAATTGCATTTTTTTGTTATTATGCATTGGTTTTAATTTTCTTCAACTGTAGCTTGAACTATATTTGATAAAGTTACTTGGATATACAGTAAATTCTAATGATAGCAACATTTAAGAAATTAAGGCAATTGGGTGGACGGCACGCTCGGGTGGACGGTGCACTCTGTCTTATTTGCTGAGTACTGATGACTTAGAAACTTAATATCTGGGAATAGACTGCAACCCTTAACTCCCAGTGGCATCCAACAGACATTTTATAATCTCTTGGCTGCTGATACCAAGGAGGTTGATTGTGGATCCAAGTATGATGAAATTGTTGACAATTTCAGTATTTTTTGAGTCTATATCAATGTCAGTAATGGCCCAGTAGTGAGAATTTGTGTCTTCTTTAGGTTTAGAGGAGATGTAATGCAATCGAAAGCTGTAGTGTTGATTTTCTGTAGCAAATATTTCAAGCCCTCTTACTTTCAGCAAGCATAGTTATGTCATGTGAATAATGCAAGCTGTTGATGAGTCTTCCTCTGATCCTGATGCCACGTTCTTTATATAGTCCAACTTCTTGAATAGTTTACTCAGCATACAAATTGAATAGTAGAAAAAGAATACATCCCTGACGCACACCTTTCCTGATTTTAAACCATGTTCCCTTATTCTGTTCACACAACAGCTTCTTGGTCTAGGAATATGTTTTATATGAGCATAATTAAGTGTTCTGAGATTCTTCTATTGTACAGTGTTGGCCATTATGATCCACATAGTCCAATGCTTCTGTATAGTGAATAAAATACAAAGAGTGAGAGATACCAGCATAAAACAGATGAGGACAGAAGAGTGTGATGAGTATTACTGAAAGAAATGTCCAGAGCATTGAAAGAATATAATAATGAGGTGACTAAAATCATCTGCAAATTAAGTAATAACTTACTGTCTTTGTTAGTGCTGGGGTCAGATAGTATTAATTAGGAAGAAAGAGATTAATGTAAAATTCTCCTTTAAAATAAGAACTGAATGGATTAAATAAAATCTGTTCAGATGTGTAAGATTGCTGCCTTAAGGGATAAATAGCTGATTAACATTTGGATGACTTCCCCAGATTCTACTAAAATTATAGGAAAAATATAAAGATAACAAGTTTTTAGTCAGATTGCCTAGATACAAATGTTTGCTCAGATATTTTCTAACTACATGATCTCAGGTAAGCTGTTCCATCACTCTATGCCTGTTGCCTCATCTATAAAATGCAAATAACACCTGCTTCATAGGTTGTTCTGAGGACTTGACGTATCTGCACATCTCATGTGATTAGAGCAGTGTCTGCGACATTGTAAGAACTCAATACCTATTTTTAAACGGGAATTAGGACCTGGAAAGAATTACTATTTAAAAAAATAATTATTTTATATTGGTTTGCTTACAAAGTTCATATACATTGTGTTTCACACTATTTTTCATTCGCATGGTATTTCGTACCATCATTCCCACTCATCATGCTTTATAAAACTAATCATCATTGGACTATGCTCACCATTACCCTGTCTTTTCAAGTCCCTGACCTATCTTTCCCATTTCCTTTACTCCCTCCCTACACCCACCAAATTGTACAACCCTGTGATTTTGCCCCTACTCATCCTTACCCCTCTGTTTACATCCTCCCACCCCCTTGAATCTCCATATATATTTGTTCAGCTCCACAATCAACACTCTTGCACCAGCAGCCAGGAAGTCAAAAGACTAATTGAATTGAGAATTTCTGCTATCAGGAACCTCTGCAGCTGATTGAGGCCATAGTCTTCACATTTGCTTGCTATGCATCAGAGAGCTGGACAATGACTAGGGATGCTAGAAAGACAATCGATGCCTTTGAGCTGTGGTACTGGATAAGAGTGTTGAAAATACCATGGACTTCCAGGTGAACAAACAGGTTCATCCTAGAGAGGGTGAAATCAGGCTTCTCCTTGGAGGCTAGTATTCTGAGACTTCATCGGATATACTTTGGGCGTGTTGCATGGAGGGACCAGTCCTTGGAGGGGACAATCATCTTTGGAAGGATGGAGGGACAGGGAGAGGAAGACTATGAGATGGATTGATTCAGTGATTGGCATAATGAGGATGGGTGTGTCATATAATAAAATTAGCACAGGATAGAGCAGGTTTCAGGGCTATTGTACATAGGGTCATTATGAGTCACTCATCTTGATGGCACGTAACAACAACAACATATTCCTAGTAGTGGAATAGCTGGGTCATATGGAATGTCTATGTTCTGCTTTTTGAAGAAATGTCAATCTGCCTTAGAATGGTTGTACCATTTTACAATCCCACCAACAGTGTATGAGGGTTCCCACCTCTCCACAACCTCTCCAACATTTATTTCTTGCTGCCCTGCTAAAGGTCGCCACTGCTATTGGGATAAGATGGTGTCTTATTGTGATTTTTATTTGCATATCTCTTGTTGCCAGTGACTTTGAACATTTCTTCTGGTCTGTTGGCCATTCAAATGTCTTCCTCTGTAAAAAGTCTTTCCATGTCATTTGCCCACTTTGTATTAGGGTTATCATCAGTCTTCTTCTTCTGGAGTCCCAGGAGTATTCTGTAGACTTTGTTATGAGACCCTTGCCTGAGATGGTATTGCTAAATGCTTTTTTACCCCCCCAGTTGAAAGGTTTTCTTTTCACTCTATTGATAATGTCAGATGAATCTTGACTGAAAGCAGAGAGTACCAGAAGGATGCCTATTTGTATTTTCTTGAGTATGCAAAGGTATTTGACAGTATGGATCACAAAAAAATTGTGGGTAACACTGAGAAGAATGAGAATCCCAGAACACTTGATTGTGCTTGTGTGAAACCTGCACCTAGAACAAGAAGCTGTTATGTGAACAGAGCAAGGGAACACTGCATATTTCAAAATCAAAAAAGGAGGGTTTCTATGATGTATTTTCTCTACATGTTTTTAATGTATATGCTGAACATATCATTCAAGAGACTTGACTTCTTGAAGAAAAATGTGGCATCAGGATTGGAGGAAGACTCATCAACAAACTGCATTATGCTTATAACACAACCTTGCTCACCAAAACTGAGGTTGATGTGAAGTGTGTGTTGCTGAAGAACAAGGATTGTAACCTTCATTATGGATTGCATTTTAAAAACAGGAAAATGGAAGTCCTTACTACAGGGCCAATAGGCAGCATCACTTTTGTTGTTGTTAGGTGCCATTGGGTAGATTATATCTGCTAGAGACCCTTTGAACAACCAATCTGAACCCTGCCCTATCCTGTGCCATCGTCACAATCTCTGACACACTCAAGCCCATTGCTGCAGTCCTATATCAGTCCACCTCCTTGAGGGTTTTCTTCTCCTTCACCATCCCTCCTCCTCCCCAGGCATGATATCCTTTTGCAAGAAATAGTCTCTCCTAGCAACATGCCAAAAGCATGTGAGGTGAAATTTCATCATCTTTGCCTCCAAGGAGCATTCTGGCTACACTTTCTCCAAGACATATCTGTTTGTTCTTTTGGCACTGTTCTCCAACACTGCAATTCAAAGGCATCAATTTGTCTCCGTCATCTTTAGTCATTGTCCAACTCTCAGATGCCTAGAAAGTGAGTTCAAAGACTATGGCCTAAATCAAGCACAACTTAGTCTTCAGAATGACCCCATTGCTCCTCAGTAATTTGGAGAGGTCCTTGGATATAGATTTTCTCAGTCCAATATGTTTTCCGATCTCCTGACTGCTAGTATAACTATGAGTTGTAGTTAACTCGACAACACGTAGCAAAAACAACAGTGGTACGAAGTTATGTTGCAATCCCAAAGGCATTCAGTTTGAATGTGACATCTGCTTCATGGGAGGATAGGTGATCTTCTCTTTTGCAATTTGTTGTTGCTGTTGTTATGTGCTGTCAAGTAGCTTGCAACTCATAGTGACTCTATGTACACTAGCTCTGAACTCCGCCCTATCCTTAGCCAGTCTATCTCCAACACACCCACCACTGTTATCTCAGTTACTATGTCAGCCCATCTCACCTGGGGTCTTCCTCTCCTACATTCTCCCTCTACCCTTCCAAACATGATGTCCTTTCCTAAGGACTGGTCTCTCCTGGCAACATGTTCAAAGTATGTAGAATGGAGCTTCAAGATCTTGCCTCCTAAGAGCCACTTGGTTACACCTACTACAGAACAGATCAGTTTGTTCTCTTGGTAGTCTGTATTCATTACTCTTCTTCAGCATCATGGTTCAAAAGAATTGATTCTTCTTCTGTCATCCTTAGTCATTGTCCAGCTCTCTGATGCATAGCAATTAATAGAAAAGACCATGACCTGGATCAGGTACACTTTAGTCTCCACACTGATGTTGTTGCTCTTCAGCACTCTGGAGAGGTCCCTGACAGCAGATTTCCCCAATGCAATTAATCTTCTGATGTCCTGATTACTAGTCCCAAGGGTTCTGATTGTGGTGGCATCATGATAGATGGAGAAGAGATTGGTATTGTTAATCATTTCAGCTTGCTTGATTCTACAATCAACACAATCAACCTTTCTGATTTACTTCTGAAAAATCCTCTGGACAGTCAGCAACAAATCAGTTCTGACTTGATGGCACACAAAAACAATATATATGTCTATATTTCTTTTTTTATTCATCAATATGTATGTGTTTGTTTTACCTTTTTTGTGATTTGAAGGAAAATTACAAAACACATTGTTTGAGGTTAATTCCCACCCCAGTCAATCATTCACATTTTTTTTCATTCACCTATTTTTTTCCCTGTGGTTTTGATTTGCATGTGGCCTAGGGATAAGAAATTCTGCTGCAATCCCAAAGGCATACAATGCAAATCTATAGGAGAAAGATGGGCAGAATGTCCTCTTGTGTGATTGACAGCGTCTGAAAACTCACTGGAGGGTCAGCTATGGGTCATGTCTGACTCAACGATATACAACAAAAGCAATGATTAATCAGGAATTCTGATGGCCTTGGGAAAAGGCAGCATTGAAAACCCAAAGACACACAGTTTGAATCCCCTATCTGCTCCACATCAAGTGTTCTGGTATTCCAACTCTTCTCAGAGTCAGCCACAGTTTGTTATGATCCACACAGTCAAATGCCTTTGCATAGTCAATGAAGCACAGATAGACATTCTTCTGGTACTC
>NW_006399758.1:9824394-9825160 GCF_000299155.1 Elephantulus edwardii | reverse complement strand
TTTATGAAAATTAATAAAATATAATTATAGAAAAAAACCAAAAAAAAACCCCTTCTTGTTGTTATTGTTGTTGTTAAGTGACCTTGAGTAGCTTTCAAACTCATAGTGATGCTGTGTACAACAGCTCTAAACCCTGTTCTATCCTGAGCCAACCTTATTGTCTCTGACACATTTATCCCTGTTACCCAAGTCACTGAGTCAATCTATCTCATCCAGGGTTGTCTTCTCTTGTGCTGTCCCTCCACCCTCCCAAGCATGATGTCCCTCTCTAAGGACTTCTCTGTCCTTGGAATATGCCCAAAGTATGTCAGATGGAGCTTCAGAATCCTTGCCTCCATGGAGCAGCCTGGTTTCACCCTCTTGAGGATGTATCTGTTTATTCTCCCAACATTTTCTCTAGCACCACAACTCAAAGGCATCAATTCTCTTCTATCATCCTTACAACCAAATAAATTTTAACAACACGATCTTATTTTCATGTACAGATAAATAAGTCATTAATTAATACTTAGTAAGGTCTGGTTGCTTAGTGGCAAGAAGCCGCGCTGTAATCCTGAAGGCAAACAGTTCAGGCCCCCAGCTATTCCGTGGGAGAAGGATGGGCAATCTCCTCCCATGTGATGAACTGACTCTGAAAACTCACCAGAGGGTCAGCTATGGGTAGGTCCTGACTCAATGATACACAAAAACAACAATATTTACTGAGACAATTAATTACCTAAAATATGTTGCTATCTCTACACTACCTTCTTTTTTTAATTTTTTT
>NW_006399758.1:9821099-9823614 GCF_000299155.1 Elephantulus edwardii | reverse complement strand
TTCTTAAACTTCTTATGTTGTTAGTCTTTAGACAAATTTATTATATTCTTTAAATTAGAACTATCTGACTTATTTGCATGTACAGGGAGCTCTGATGACCCAGTGAGTAAGGAATTGTGCTTCTAATCCAAAAATAAGCCATTCTAATCCACCAACTCCTCATTGGGAGGAAGAGAGTTAATCTTTTCCTGTGGATTTACAGCCTCTGAAAATCCACTCTCAGGAGGCTCAGCTATGAATTGGTTACAGCAAACAACCACATATGCCTATGCAACAATAATATGTTTGTTACTATGTAATAAAACCTTAGGTAAGTCTGTTCAGAGTCTTAAAATTTTTCTTACCAAAAGGTAATTGTCAAATTGATTCTCATTCAAGATGAATTGTGTTTGTTTGATTAGAACTATACTCCACATGTTTTAAATGGCTAATATTTCAGATGTAGGTTGATGGTAGTGCCTCCAGGTGAACTTGAACCTCCTACTTTTTAATTAACAGTCAAGTATTTTAATGGTTTGCACCACCCAAGGACTTCCAAAAGGTAGCAAGGAGTTTTAAATGGATGTTGCCACCTAGTGGTGGGGAAAACCCAATGGATAAATCAGAAAAACAATCTCCTTATAGAGTTCTTCACATCTCAGTTTTTTCTCAATTTCCAGTAGGAAGACACTACTTAAAACCTCCCAGTTTGCAAGTGCCAAACGATTATTGACTTCTTAAAAAAGACAAGCTATCAGATTTAGGGAAAGTAAGCTTTTTGTTTGATGAGACAAACAGGGCTTTTGGGAGCCGGTGGATTTTACATGCTCAATAAAGAATTCTTGTTGGTCTTTGGTTACTAGTGGTTATTTTCCACCAGTATAATTTATTGGCTTACAAAAAAGGTATGACATTTCAGAGGTTTTCCCAAAAAGCTTCCCTTATTCTCTGCTCTTTGATAAATAATCAGACAGTAATAAACACATTTCTAAAGACTCACCTGAGACTTTCTGAAAGCTGGGATGAAGTGAACTTTTGTTGTAAAAATGACAAAGCCAGGTTTAAACAATTGCTTTCAGGGTTAAATAATCCCAGAGGTGGTTCCTTTACATCTTGTACTCACAGAAGAGAAACTGATTGCCAAGTTGCATTAACCATCATTTCAAAAGAAAGAAAACCTCCTTCCCATGGATATAAAACGGCTCCAGATTGCTTTTGTGGCACTCCTGAGGTGCTAACCAGGCCCCAGATGGAGATGTTTTTCAGCAAGCTGTCAAGTGATCCATCCATCAAAAACAATGGTAGCACCCAGTGGAATTGTCGTTCTCACCAAGAATTATATTGGGCCAGGTGGGAGAGACTTGGGCATTATCATGCCAGGAGAAATTTTTTAAATGTGCACCTGAAATGAAGTGAGGGTTGTTTGCAATGGCTTGACAATTTCCCTCCCTTTGCTTACTTTTATTTTTTCCAGAAGTACAGACTTCATGGTCTTCTTATTGTATTTCTTTTCTACTGCTGCCATCACAAAATGGGTCTTTTATAAGAACGACTTGCTGTCTCACTCTTCTGGAATCTCAGTATCAGAATTCAGGTGTCCTCTGCATTGATTCTTTGTAAGAGTTTTGAGAGAGAATCTACCCCATCTCTCTCTGCTGGATTCTGGCATCACTCCTATTTCTGCCTCTCTTCACATGGCCATCTTCCTGTTTTTTATAAGAATAACTATTATGAGGATGGCACAGGATAGGATAGTGTTCAGATTCGTTCTTTATAGAGTTACTGTGAGTTGTTCTGGACTCAAGGGCATCTGACTGCATCTGACTCACTGCATTTGAAACCATGTTACTCCATCATGACTTCATGATAAGTTAACTGATGACGTCTTCAAAGACCCCATTCTCAAACATGGGGTCACATTTATTGATCCCAACATGTAGAATAGCAACATATCTTTGGAAGAGGGAAGGGTAGACACAATTCAATCCATAATACATAAGGAAAAGTTTATTTGTACATAAAGCTCTAAAGGCATATTATTAGAGTGTTAAGACCTCAATCATTCCAAATTATCATCAGTAATAGAAATTTCCTTTCATTGCTAGACCTAAATAAGATATTAAAGGATCCTTTGAAGGCAAAAAAAGACCAAAAGTGATTGGAAATTACTATCACAGCCTCAAAGTTTCATCACCCTGTAAGCCCTCTAATTGCTCTTAGGAAGAAAGATGAGTGATCTCTTCCCGTGTGATATTTGTTGTTATATGCCATCAAGCTTATGTAAAACCTATACTTGGACCAAGAGGCAGTTGTCAGAACAGAGCAAGGAAACACTACATGGTTCAAAATCAAGAAGGGGGTTTGTCAGGGATGTATTTTGTCTCCATACCCTTTCAATCTGTATGCAGAACAGATCATCTGAGATGCTGGTCTGTATAAGGAGGAATGTGGCATCAGGATTGGTGGAAGAGTCATCAAGAACTTGCGTTATGCAGATGACACAGCCCTACTTGCTGAAACCGAGGAGGACCTGAAG
>NW_006399758.1:9816452-9820354 GCF_000299155.1 Elephantulus edwardii | reverse complement strand
AGCCTTCCGACTTCACCCTCTCCAGGACAAACCTGTTTGTTCTTCTAACAGTCCATGGTATATTCAACACTTGTCTCCACCACCTCAGCTCAAAGGCATCAATTATCTTTCTATCAACCCTATTCACTGTCCAACTCTCTTATGCATAGCACATAATTGCGAAGACTATAGCCCGGATCAGGCGCACCTTAGTCTCCAGTCTAACGTTGTTGCACTTCAGTACTCTTGAGAGGTCCCTCACAGCTGACTTTCCCAATGCAATTCTTCTCTTGATTTCCTGGCTGCTGTTACCCAGAGTGTTGATTGTGGAGCCAAGTAAACTAAAACTGTTAACTATCTCAATCTCTTCACTGATGCTGCCAATTGGCCCAGTGGTGAGAATCTTTGTTTTCTTAATGTTGAGCTTCAGTCCATATAGGAGGCTGCAGTCCTTGGTCTTCTGCAGCAAGCACTTCAGGTCCTCCTCAGTTTCAGCAAGCAGGGTTGTTTCATCTGCATAACACAAGTTGTTGATGATTCTTCCACCAATTCTGATGCCTCATTCCTCTTCATATAGCCCAGCGTTTCAGATGATCTGTTCTGCATACAGATTGAAAAGGTATGGAGACATAATACATCCCTGACAAACCCCCTTCTTGATTTTGAACCATGTAGTGTTTCCTTGCTCTGTTCTGACGACTGCCTCTTGGTCCAAGTATAGGTTTCGCATTAGCATGATCAAACGTTCTGGGATTCCCATTCTTCTCAGAGTCAACCATAGCTTGTTGTGATCCACACAGTCAAACCCTTTTGCATAGTCAATGAAGCACAGATACATTCTTCTGGTATTCTCTGCTTTCTGCTAAGATCCATCTTACATTAGCTATAATATCCCTAGTACCATGACCTCTTCTAAATCCAGCCTGCACATCTGGCAGTTCTCTGTTGACAGATTGTTCCAAATGCTTTTGGATAATTTTCAGCAGAATCTTGCTTACATGTGATATTAATGATATATACAACCCCTAAAAAATCCTGTGGAGGGTCAGCTATGAGTGGATTTCAACTCAGCAGCAATGAGACATTAATTAGCCTTATCTAGCCTTAGAAAACTAAGGGAAAGCATGGAAATCTTCTCATTCTTTCTAGTATATTTTTGATGTAGAGAAACAAGTTTTAGATGAACTGAGAATGCCTTTATTTTCTGTTTTATGTGTGCATTGATAATATTCTACTTTTTCTTCCATTACCAGAAAATGCCATAGAGAGAAATGAAAAAGTCATCCCTATTATTACTTCTCTATAAATGATGTCAGTTTAAGAACTAAGAGGTTCCTGATCCAAGTCATGGTATTCTCAGTTGCTTGCTAAGCATCTGAAAATTAGATGATGAATAAGGATGGCAATAAGGACTGATGCCTTTGAATTGTGGTGTTGGACTGTTGAAAGAACAAACAAATCTGTCTTAGAGAAAACACAACCAGAGTGGTCCTTAGAGACAAAATGGTGACATTTCTTCTCATATACTTTGGGCGTGTTTTAAGGAGGAGTCAGTCCCTGGAAAAAGAAATCTTGGTAGGGAAAGTAGATGATCAATGAAGAAAGGAATACCCCCAATAAGATGGTTTGACACAGTGAACCTTGAAAATGTCAAGCATGTTAGAAATCACGAGGATGACGCCAAATAGGGTAGATCTGTTGTTCCCAGGGTCCCTACATATAGTCAACTCAATGGAATCTAACCACAATGTTATTTTATTTACCTTTTGTTTTATTTTTAAAATCTCTTTTATCTGAGTGAAAGTTTTATAAATCTCATTGATGTTTTCAAGCAATCATTCATAGACATTACCACTGATTTGATGCAATTAACTTCTTATGATGTCTAAGCAAACCGTTTTTGAATATTACTATTTCCTTCACCCATTCTTCACTGTTTATTGATTTCTCCTTTTATTCCCCCCACTCCCATTTAATTCATACTGTATGTGCTGTTTCATATTGTTACTTGCAATACCCATATTGTCAGATCATCTATTCATTTCAGATGGATCTTTCCTTCACCTATGCTGTGTTATAGTTGTTGTGTATCGAGTCTGAAGTGACTCATAGCTGACCCTCCAGTGGGTTTTTAGAGGCAGTTAAAGACACAGGAGAAGACTGCCTATCCTTCTCCCATGGAACTACTTGTGTGTGGGTTAGAATTCCTTGTCTTTAGGATTGCAATGCAGTTTCTTACCACAGGCCAACAGAGCTCTATTTATTACTTTCCTACTTTCACCATGACCCGTTCTCATCACATTTTTGTTGTTGTTCTGTGTCATCTAGTCAATTGCAACTCATAGTGATGCTATGCACTAACTCTGAACCCTGCCCTAACTTGAACCAATCACATTGTCTACAAAACACCTACCCCATTCCCCAGTTATTGTGTCAATCCATCTCATCCAGGGTCTTAAGCTCCTGTGCTGTCCCTCTGCCATTCCATGCAGGATGTCCTTCTCCAAGAATTGGTCCCTCCTGGCAACATGTCCAAAGTACATGAGATAGAACTTCAAAACCCTTGCCTCCAGGGTCCTATGCAGTAGTTACCCTTATGTGACTGAGTAAGTTCACTTGGCATAATGCCCTCCAGTTTCTCCCAAGTTATGTAGCAATTTTCAAAATTGTTGCTCCTGAGTGTTGTGTAGTATTCCATCATTTGAATGTATCACAATTTCTCAATCCACTCAGTTGTAGTAGGACATTTGAGCTATTTCCATGATATTGCAATTGTGAATAACACTGCTATGAACATTGGTGTAAAACATGTATAGGGAGCCAAGGGGTTGAGGGGTGGGAACAGAAGGGTGAGGGTTGGTAGGGAGGAAATCATAGGCTTGCAAAATTTGGTGGGTGGAATGGGAGGGATAGAGTAAATGAGAGAGATGCTGTGGGGTTCTGGAAGGACAGGGTAATAATGATGGACATGGTTCAATGGTGATTTGTTTTATAAAATACAAAGAATGAAAATGTATCAAAGACAATGTGAATGAAGAATATTGTCAAACAAAATGTATACAAACTTTTCGTGCAAACCAATGTAAATTTTTAAAAAATCCTTAGTTTTTCTTGTTTTTTGTTTTAAATCCTTGTCTTCATGGAGCAACTTGATTTCCCCCTCTCCAGGCTTTCCAGGACAGACATGTTTGTTCTCCTGGCCGTTCATGGTCTGTTCAGTGGTCTTCTCCAGCATCATAACCCCATCCCATAGACATCTTGTTTTTCTAACAGTGGCCTTATTCAGCATTTGTCCTTTTGTAACTGAGATATTTCACTCAGCATGTCTTCCAGACACATCCATGCTGCACTGTGTTTCAGGAGTTCATTGTTTTTCAATGCACATAACACTCTTTTGTGTGAAGGTACAACAGATTTTCTCTCCATTTGTTTGCTGGTGGACACTTGAGCTGCTTCGATCTCTTTGTTAATGTGAATAATGCTGCAATAAATTTGTGCATACATTTGTTTGTGTTGCAGTTCTGGTTTCATTAGAGTATATTCCCAGTGATGGGATAGCTAGGTCAAACGGTATTTCTATTTTCAACTTTTTGAGGAAGTACAAGACTGCCTTCCACAGCAATTGTGCCATTTAACATTCCTACCAGCAATACATGAGGAATTTACTCTCTCTGCATCCTATCTGCTTCCTCGATAATTCAATATTCTGTCCATTGCATCCTTAAATATTATAACTTGAGGTTTGAATTTGTTCATTAGTTTCTTAAGTTTAAAAAATGCCAAGCGAGTTCAACCTTTTTTCCTCCCTAGTTGTTTACAACTCGATGGCACCACCAACAACAACTAATTTATTTACAAAATGTGAATAAAAATTTGAACAAATTCTTTCAATTTCCCACACCCCCAGCCCATCAAATTGTAAA
>NW_006399758.1:9814303-9815252 GCF_000299155.1 Elephantulus edwardii | reverse complement strand
AAGAAAGAAAGAAAGAAAGAAAGAAAGAAAGAAAGAAAGAAAGAAAGAAAGAAAGAAAGAAAGAAAGAAAGAAAGAAAGAAAGAAAAAAGATGCATCCCTGACACATTCCATTCCTGATTTTGAACCATGCAGTGTTTCCATGCTCTGTTCTGAGGAATGCTCCCTGGTCCAAGTACAGGTTTCACATGAGCACAATCAAGTGTTCTGAAATTCTCATTCTTCTCCGGGTTAGCCACAACTTGTGATCCACGCAGTCAAATGCCTTTGCATAGTCAATGAAACACAGATAGACATTCCTTGGATACTCTTTGCTGTCAGCCAAGATGCATCTAACATTGGCAATCATGTATCTGGTGCTACAGCCTCTTGTAAACACAGCTCATATTTCTGGTGACTCTTGGGTCAACTTTTTTTTGGAATTAGAATAAATATGGATCTCTTCCAGTCAGTTGAACAAGTCGTTGTCCTCCAGATTTCTTGGCACAACCTAGTAAGCATGTCAAGGGTAGCATCTGCTTGTTGAAATATGTTAGTTGGTGTTTCATAAATTCCTAGGGGCTCTTTTTTGCCAATTCCTTCAAAGCAGCTTGAACTTCCTCTTTCATCATCATTGCTTTTGATCATATGCTGTTTCATGAAACTATTTTGTTTCAGCCAGTTCTTTTGAGTACAGTGACTCTGTGTACTCCTTCCATCTTCTTTTAATGCTTCCTCGATAATTCAATAGTCTGTCCATTGCATCCTTAAATATTATAACTTGAGGTTTGAATTTGTTCATTAGTTTCTTAAGTTTAAAAAATTCCAAGCGAGTTCAACCTTTTTTCCTCCCTAGTTGTTTACAACTCGATGGCACCACCACCAACAACAACTAATTTATTTACAAAATGTGAATAAAAATTTGAACAAATTCTTTCAATTTCCCACACCCCCAGCCCATCAAATTGTAAA
>NW_006399758.1:9812743-9814203 GCF_000299155.1 Elephantulus edwardii | reverse complement strand
TTCATTAGAGTATATTCCCAGTGATGGGATAGCTAGGTCAAACGGTATTTCTATTTTCAACTTTTTGAGGAAGTACAAGACTGCCTTCCACAGCAGTTGTGCCATTTTACATTCCTACCAGCAATACATGAGGAATTTACTCTCTCTGCATCCTATCTTTGCTGTTTGCTGTCCTGTTGAACTTTGCTTTTGTTGCTGGGTGAAATGATGATTCATTGTTATTTTTACCTATAGTAAATAGATATTTTAAACATTTCTTCATGTGATTTTTGATGATCTGAATATCTTCTTTGGTAAGGAATCTTTTAATATCTTCTGCTTATTTTGTATTTGAGTTATTTGTCTTTTATTTGTTGAGATGCTGAAGAATTCTAGAAATATTAGATATAAGTCCCTTATTAGATATGTCATTCCTAAATATTTTTTTTCTTATATGGACTTTTTTTACTCTGTTGGAGAAATTTTTGATGCACATAAGGATTTGCTATTTTAGAAGTTCTCACTCTGTTTTATCTTCTTCTGGTTGTGGATTTTATTACATTTGAAAGTCTGTTCATGCTCAGACTTCACCAAAGAAGATATTCAGATGGCAAACAAACACATGAAGAAATGTTCAAAATCCCCAGCTCTAAGAGAGATGCAAATCAAAACTATGAGACATCATCTCACTCCAGAAAGAATAGCAAAATTTAACAGAACAGCAAGTGATAAATGCTGGCGAGGTTGCAGAGAAACTGGAACCCTTATTCACTGTTGATGAAAAAAGTTGAAAATAAAACTATAATTTGACCCAGCAATATAACTACTGGAAATGTACCCTAAAGAAACCAGAACTGTCACCCAAAAAGGTATATGCACACCCATGTTTATTGCAGCTTTGTTCACAATAGCAAAGAGCTGGAAACAACCCAAATGTCCATGAACAAACAAATGACTAGAGAAGCTTTGGTATATTCATACAATGGAATACTATGCTGCAATGAAAAACTAGGAACTCATGAAATATTATACAAAATGGGTGACCCTAGAGGACATTATGCTGAGTGAAATATCTGAGTCACAAAAGGACAAATATTGCATAGTGCCAATGTTGTAAAGCAGGTCTGACATTGGAGTTGGGGGGAAAACTAAGAGGGGATAAATAATGTCTACTAAATTGAAACAGACGAGGGAGAGAACTATTTAGGAGGAATATAGGATTAGGTATTATTGTCATGACAAGAGTTGAGAACGAAAGCTGCATAGTGAAGTGGACTAGGGATGGGGGAGATTGTATAACAATGAAAGAACTTTTTTTCCTTTTTTTTTCAAAGATAAAAGTGAACTGCGCAGTGGCGGAGGGTGGGAAATGAGGAAATTGTGTAAAAATGAATGAATGGAAATCCAAAGTCTCTTTAAATTTTCATTTAAATAAAAACAGGTATAGGTTTAAAGAGAAGAAAGAAAGAGAGAAAGAAAGA
>NW_006399758.1:9795789-9811713 GCF_000299155.1 Elephantulus edwardii | reverse complement strand
AAATTTGAACAAATTCTTTCAATTTCCCACACCCCCAGCCCATCAAATTGTAAAATTCAATGATTAATCACCCCTTCCCCCTGCATAACCACATCCCTCTGCTTCCAGCCTCTCTCACCCCTCCTGAATCCTTATACTAATTCTACAATAACAGTCTTATACAATATTTATCCTTGTGAGACTGAATTAGTTCACTAAGCATAATGCTGTACAGTCAAGTACAAGTTAGGCAATAATTTACAGAGTTGTTGCTTCTGCATGCTGTATAGTATTCCAACGTGTGAGTGTACCATAACTTCTCAATTCATTCATTTGTGATTGGACATTTGAGCTCTTTCCATGTTCTTGTGATGGTGAATAATGCTGCTGTGAAATTGCTGTACAAATCTCAGTTTGTGCCTCAGTTCTCATATTTCTCAGGGTATGTTCCAAGTAGTGGAATAGCTGGGTCATATGGAATTTCTATGTTCAGCTTTTTGAGGAAGCAAAAACTGCCTTCCAGAATGGTTGTGCCATTTTACAAGTCCACCAACAATGCATAAGAGTTCTTTTCTCGTCACATCCTCTCCAACATCTATTAGTTGTTGCTCTGTTAAACTTTAAGACTCTTACTGAAGAGAGATAATACCTCATTGTGATTTTTATTTGCATCTCTCTTATTGCCAGTGATTTGGAGCATTTCTTCATGTGTCTGTTTGCCATTCAAATATTCTCCTGTGTGAAAATTCTTTCCATGTCTTTTGCCCATTTTGTAATTGGATTATCAGTCTTTTTCTTGTGGAGGCCCAGGAGTATTCTGTAAACTTTTGTTATAAGACTCTTGTCTGAGATGGTATTACCAAATATTTATTATCAGTCTGTAGATTTTTTTTCACCTTGTTGGAAAATGTTTTTTATGTGCACAGGGATTTAATCTTTAGACGGTCTCATGCATCAATTTTATCCTCTTTAGATTGTGCATTTCAGGCTGTATTTGGCAGTTTCTTTATACCTTGGACTAGTGCTTCTAAGCTTGATCCCAGTGTGTCTCTTATGAACATTATGATTTAGGACTTTACTCCCCCACTCTAACTCTGGGAATCCAGATTGGAATTCCTCTAGAGCAGCTGGATTCTACAGAAGTTTGTTTTCTGTTTCTGGTGAGGAGTAGGGTGGGATGTTGACTCATTGTTGGGTGTGAGTTGATTGTATTCTGCCTCCTATTCAAAAAAAGCATTGTTTTTGGTAAACATTCTTCTAAGTGGTATAGCACTGGTCTGTCCATTTGCTTTAAAGAGGTAACTAGGCATTGCTATGATGTTAAACACTGTGACACTGATGTATCAAATGTGATAATGGTTACCCATAGTGGACAGTGTTTGGTGGAGCCCCCTGATTAAAACAAGCTTGGAAGCAGGAGTGGTATCCACTTCTGAAATAGCTTGCCTCTGAAAACTCTATACATGGAGAAATGATGAAAGTTATATAAATGTTCAGGTCTTTTGTTCATAGGGTCACTATGAGGTGTCTTGGACTCAAAGGCACCCAAAAACAACAATATTTCAGGCTCACACCTTCTTTGGGAGTGTAAATTTTAAAAGAGGCTTTAATCCCATAGGAATTAAATTCCATGGGCTTGTAAAAACAGAAGTCCAAAAGCTCAGTGACTATGGCAGTGGCAATGGTGGCATCTCATTATTAATTTTTTTTTATTTACTGTGCCATATATATCTTTTAAAAGCCAATTATCTTAAACAACGTTTTTATGCCAATTCATCAATAAAGATTAAAGAATCAACTACTTCATGCAAAATATAATTAGCAGATCTGTGCTCCCTAACCTGGCCACTGGCACCATTGGAAAATGACAGTACTTGTTCAGAGCACTTGACAGAGGACCATCACTGTAGAGAACTCTCTAGAAAATAGTACAGAACCTCAAGACTTCAGACATGATCTATGACCCTTACAGGAAGAAACTTATAAAGTGCTCAGATAAAATGACAACTGTTATAAAACTTTAATGGTTGTAAAAATGGATTTAAAATTTTTCTTGTTCTAGAAAGCTTACAACCATCAATACTTGGTGGCACATCTATAAACTTTTTATGGCCAGTTGAGGAATAATATTCCAGGGTTGTTGTTGTTGTTGTTGCTCGCCAATGAGTTGCCGGGTGGTTTTGAACTACCAGCTGTTCGGTTAGCCAGTTAGCAACTGAGCACACAACCGTCGTGCTCCACTTCCTTAGTGTTCTTAGCATACACACAAAATTAAACCAGAAATAGTCTGGAGTATGTTCATTATATTACTCTCCTGACTGCAAAACGTCATTCTTTCTCAACATTCAGCTATAAAGCCAATGGGTTTTCCTACTGTCATCAGAAATTTACTTTCTTGGTATTTTCTCTGAGCTGTTCGTGACACTTCCTATCCCTACTGCCCATTGGCAGTTGTTTTTGCCTCTCTTTGTATTTTGCACCATTGGGAACCTATAATTATTATAACAGTTGTCTTAATTTTTGGACTGGGGGTGGAGGAAAGACCAAAACAATCACAGAGTAATAAGAACTGAGTGAAACACCTGCTGGCCAGTCAAGAGTTTTGCTTTTTAAAATGCAGAGACAAGTTTGTGTATTTGTTTTTTTAAGACAAGGAAAAGATGGTAAATATTTTTCTTTTTGAAAGATATATATCACCATTTTTTTTCCTTTCTTTTAGTGATCAAGTAATAAGACTTATACCCAAAACAGAAGAGGAAGCATATGCATTGAAGAAATTGTATCATCAGCTTAAGGTAATAGACCCTCCACTCACTCATCATGGAGAATTATGCTCATATAGAGTGTCTTTAGGAGCTTTGGGGGGCCTAGTGAGAAGCTGTGGTGCAATCCCACAGGAAAAAGAGGGGCAGTCTCCTCCCCATAATTAACTACCTCTGAAAACCCACTGGAGGGTCAGTTATGGGTTCTGACTTGATGGTAAACAACAACACTGTGTCTTCACATGGAATACCAAAAGAACAAGCAAATGTGTCTTGGAGTACGTTTAGGCAGGATGCTCTTCAAAGGCTAGCGTGTAACTTCATCTTACAATCTTTGGACATGATGTTAGGAGGGAACAGTCCTTGGGAAAGGACATCAGACTTGGAAGGGTAAAAGATCAGTCAAGAAGAGGAAGATCCTTAACCAGATGGATTGGCACAGTAGCTGGAGCAATGGGCTACACTGATGAATGTGTCAGGGATGGTAGATTCATTCAGGTCTGCTGTTCATATGGTTGCTGAGTCATGATCGACACAACAGCACCTGGCAAAAAAAATGTGTCTTTAGTGTTTTTCTGGCTGAAGTTGATTTCTTGGAATTAGCCAGCAGAACTAAAGGTTAAAAGATAAGTTGAAAGAACTCTTAAAGCACAATTCCATTAAGGCTCTTTTTAAAAAACTGGTTTATACAGGATATTTTGTCTACTTACTAGTTCATTTGTTTATTATTCATCACCATGAGCTGAGAGCTTATCCGTTTTTATTTACTGACTGGCAATGAGGGTCTGGCATGTCCTCGAAGCTCAGTAAATATTTGGGGTTTGGTGGGCCTTTTTTAGTGAATTAATATATTTCGTTTATTATTTTCCAAAGCTTCATTTCCCTTTTTGAAATCCTGCTGCTCATCATCTACACACTTTCCTTCTAATTAAAACTTCAAGCAGAAGTGAGTTGAGAAAAATAAAAGCCAGAACTTGAAGTTAATTAATTTTGCAATGATTCAGTGGGCCTGATAAGAGGATTTGTTGGCAAAAGATGCAAGGCGCTGATTATTCAATCTTTGATGATTTTTATGGATGTTAGTGTTAGAGAGTTTTTCATCGCCCCATTACTGCATATAATGGAGTTTAGCTTTGCTTAAAAGTTTTAATGAGAAATGTGGTGATTGGCTCTTTTCCATGCCTACTGAGAACAGAACAAGCTCACGAAATATGTGCCAGTTTGGCTTCGTTTTAGTGGAGAGTAAAGCACATTACCAGAGGGACTTCATTAATCTTTAATAAGGGATAAGAAAATATTTGCCCCAGATGACTGATGTAAAAATCCCACCTCAAAAGATGAGGAGATGAAGGAGGGGGAAAAGACTTAGTGGTGTCCCAAAATATTCATAGAAATCAATCTTTTCGTCTTCTAGTTTTCTTTTTCTTTCTGTCATTTTGGTTTCAAATATTAGATTTATTAGCTCAAGTAGTATGAACGTTTAGCTTATCAATTTCTTTCCTTAGTCCTGTGCTCCATCTTGTATACATGCTATGCCCAGGTTAAGCATTGTGTCTCTTTACAAGTTCTCTTCCTGCCTTCTGCAGTATGGATATAAGAGCTCCTTTATCTAATAGCAAAATTGTTACTTTATGATTACCAGGGAGGCTGTGTGTTGTTAGGGATTTCCCAAGATTCCTTTGCTCCCCCAAGGATATTCTGCTTCAGCAATACTGGCGTTAACTTTTAAATCATAAATGGTCCTCAATTCTGTGATAACATTTTCAATAGCTACAGTGGCCTACTGGTAAGCAACTGTGCTGCTATCACAAGAGTACATGGTTCGAATCCAACAGCTGCCCTGCAGGAGAAACATGGGCAACCGCCTCCTGTGCAACTAAATTGCCTCCAGAAACCCCCCCCGAGGGTCAGCTCTGAATTGATTCTGACTCCACAGTACACAACAACAATAGCAACAACAATAGGAACATGCTCTCAATACTTAGTTCACCAGAGAAGCTGCAAATTTCAAGCAGATGTTGTAATATTCACTAAAATTGTGTTTTAAATATACCACTGGAAAAAGAAAACCACTTCCCTCCCTCGAAGTCTAGGGTTTCAAGGAACAAATATTCCAACCAAATATTGAACAAAGGATTTGGCAAAAGATTGCTTTGCTAATTTGTGTTATTGTGTTTCTAATTCTAATTTTTTCATTTATTTTCATCATAGACTTACAAAGTTGCAAAACCTGCATTATACATAATTATGGACATGATGATCACTTACTATTATTGAAAAACAATAGAATTCCTTGCTTGGGGCCTATGAGATTATGCATGCCTCTTGTTGCTGCCTAGAGAATTCGGGCTCATAGTGACCGTCCATAGCCTTGACTGAGGCTACGAAATTTATCAAGAGGAGACTGCTCACCTTTCTTCCATGGAGCAGATGTCAAACAACTGATCTTTTGTGACTGAGGTATTTCACTCAATAGAATGTCCTGCAGGGCCACCCATTTTGTATATTTTATGAGTTTCTTGTTTTTTCAATGCAGCATAGTATTCTATTGTGTGAATATAACACAGCTTCTCTCTCCACTCATTTGGTGGTAGACACTAGAGTTGCTTCTATCTCTTTGTTATTGTGAATAGCAGTTCTGTTTTCTTGGGGGGGAGGGGGGAACCAAGAAAAAGGGAAAAGAAATGAACACTGCATTGAAATGATGAGGGAAAGAACTGTTTAAAAGGAGTACATAAGATTAGGTATTATTTGCATGACAACAGTCCAGAATAAGAGATGCACACCAAATTGGATTGGGGAGTAAGGGGATAGAAGAAATTGTGCAACAATGAAAAAATGTTTTTAAAAAGAAAAGTGAATTGGGGATAGGGGTATAAGGAGGAAAATATGCAACAATGAATGAATGAAAAACCATGTTTTCTGTAAACTTTCATTAAAGTATTAATAAAAAACAAAAAAACCCCGATCTTGTGGTTAGCAGCACAACATTACACCCTCCTTGCAACTTTACTAGAATTCCTTTCAGGTTAAGTATAAATCTGGTATTGATGACAATACATTTCTATTGAGCCCCATTTTTATCAAGTCTTCAAAGAAAACATGCCTGCACAATGCTTCCATTTAGCACTTAAGGAGATATTCTTAAGGAATGTTTGTTTGGATATGAAGAAGCTTTGAATAAGAGAAGAAAGGATGAGAAGGGGATAATAAACAGGGATATAGACTGAAATAAGAGAAAGAAAAGGGCAAATAATGGAACATTAGTAATATGTTAGTGGTGCCACCTGAAAAAAATTAAGTTCACCCTTTCTCAATCACCATGTACCAGTCACAGGGCTGTCCTTTTCCACTGGACTTCATCTTAACAACTCTTTGAGGTGAGTGCTGTTGTAATCACTGTTAATACAAATGAAGAAACTGAGAGATGTAGACAAATTAAGTAGTTTACCTTAACCCCGTGGAGTTTGGATGCAAATCTGGACACTGCCAGACTCTCTGAAACCAGCATAAAACCCACATATTTCTTTTGGCTCAGTTCTTCTAACCATTTTCAGGAAGTGAAGTTTATTAATAGTTTTGAGAAGTTTATGGCCTAGAATACAGAGTACTGACTACATTCAAAATGTAGAAATTATTGTGGACTTGTTTGCCTAATTCCTTTTATTAGAGTTAACAAAACATCTTCTAGTATTCTTTTCTAAAATCTTTTTCTTAGTTTTCATATAATAATTTCTTTACATTATGTTTCATGTATATACATTATGGGGGGCTTTGGGGGCTTTTTATATATTATGTTTTATACAATCTTTAATTTATATTGTGTTTCATACAATCATTCATACACATTCTATTTTACATTATTTTTTAATTTCTTTGCCTCCAAATTGATATACATTGTGTTTCTTATGATTCCCTATTTACATTGTGCTTCATACTATTATTCTCATACACTATATTTTATAAAATCAGTCACCATTAGACCTTGCCCATCGTTGCCCTGTATTTTCGCCCAGATCCTTTCCATTTGCTTCCTCCCTTCCCTCCATCCACAGTGCTGCACACCTTCTAGTTTTGAAAATTTGCAACAAGAACTCATGGAGCTCAACATTATTTTCACTCATGACTGTAATTTATTACAGAATTGAGATACCAGACACAATCAGCAAATGGAAAAGGCATGTGAGTGAAGTCTGAGGAAAACCAGATTCAATCTTCCAAGAGTCTTCTCCCAGTAGAATTACACACATTTCATTTACTTCACTACCAACATGTGTAAAATATTGTCTGCCATGAAATCCCACTAGCAACAGAGCACCCAAAGCTTTTTGTTGTTTTTGTTCTAGAATGTAGGTACCTTCTGTTTTCTTATCATTCATTTCCATTGAGTTAGCTTACAGTGACCTTATGTAAAATGAAACTGATACTCATTTCTTCATATGTCTGTTGCCATCTGAATGTCTTCTTCTGTGAAAAGTCTTCCCATGTCTTTAGCCCATTTTATAATTGAGTTATCAGTCTTTTACTTGTAAAGGCCTTGTAATATTCTGTAAAGTTTTGTCATGAGTGCCTTGTGCGAGTTAGCACTGCCAAAGGCTTTTCCGCAGTCAGTAGGTTTTCTTTTCACCCTCTTGAAGAAAGTTTTTGAAGCACTTTCTCCACGACATATTTGTTTTTTGGCAATCAATAGGATATTCAATACTTTTCTCCAACACCATGGTTCAAAGGCTTAAATTTTTCTTTTGTCATTCTTAGTCATTATCCAACTAGAGTGCTTCTTGGAGACAAAGATGATAAAGCTTTGTCTCACAGACTTTGGGACTGTTTCTAAGAAAAGCTATGCCTTTGAGAGGGACATCACACTTGGGAAGGTGGAGGGATGAAAAGGAGAAGAAGACCCTCGGCCAGATGCATTGACATATTGATGGCAATGGCTCAAGTGTGAGGATAGGACAGGGTTTGGATCTGTTATCCATAGGATCTCTATGAGTCATACTCAACTCAATAGCACCTACTAACAAGCATATCTATACTATCACTCAAAGCATTTATTCTTCTTCTGTCCTCATTTTTTTTGGGAAAGATCTGGTGTTTGCAAATATTTAAGAGGGCCCAAGTCAGGAACACTTTACATCTCTAAGCTATACCTTTGGATTTTTAGAATTTTAAAGAAATATTGTAGATTTGCTCAATTCAATAACCCCACATCCACTACTATCTAGTCAATTCAAATTCCATATCCCTGTAGTACAGAACAGAACTGTTCATACAGGGTTTCCAAGGCTGTAAATGTTATGAAAGCAGACTTGTACATCTTTCTTCTGTAGATCAGCTAGTGGGTTCACACTGCCAGCCTTTCAGTTAGCAGCAGAGTGTTTTAGCTGCTACAGCACTAGGGTTCCCTTCACTGCAGGAAATCATTTCATTTCTTTGACACCTTCTTCCACACATATTGTTGATCCAGATAGATTGAAATCATTGACCACTGTTTTTCTTCATTCACTGTGACATTGTTTATTGGTCCAGTTGTGAGAGTTTTTGTTTTCTTCATGCTCAAATGCAACCCCTACTGAAAGCTGCCGTCTCTGATCTTCATCAGTAATTTCTTCAGGTTGTCTTCATGCTTATCAAGTGAGGTTACATTCTTCCTATAGACCAGCTTCTTGGTTTATGTGGTTGCTTCCGTATGATGATTATTATGTTAGATACCATCAAGTCAGTTTTGACTCATAGCAGCTCTGTGTACCACAGGCTGAAACACTGCCTGATTCTGTGCCATCTTCACAATTGTTGATATATTTGAGCCCAATACTTCAGCTGTTGTACTAATTCATCTCACTGAGGATCTTTTTTTAACAGGCCTTCTCTTTTACCATCCATGATGCCTTTCTCAGAGTACTGCTCCCTCTTTTTTAAAAAACAAAAATTTATTTTATTAATTTTAATGAACATTTACAGAGATTTTGGGTTTCCATTCATTCATTGTTGTATTTTTCTCCCTGCCCACCCCTCCCCCCTAGTTTGCTCTTCTCTTAGAAAAGTAAAATTCCTTCATTGGTATACAATCTATCTCCCTTCCCTGCCCCAAGTACACTCCACTATGCAACCTTCATTCTGGACTCTTGTCATAACCATAATACCCAATCATATGTCACTTTTAAACTGTTCTTTCTCACATCTGTTTCAATGCAGTATACATGATTTATGCAATTTTTCTCAGTCTCACCTCAACCCTGATGTCAGTTCCATTCTACAACAGTGGCCCTTTGCAGTATTTGTCCTTTTGTGACTTAGATATATTTCACTCAGCATAATGTCCTCCAGGGTCACCCATTTTGAATAATATTGCATGGGTTCCTTGTTTTTCAATGCAGCATACTATTCCATTGTGTGACTATACTACAGCTTCTCTATCCATTCATTTGTTGATGGGCAATTAGGTTGTTTCCAACTCTTTGCTATTGTGAACAAAGCTCCAAGTAATGAGACAAAATTTTTCCTTGCTTCTAAGGAACAAGCCTCTGATTATACTTTCAAGACAGACTTGTTTCATGTTTTGGTAGTCTGTAGCATATTTCACATTCCTAACAAACTCTATAATCCAAAGGCATCAAGTCTTCTTTGGCCTTTCTTTTCCACCATCCAGCTGTCTTATGTGTATGATGTTGTTGTTGTTACGTGCCACCATCAAGTTGACTATGACTCATAGGGACCTTATAAACAATAGATCTATCTTGTGCCATCCTCACAATCTCTGCTATGCTCAAATTCACTTTCTAAGTCACTCTTTTCAGGGAACTCTGGTGACCTAGTGATGAGAAACTGTTCTGTAATCCTGAAGGCACATGGTTTGAATCCACCTGCTTCTCCACAGGAGACAGATCAACAATCTTCTCCTATGTGATTAAACTGCCTGTGAAAACCTTCTGGGGGGTAAATATGGGTCAATTCTGATTCAATAGTACACAATAACAACAGCAAGAATTCACTATTTCAAGTACTCAAAGATCCATGACAGGAATAAAAATACTATGTGTTGCATCAGATACACCTTAGTCTTGAAAATATATCTTTGCTCTGTAACACTTTAAAGAGATCCTTTGCAATTAATTTGTTCAATGAAATATGCCCTTTGGCTTCTTAGCTACTACCTTTACAAGTATTGATTGTGGATCTAAGTAACACTAAATCCTGAACAATTTCAATTTTTCTCCATTTATTGTGATACTGTTTACTGTCCAATTGTGAAAATTATTATATTCTTAAGTTGAGGTGTAATCCATACTGAAGTTTTTTATCTTTATCAATAAGTACTTCAGTTTCACTATACTTTCAGCAAGCAAGGTTGTGTCATCTACATATTGCAGATTGTTAATGGGTCTTCCTCCAATCCTGATGCTGTGTTCTTCTTTATATAATACATATTGTCAGATTATTTGTTCAGCATACAGACTGAATAAATTTGAATAAAAAAGAGACAACCTTATGTACACCTTTCCTGATTTTAACCCACATACTGTATCCCTTTGTTCTATTCAAATATCTGCCTCTTGGTCTAGGTTCTAAGGTTCCACATTAGCACAATTAAATCTTCTGGAATTCGCTCTTTTTTGGTAATAGTATCGAGAATTTATTACAATCCACACAAATGCCTGTGCTTAGTATCAAAATATTGCTAAAAATCTCTCTGATTCTTTCTGCTTTAACCAAGATCCACCTAATATCAGCAGTGAGAGCCCTTGTTTCATGTCCTCTTCTGAATCTGACTCAAATTTCTGCATGTTCCCTTTCTATAGACTGCTGTGATAACTTTGCATCATAGGACATGCTAAAATTCTACACTTACATAAGCGAAGTTTGTTATTACTAAGTATATATTCTATATATCTAGGCCAAGATATCAGAGCAAGGAAATAGCTGTGGTATGAACAGAGCAAGGGAACACAGTATGGTTTGAAATCAGGAAAGGTGTGCATCAGGGCTGCATCATTTATCCATACCTATTGAATCTGTATACTGAGCAAATCATTTGAGAAGCTACACTCAATGAAGAGAAATATGGTATCAGGAGTGGAGCACAACTCATAAAAAACCCAAGTTATGCAGATGACACAACTTTCTTTGCTAAAAGTGAGGAAGATTTTAAGTGCTTGCTGCAGAATATCAAAGACTACAGCATTTAATATGAATTACATTTCAACATCAAGAAAACAAAAATCCTCACAACTGTAGGCAACATCATGATATAGGGAGAAGAGATAGAAATGGTCTAAGACTTCATCTGGCTTGGATCTACAATCAACAGTCTTTGCACCAATAACTAGGAAATCAAAAGGCATGCTGTCAAGAAGATCTCCAAAGTGCTGAAGAGCAAAGATGTCAGTCTGAAGACTAAAGTGAACCTGATCCAATCCATAATCTTGATCACTTGCTATCTGTCTGAAAGTTGGACGATGACTAAAGATGGCAGAAGAAGAACTGATACCTTTGGGTTTTGTTGCTGGAGAGGAGTGCTAAATATCCCATAAACTGCCAAAACGACAAACAAGTACATCTTGGAAAGGATATCCTTGGAGACAAAGATAGTAAAACTTTGTCTCACATATATGTTGTTCAGAGGGGCCAATCTTTGGAAAAGAGCATCGTATTTGGAAAGATGGAGAGCAAGTGAACATGGTGAAGGCCCTTAATGAGATAGATTGATGCAGTGACTGTAACGGTGGTCTGTGTTTCAGAGATGATGAGGATGCCACAGGATAGGACAAGGTTCAGATCCACTGTTCATAGGGTTGCTATGAGATGAAGTTGATTTGAAGGAACTTAACACCAACATAAGGAAAGCATATATCCACCAAACCCCATACTATCTGCATGAACAATCTGAGCACACCAAGCCACACACAATCATCAGTTAGGGGAGTGAGATCCCTCACTGACCTGTGTTCCCAGGGACCAGCCAATGATCATGGGCTGATTACATCTCAAGAAAGCCTTTCCAGCAAGGCTTCATGAGAATAGCTGTCTTGGGCCTGCTAAATTCTCTTTTCTGCACATTCCTTCATTTCTTTTAACTTAAGCCATACTTTTATTGGACTGAAGGTTGAGGCATTGAGCTAAAAGCATCATGTTAAATTGTCATTTTAAATTCAAATCATCTTACCAAGGAATCCACTTGTACTATTGAAAGCAGCAATTGTGTCGAGACAGAGAAAGCAGCCTGCAGAGAGGAAAGAATAGGACTGTAATCTCATGTCCTGTGGAGCTGATGGAACAGAATTGGGGCTCTGACTAAGAGCCTCTTTGTGTACCATGTGCACTATCTCCCGGAAAAGTGTTGCATTTCTTTCCCTAAAGTATAATGTGTTAGGCAGAATTCTCAAATAGTCCCCAAGATCCCTATCCTCTGCTGTAAAAACCTCCAAAATCCCTTCCCTCAGTGTGGGCAGGACTGTGTGTGAGTGGAACCTTAATTTTATACACATTAAATGGCAAAGGGGGGATTCCTCTAAGGTGGGTTTGACCTAATTATAAGATTTGTCTGATGGATTAAAGAAGAACAAGTCAGAAATGGATACTCTTACTCATCTAGAAGAAAATTAAGTATTTTGTGCTATGAGCTTGACATGGACGAGAAGGATTGTCCACATTTTTATATATGGAAAGGTCTGCAAGCAGATTCTAGAAGCAAGCTGCAGTCTCTTGCTGATAAGTGGTAAGATACTAGAGGACTGAATTCTTGAAATATCATATAAATTTGGAAAAGGAAACTGAGGTCCAATAGAATGTATCTCAGCTCACACCTTAGTTTTATCTTTGGGGATTTTTTTGATGGAAGGTTTCCATTAAGTCAGAATCAACTTAAGAACAGTGAGTTTTTGTTTGGGCAAGAGGTTTAAGAATTCATTTAAAACATGCTATTGCCAATTCACCTTACTGCACTACAGTCTCATTCTCAAACCAAGACATCCTGTGTATCATCAGATCTCAGTGTCAGCCTTTATTGAACCTGAGCAGGGAATACTTACTGCCTGGACTCGGGATCTATAGTGCAGTGAGATGAAAAATAAGTGTTGTTTGAAGCCAGCAAGTGTGTGGTAATTTGTTCCACAGTTACAGAAAACTAAGAAGCACAGTATCTTAGAAATTTTAAGTTAATTCCTGCTTTCACTGGCTGTGTACAAGCATTTTTTAAAGAATGAAAAGTGACTGGGCTGCATGCATAGACAATAAATTCATGATATCTTATGTGAAACATGAACAAATTAAAAAATATATGTGCAATGTCAAATGAAAACTAAGAAGGCACCGTCAAACATAGCTAATTAGACAGAGAAGTGCTGTTACAAAGCTGGTTACTTTCATAATTAAATTTTATGGTTTCACCAAAGAATTAAAACAAGAAAGTTAAACAGAAAGCCGTGCCCCCCGAGAACTGGATTGAAAAAGCATCAGCCAATTAAATTGTTAATTAAGAGCATAACCATGATTTAAATAAAGTCATGATGAGAGGACAGTTTGCAGGTGAGTAAAATTAAAGTCCAAACACCATGTTCTGCCTCCATTTCTCCACAAATTTTTGTGTTCTAGAGGATGAGAAATGGCCTTATGTGAGATCACAGGCAAAGTTTCTATTGCACACTTGACTTGTTTAGATGGTGTAAACAGTTAACATTCTTGACTGGGGACCAAAAGGTAAGAGGTTCAAATGTACCCACAGATGTCTTGGAAAAAAACCCTGGTGGTTTGTTTTTGGAAAACCAGGCAGTAGAATCTCCATGGCTCTACTCTGATGCCACTAGAGTCACTCTGTGTCACAATAGACTCCGTTGCAACCGGTTTTCTGTTTCAAGTTTTCTCATCAAAGAGCTATAGTATTGAAAACTGCCCTATGTCAATAAGTTTGTCATATTTTTTAAAGTGGAACTCAACTTCAAAAAGATTCACTACTTTATCACCAGATGACATTGTTGCTGAGCGGCTTACTGAAAGGCATAAAATCCTGTGAGGATGATTGTGCTGTCTACGAGGAAGGCTTCTTCCTTCTCTTTTGCTCTGTAGCTGAACTTTACTGGGCCTTTCTGTTGTGTCTGTCTTGGACTACCTCTTCAGCACTGTGGTTTTTGACCACTGTCTTAACTATCCATTGCTGCTATAATATAAACACTTCAACTAGATGGCTTTGACCGATAGTACTTATTTTCTTGAAATTTAAGAGGTTGGAAGTCTAAAACCAAGGTATGATCTCTAAGAAAGTCTTTCTGTGTTGACTCTGGCAGAAGCCCTGTGTCTCCTACAGCATCTACTTTTCCCTGAAGATCTCTATATGTTCTTGGCCTTTCCAAGTGTCCAGGAGCTTCCCAGAACAGGAAACTAGGTCCAAACAAATGAAATCTACTCCTGGGAATACCTCTTGGTGGTACTGAGGGTCCTCTACTCTGCTCCTTTCTCTCTCCTTTTGGCTTTCCCTAAAACAAAAGATAATGCTGACTACACACCAGGGAAATGCCCTTCACCTTGGTACTCAAGACTTTGATGGGATTACTAGTGTTATTCTCTGCTCTGCATCGTTGTACAATTACTTGATTTAACAGATCATAAGAGATCATTAGAAAGCTTCCACATTACATCATTACATGGACGTCTTTTGAGGGGATAAAGTTTAATCCATGACAATGGCTTTCTTCTCTGTTCCTTCTTGTTATACTCTGAAGGCTTGCATCTACAACCATTCAGAGTTTATAAGTGCAATTATGCACCTGGTTTAATGGATTAGTATTCTCGTGATGAAGAAGATGAATGGTAAAATCTATGTTGTGGAAGTTATTTGCTCCCGTTTTCAATAGAAACAGATTATACTATTAGACGATCCTTTAATCCTAGTAGAATTCTACAATGACTTCGCCTCTGCACATACACCTTCTTTTACATATTTTCTTGAACACTAATCTAGATAATTACTGTAAAGATATTTTACAAATGGAAGTAAGATCCCACATCTCTTCTCCTCCAAATGGAGATCTTATTTTGGTGAGCCTAATATGATCAGGCAAATCCTTTAACAGGAGGGAATGTCCTCCAGCTGTTCCCAAAGGCAGATTTCTACTGACATATAAGAGAGTAGACCTTCATATTGTAAATTGTTACATGGTAAGAAACTGCAGGTTATCTCAGATTACATAGAAGAGTACCTAACAAACTGGAAGGAAAATTATGGGATTAGTTCTACAACTAGATTGTAAGAGCAGCTCCTTGATCTCAGGTCCATGAGGCAAGGAACAAAGAATTTAGTCATCTTGTAACTTGGACTTCTGGCTTCTGTAAACTGATGTAGTAAATTAAGCCAATAGTGTGGGGTAAAAATCAATAAAATGTCGTGTGGTAACTTTTACTTGGTGAGCTATGTGAAGAAGATACACGAAAGCATTGTGAATGAAATAAAATGATGAACATGAGGCAGAGACAAAAAATATTGAGCTGTCATTTTGTACGGGGGAAAGAAGACTTCGTTTTCTTTGTTAAGAGCTTTGAAGAGTAGTGAAGCAAATTTCTTTTTACTTTCTCTGCCATTATTGTTCAGAAATGGAAAAGCCTTATTTTAATTCAAACAGATTTCCAAACACAATTACAAGTGAAATTTCAGCAACATGATTTTCAGACACGCATGCATTTTTCTGTGTGTAGCTATTAGTAATTAGTAAACTCCAAAACAAAACATATTTAAAAATACCGTAAGAGGCGGGGGAAGCACACCAAGAATATATGGGAAACATTCTTATTTTTTAAAAGAAACTCTTCCATGGTATTGTTAGGATTTATTTAATTTATCTGACAGAGTTGGCAACTCAAACTCAACTCATTGCCAACAAGTTGGAATCAACTCATGACTGATTCTTCAGCAAGTTTTCAGAGACTAAATTGCAGAGGGAGACATTGTGCACCTGGATTGCTGCTGGATTTTGAAACTGCCTGCCCCTGGGCTGACAGTGCAACTCCTTACCCACTAGATCATTAAATTTCCCTAACAAAATTGACAAGATCATGGCTAATTCCATAGTATATTAAGCTGACCACTTTTCCTTTTTATCTGTAAATTTTCTCATTTTGATACTTAACCTGTTTTCAAATCTAGTTTTTAAGCTTTAAAACCAATAGCTCTTAGGCAAATTCAAGCTAAAGCTGAGGA
>NW_006399758.1:9789772-9793429 GCF_000299155.1 Elephantulus edwardii | reverse complement strand
ACAACAACAACAACAACAACAACAACAAATCCTTTTTAAGAAACATTTTTTCCAAGTTAGTTTTAAAAGTCTCTCATGGAAGATGCTCTGTTAACCTCTGCTGAATCAAAATAGAATTGAATTTAATTAGTTCAAATTGAATTTAATTGAAACAAAGTGAAATGAGACTATCAGTACTGTGAAATGATTGAAATATCAAAGTCTCCCAGTCAAATTCTTACTTGGCTCATGCTTAATATTTCATTCTTTCCTTCAAAATCTGGGTTTGTTGGTTTTTTTCTTCTCTGTTTTTTTCTTTCTTTTCTTTTTACCTAACCCACAAATTCAGAATTTTTCCTAATTCCTATGTTTCTTTTCCCCTATATCAATTAAATCAAATAAATTACAGAAAACACAGGAGGCGCAAAACAAAACCCATGTATTTAGCTCATGACTCTGTAGGTCAACTGGAAAATCATCTTATCCTGTCTAGCTCATATGACCTCAACAAGACACATTCAGGCATTTGCCATCAACTGTCTTGTCCACTGGGTAATGGATGATATGGAAGTGCCTCGTCCTCATGTCTGGGGATTGGTATGTTAATAGCTGAAATGACAGGACACCCTGGCCATGTGTCTTTCCTCATTTGGCTGACTAGACCACGCTCGTTCACCTGGAGCCACAGGACTTCAAGAGCAAAAAGCCACAAAGCTTGAGACTCAAATGACATCACTTCTATGTGTCACATTTTATTGGTCAAAAGAATTCGCCAAGCCAGCCCAGATATAAAGGGTAGAACAAAATACTCCAACTTTTTATAAGAAGATCACAAGGCATAAATCCAGATATAGAAACAGTCTGTGGCCACTTTTGGAATCCACCGCACTGCCTTCTTCCTTTCTCTCTCTTTTATTCCACTGTGTCATCAAAACCAAGATGGAAGATGACAACTGTTTAACTTCTCCGTGGTCTCACAGCCTCTGCCTTAGTTCAGCTCCTGGACTCCCTTTACTTGAACTGCCGCAGTCTCTCAAACATGCCTTCTATCTTTATCACACACATCTCTTATTCTCCACACTAACCAACATGGTATTTCTGAAATGAAAAGCTAATTGTGTTGTATCTCTCCTTAAACCTTGCAAGAACCTGCTCCTCATTGTGATAATTACCAGGCCAGCCTGTGTGATGTTAGAAACACCTAGGAAGCTGTCCCTTAAAGGCCTATGTCTGGCCCCATTCCCAGAGATTGTGATTCTGGGTGGTGGTGGTAGTGGTTTCCATCAAGTCAAGCATGACTCAAAGCAATCCTATGAACAAAAGAGCTGAAGCCTTTCTATAACTATCATTTCTCAAAGTTCAAAGAGTTCCCAGAGGCATGTTGTTTAGGAAATGAATGCCACTACTGTTCCTGAGTAGGCACTGGTAATTACTATCTTTGCAAAGTTCTCTTTGTTGTCACTGTTACGTACCATCTTGTCAATTGTTGACTTATTGGTACCCATGAGTCAAAATAGAACTACTCCAAGGACTTGGTTTTCTAGGCTATAATCATTATGGCAGCTAATTGTCAGGACTTTCTCTTGTGGAGTAGCTAGAGGGGTGCAAACTGCCAACATTTCAGTTAGCAGCCAAGTGCTAGCATGATTCCAAATTGTGTTCATGGGAGTAAAATTATGGTTTAGCATGGAGTAAGCCTACGGTCCAATCTCTTTGGTTTGACATATAGAACCCTTTAAGATCACACTCTACCTGCCTTAAAACATTTCTCAGTATCTGTCATTACCCTTTGCTATGTACTCAGCATGGAGATCTACTTAACTGATTGTCATTTCTTATTTTACTACCTTTCTTAAATTGTTCCTCTTGCCTGAAATACTCTTCTCTTATTTGCCCACATTGTCATCAACACTTATCTTTCAAGACTCAGCTGAAGTGCCAAGTTCTCTGTGAATTATCTGACCCTCACAGAATTCTGGAGAATAGCTATATCCTAGCATCTATATCACTTTCTGCTTACAATATCTTTCCTCCCACATTCATTCCCAGCAGAGTTTCTTACAGATCTGAAATTGGATGGATCTCTAAATTACATGTGATGTATAGGGAGGTGTTGATGGAGGAGAGAGGAATTGCTCTTCAGTTGGTGCTAAAAGTCACAGTCAGACCATTACTCTAGAATCATAGCCCAGCTGAGGCTTAGAAAAGTCCATTATTTCTTCTTTACTAACTCTTCAGCTTTCACAATTTTTTCTTTTGCTTTCAGATCATTCTTTTTTTTAATTTATTTTCATAATTTTACCTGAAAAATAATGTGGATAATAGGCAATGATGTGTGCTTTGTTAAGTGTGAATCTCTGGCTATGCTCAATTAGCTTGTGGTCAATGACACAGAATTAGATGAAGGTCCTTTTTCAGGAGCAGCTGTGTAACTTCTTGGTGGCTTGGGACTTAACGTCAAGTACAGAAACTAGATTACATTACCTTCTTATAAACCTACATGTTGCAGACTAAGGGTAAATTATATTAATAATTAATAAAGAGACAAAACACCAAGAATGAGATAAAACAGCATCCAAAGCGGGCCCAGCAGTTTGAGTCAACTGAAGCTCCACAAGCCATTCCTCTCTGTGTATTTATTGAGAATCAGAGGAAGCAAATCATAAAGATAATTCTCTTGTAAATGAAGACAAATTTTTCTCTATTGTCAACCAAATGCTTTAGCTCAGGAAGGATGTATTTCACACATATTAATGCTCCCTCCATAGGGGGACCTTAGTTGTCTCTTGTTTGCAGGAAACAGCTCATTTCCTGTGTTCTGTCACAAGAGAAATTCCAACCTAGAAATTTGTAATTCCTTCAATTCCTGAATAAGCATATGGCTTTTCATATAATATTTATTATGAAATTTGGCTTCCCATACCTATACATTTATTTGGTTTCAGCATCTTAAAAAACATGCATTCCCATATATGCCTTACTTGTTTTCAGAGGTTAATGAGAAAGATAGAATCTAAATTATACAATGTTTATCAGAGAAGTGGGCAGTCCTAATGGCTAACATTGCTGTCCCACACATACCATGCTTCCTAGTATCAGGAGACAATCATGCTAGTGATATATTAAAGGCCCATAGAGATTTACTGGTTATCACCATTCAAAGACTTTTATTGAATGGTTAACGTGTGACATCCTGTACAAGCCAAATGTGGAAAACTGTACGTTCTCATTGCTGTTGAGTCAGCTGTTTCACTGGAAGGTTCCCAGAAGCTGTAAGTTACCCAGGAGATTTCCCATCTTTCTCTGCCAGAGTAGCTGATGGATTAGATCTGAACTTTTGAGTTGGCAGTGCAACTTCCTACCCACTATGCTACCAGAAGCTAATGAAAAGCCGTATAGTATGGTGATTAAGAGTATAACACCTAGGACAAATGTTGTGTATTTAAAACTGTATTCTACTGTGTAATATTTGTATGAACAACAGCAAAGTGCTTAACTTCTCTGCACCACTTCTCTAAACCATCATTTTGTAATTTGTAAAGGTAACAGACTGCAAAAGAATTTAGCATTGTTACTTTTGTGTTAACATATACTTATAGCACACACACACACACACACACACACATGTTGTTGTTGTTGTTATGTGCCGTCGAGTCATTTCCGACTCATAGCGACCCT
>NW_006399758.1:9779956-9788867 GCF_000299155.1 Elephantulus edwardii | reverse complement strand
TTGTTGTTGTTGTTGTTACGTGCCATCGAGTTGCCCAGGACTCATAGCAACCCAATACACAACAACTCTCAGCCCTGTCCTGTCCTGAAACAATCACACTGACTCCCATAAACCTAAATCCATTGCCTCAGTAACAAAGTCATCTAGCTCATCCAGGGCCTTCCTCTCCTGCACTGTCCCGCCACCCTTCCAAGCATGATAATGCTTCTCCATGGGCTGGTTCCTACTGGCCATGTACTCTAAGTATGTGAGACAGAGCTTCAAAATCCTATCCTCCAAGGAAAAACTTGGTTTCACCCTCTCCAAGACAGACCTGTTTATTCTCTTGGCAGTCCATGGTATATTCAAGACTCTTCTCCAGCTCTACAACTCAAAGGCATCAAATTTTCTTCTGTGTTCCTCAGTCATTGTCCAACCCTCTGATGCATAGCAAGTAGTTGTAAAGACCATGGCCTGGATCAGGCACAGCTTAGTGTCTAGACTGACATCATTTTTCTTTGGCACTTTGGAGAGGTCCCTGACAGCAGACTTCACCAATGTAATTTGCCTATTGATTTCCTGAGTGCTAGTGCCAAGAGTGTTGATTGTGGAGCTAAATAACCAGAAATTGGTAACAACTTCAATCTCTTCTTCATCCATCATGGTGCTGCCAATTGACCCAGCAGCAAGAATATTGGTTTTCTTGATGTTAAGCTTCAATCCATCCAAAGACTACAATCCTTGGCTTTCTGCAACAAATACTTCAGGTTCTCCTCAGTTTTGGCAAGCAAGGTTGTATCATCTGCATAACAGAGGTTGTTGATGAGTCTTCCTCCAATCCTGGTGCCACATTCCTCCCCATAAAGTCCAGACTCCCAAATTGTCTGTTCCACATACAAATTGAAAAGGTATGGAGACAGGATGCATCCCTAGCACACTCCTTCCCTAATTTTGAACCATCTACTGTTTCCTTACTCATTTTTGACAACTGCATCCTGGTCCAAGTATATGTTTAGCATGAACATAATCAAGTATTCTGAGATTCCTGTTTGTCTCAAGGTTATCTGCAATTTGTTGAGATCTACACAGTAAAATGCCTTTGCATAGTTAATTAAACACAGACATTCCTCCGGTACTCTGCTTCTAGCCAAGAACCATTTGATATTAGTGATAATATCTCTAGTATCATGGCTCTTTTAAACTCAGCTTGTATTTCTGATAGTTCTCTATGTAATGTTCCAATCATTTTTGCATAATCTTCAGCAGGATTTTCCTTATGTACAATATTAATAATATTGTCTGACAATTTCTGCACTCTGTCAGATCACCTTTTGGGAGGTATAGGAATAAATATTAATCATTTCCAATCAATTGGCCAGGTAATTGTCCTCCAGATTTCTTAGCATAGCCTGGGGAGCACATCCAGGGCAGCATCTCTTTGTAGAAATATGCTAATTAGTATGCTGTCAATTTCTGAGGCTCTGTTTTTTGCCAATTCCATCAGAACAACTTCAATTTCCTCATTGTCTCTTAATCATGTTATTTCATTAGGTTCATCTGTGTCATTTACTTATTTTTGGTGAAGTGATTCTGTGTACTCCTTCCAACTTTTAATGCTTCCTGGATCATTTAATATTCTGCCCATAGTATCTTTCCTTACATACTGCAACTAGAGCTTTGAATTTGTTCTTCAGTTCTTTCACCTTAAAAAATGCTGAGTGAATTCGGTCCTTTTGATTTTCTGACTCCAATTCTTTGCACATTTCATTATCATGCTTTGCTTTTCCATGAAAGTCTTGTAGCAATTGAAAAGACAGATAACTTCTCCTATCTCTTTATTATTCCATCACACTCCCTTAACTCATTATTCTAGAATAATTCTTATTTCTAAGTGCATTTTCAATTCTTTAATCTTATTGAAAATATATTCACTCATATATAGATTTCCAATGAGAACCTGAATTTGAATTGTTCGTGTTATGATTATAGGCAAGGGGGTGGATGAATGAACATGAAATATTTGTTGAGGCACTCCTAGGGCCAGACATCAAGGAAATAAAGATGAGTCAGAGATAAATCCTGCCCAAGGAAGAATGGCAAATAGTCCTGATTCTCAGGAATTCTCAGCCTGGTTAGTGATATATACATGACACAATTAGTTGCAATACATACATTTGTATTCATACATGTACACAGGAGTGCATGAGTGTGTGTGTGTATATATGTATATACAGTACACATATTGTATACATATATGCAATACACATACTGTATAATTGTATACATATGTACATATGTATTGTATACATATATATTTGCATGTAATATAGATTGTATACAAATATATATACACACATATTTTATGTACATTTGTACATGCTGTTTGTTGTTGTTGTTGTTGTTATGTGTCGTCGAGTCACCTGCAACTCATAGCAACCCTATATACAACAGCCCTAAGCTCTGCTCTATCCCTTGTCAATCTTATTGTCTCTGACACCTATCTCCATTACTCCAGTCACTGAATCAATCCACTTCACCAAGGGTCTTCCTGTCCTGTGCTGTCCCTCTACCTCCCAAGCATGACATCCCTGTCCAAGAATTCACCCCACATTGCAACATGCTCAAAATATGTCAGATGAAGCTTCAAATTGCTTGCTTCCAAGGAGCTCCCTGGCTTCACCCTCTCCAGGATGAATTTGTTTGTTCTTCTAGCAGACCATGATATATTCAATATTCTTCTCCAGCACCACAACTCAAAGGCATCAATTCTCCTTCTATCATCCCTAGTCATTGTCCAGCTTTCTGATGCATAGCAATTAATTGCAGTGACCATGGCCTGTATCAGGCACATCTTAGTCTCTACATTGACATCATTGCTCTTCAGTACTTTGGACAGGGCTCTGACAGCAGACTTTCCCAATGCAATTCATCTTTTGATTTCCTGGCTCCTGGTACCAAGAGTGTTGATAGTAGAGCCAAGGAAACTGAAGTTGTTAACAATCTCAATCTCTTCACCATCTACCATGATGCTGCCAATTGTCCCAGTGGTGAGAATCTCTTTTTTTCTTAATGTTGAGCTTCAATCCATATTGAAGGCTGCAGTTCTTGACCTTCTGCAGCAAGTGTTTCAGTTCCTTCTCAGCTTTAGTAAGCAATATTGTGTCATTGGCATAATGCAGATTGTTGTAGCGTCTACCTCCAATCCTGATGCCACATTTCTCCTCATAAAGCCCAGCCTCCTGGACAATCTGCTTCATATATAGATTGCAAAGATATGGAGATAGGACATATTCTTGGTGCACACCCTTCCCAATTTTGAACCATACAGTATTTCCTTGCTCTGTTTTGACAACAGCCTTCAAGTATAGGTTTCACATAAGCACAATCAAGTGTTCTGGGATTCCCATTCTGCTCAGAGTCAGCCACAATTTGCTGTGATCTACACAGTCGAATTCCTTTGTATAGTCAATGAAACATAGATAAACATTCCTCTTGTACTCTCTGCTTTCAGCCAAGATCCATCTGACATCAGCTATAATATCCCTAGTGCTATGACCTCTTCTAAATCCAGCCTGTACTACAGTTAGTTCTCTGTTGATGTACTGTTCCAGTTGTTTTTTTATAATCTTCAGCAGAATCTTCCTTGCATGTGATATCAATGATACTGTTCGATAACTTCCACATTGTGTCAGATCACCTTTGTTTGGAATGGGAACAAATATAGATCTCTTCTCTAGTCAGTTGGCCAGGTGGTTTTCCTCCAGATTTCTTGGCACAACTTGGTGAGCACACCCAGGGCAGCATCTGTTTGTAGAAATATGTCAATCGGTATGCCATCAATTCCAGGGGTCTTGTTTTTTGCCAATTCTTTCAGAGCAGCTTTGTATATATTTATACATATATTATGTATACATAATAAGCATAGTTATGTATTCATAACAAGTTGTGGCTGACATTGAGAAGAATGGGAGTCCCAGAGCACTTAATTTTGCTCATGTGAAACTTATACCTACACCAGGAAGCTTTTGTGCCAACAGAGCAAGGAAACACTGCTTGGTTTAAAAATAAGAAGGGAGTGCATCAGGGTTGTATTATCTCTCCATGCCTATTCTATCTGTATGCTGAGAAAATTATTCAAGAGACTGGACTCTATGAAGAAGACTATGGCACCAGGATTGGTTAGAAGCTCATCAATAATCTGCTTTATACAGATGACACAACCTTGCTTGCTGAAAGTGAGGAGGACTTGAAGGACTTGCAGAAGATCACCTTCACTATGGATTGCACCTTAATGTCAAGAACACAAAGATTCTTCCCACTGGACCAATAGCCAACATCATGTTGGATGGAGAAGAGATTGAAACAGCCAACAACTTCATTTTACTTGGATCCACAGTTAATATCCTTGGTAGCTGTTGGGTAATGTTAGGGAGGAGGGGGAGGCCTCTGGCCAGGGCAGAATGACTAGCTCCGGATAAGTGCAAACCTAAAATGGCTGCCACATCTTTTAAGCTGGTAGTGGTCTGCACTGATCTGAGGTTCTCCTGTCCAATCCACATACTCCATGTCTACGAATCCAACCCACTCTGTCTTCCTGTTTACTTGATTGTATATAAGCACAATGTAACCCCCAATAAAGTTAAGTCAGCTCTCTGAAGCTCTCATGGAGTGGTGTGATTCTGTCGTGCTTACCCCCATCAGGGTGTTGCTGCTCCCCACTGGTAAATGGACAGGAACAGGCAACTATCCTCGGGAATTAAGGAGATGTGTTGCACTGGCAAAGTCTGCAGTTAGAGACCTAATTATTGAGGAGTAATGATGTCAGTTTGAGGACTAAGATGCATCTGATTCAGACCATGATCTTTCCAATCACTTACAATGCCTCTGAGAGCTGGACAATGAATAGGAATTACAGAAAAAGAATTGATGTCTTTAAGTTGTGGTGTTGGAGAGGGGCACTGAACACCCAATGGACATCCAAACAAACAAACAAACAAATATGTCTAGGAGAAGTCGAAACCAGAGTGCTCTTTGGGGGCAAAGATAATAAGACTTTGCCTCACATACTTTGGGCATATTGCTAGGAGGGGCTATTCCTTGGAAAGGGACATGATGCTGAGAAAGGTGGAGGGTTGGTGAAAGAGAGGACGACCCTTTACTGGGTGAATTGACACAGTTACTGCTGTAATGCTTTCTAGTGTATCAGGAAGGTTAAAAGTGGCGTAGAATAGGACAGAGTTCAGATCTGTTGTTCATAGGTGAGTCATACTGGATTTGACAGCATCTAACAACAATAGATAGAGATTAGATAGATAGATAGATAGATAGATAGATAGATAGATAGATATAGATATAGATAGATCTCAAAGCAACTATATATGTATGTAGTATGTATGTATTGTAACTACTTGTTTTATGTATATATCTCTAGCCAGGCTGAGAACTCCTGAGAATCAGGATTATTTGCCATTCTTCTTTGGGTAGGATTTATCTCTGATTCATCTTTATTTCTTTGATGTCTAGCCCTAGGAGTGCCTCATCAAATATTTTGTGTTCATTCATCCATCCCCTTGCCTATAATCATAACATGAACAATTCAAACTCAGAATGTCATTAAAAATCTATATGTGAGTTAATATATTTTCAATAAGATTAAAGAATTGAAAATGCACTTAGAAATAAGAATTATTCTAGAATAATGAGTTAAGGGAATGTCATGGAATAATAAAGAGTCTGAGATAGGGGAAATTATCTGCCCTTTCAATTGCTACAAGGCTTTTAGGGGAAAATTTAGTATTTATAGTATTACTTGATCCCAGTTAATATCTTGAGAGGGTGAAAAATCATGTCTGAGATTTGCAGACTTTCATTAGAACTTCATATAACTTTGAGATTTTTGCCTTCAAGTATTGACTTACTCAGTAGGTATAATAATATTGGTTATCACTCAGATTTCCAGATCAGAGCCTAGGTATTCTATTTGTAAGTAAGCTCAGTGTTTTGTATAATAAAAAAAATGTATCTCTTTAAAATTCTGACATACTTGATTAACAAACCTATTCATTTCTTTTAACCTAAAAACAAGCATTAAGAAAGCATACATGGCAAATCTCCATGTCCTAAAAAAATTTCAGGGCAGCCTTTGCATATTCATCAGTCCTAACCACAGAGATTTTGCTTGATTAAAATTTCTTTCTTTCTACCATGTTGTTTCTTTGGCTGTGTAAATCTAGAGTGATTAAAATTTCCCTGGTCTCGAAAATAAATTTCTTAAATGTTGTCCTGATAATTGCATTTGCTTTGAGACTAGTGTTTATTCTAGTCTTTCATGTTTCAGTCACATTTTAGATGGAATTTAATCTAAGAAAAGAATCAGCATCACATAGTTGAAAAAAAAGTAAATGGAGCACAGCCTGTAATCCAAAAGGGAGAAGGCGTTTATCCAGTGCAGGGACTGGGAACCTCTGAGGGAATGTATCACACTTGTTTGTTTGCTTCCTCAGAGATTTAGCATATTGAGGTCACAGGTGGGAGATGACCATTTGGTGAAAATGTGATGGATGATACACCTAGGAAATAAATTTTGAATGTTCTTAGAAGTAAATAGGTGGACAGAAAAAACAATACAAGAACACAATGCAATTTACTTCTTTCTTGTAATATATCTAACATATACAATCTTTGACAAAACAGTTCTTTTCTTTCTAAAATTCCAGCTGACTTATAAGACATTGCAAAGACAGAGGAGGAAGAAAAGGGGGGGAAATGGATGCCAGAAGAAACTTTAAATATTGCAGTTGAGCTCTGAGAAGCCAAAGCAAAGGGAAAAAATCAAGAAGTTAAGGAACTGAACAGAAGATTTCAAAGCAAAGTATTATAATGTGCAAAGAGCTAGAGTCAGAAAACCAAAAAGGATGAACTTTCTAGGCATTTCTTAACCTGAAGGAATTGAAGAACAAGTTTAAGCCTCTTTCAATACTTAAGAATATTGAGGGTAAAATGTTGAATGACTGAGGAAACATCAAAAGAAGATGAAAGTAGTTCATAGAATCACTACCAAAAAGAATTGCCTGACACAGAAGAATTTCATGAAACAACATACAGTGAAGAGGCAATGGTGATGAAGGAGGAAGTTCAATCTGCTTTGAAGGAACTGACAAAAAAATATGGCCCCAAGAATTGATGTCATACCAATTGACATATTTCAACAAACAGATGCTGTCCTGGACATGCTTCCCAGGTTATGCCAAGAAAGCTAGAGGACAACTTTCTGGCCAGCTGACTGAAAGAGATCTATATATATTCTCATTTTTAAAAAAAGGCCACACAGCAGTGTGGAAATTATATAACAATATCACTAATACCACACATAAGCAAGATCCTGCAGAAGATAATCCAAAAACGATTGAAACAGTACATCAGCAGAATATTGCCAGATATGTAAGCTGGGTTTAGAAGAGGTCATTACACTAAGGACATCATAGCCAATGTTTAATGGATCTTGGCTGAAAGCAGAGAATATTGGATGAACGTCTATCTGTGTTTCATTGACTATGCAAAGACATTTGACTGTGTGAATCACAAAAAATTGTGGTTAACCTTCAGAAGAATTGGGATCCCAGAACACAATTGTGCTCATGTGAAAACTATCCTTGGATCAGGAAGCAGTATTCAGAACAGAGCAGGGAAACACTGCATGGTTCAGGATCAGAAAGGGTGTACATCAAGGATGCACTGATCTCCATAGCTTTTCAATCTATATGTAGAACAGATCATTTAGGAAGCTGAGCTTTATGAAAAGAAATGTGACATCAGGATTGGGGGAAGACTCATCAACAACCTGAGTTATGCAGATGACACCATGTTGTGTGCTGAAACTGAAGACATGAAGCATATGCTGCACAAGGTCGAGGGCTAAAGTCTTCAATGTAGATTAAAGCTCAACATCAAGAAAATAAAGATTCTCACCACTGGGCCAATTGGTAGCTTTATGATAGATGGAGAAGAGATTGAGATTGTTAACAACTTCATCTTGTTTGGCTCGACAATCAGCATTCTTGGCACCAGTAGTCAGGAAATCAAAAGAAGAATTATATTTAGAAAATCTGTTGTCAGGGACCTTTCTAGAATACTGAATAGCAATAATGTTTGGAGACTAAGGTGCACCTAATTCATGCCATGGTCTTTGCAATTATTTGCTATGCATCAGAGAGCTGGACAATTATGATAGAAAAAGAATTTATGCCTTTGAGTTGTGGTACCAAAAAGTCAGTCCTGGATACGGCAAAACCAAGCTACTCCCTGGAACCAAGGATTTTGAAGCAACAGCTCATATACTTTGGGCACATTGCCAGGAGGGACCAGTCCTTGAAGAGGAACATCATGCTTGGAAAGGAGGAACGACAGTGCAGGAGAGGAAGAACTAAGATGAGATAGATTGACTTAGTGACTGGAGAAATGAAATAGGGTCTGTTGTTGACAATGAGATTGGCTCAGGATGGGGCGGGGTTTAGGACTGTTGTACATAGGATTGCTGAGTCACATAACAAATACAGCTAGAAAATAGAAACAACACAAACAATTTCAACAAAATTATCCTTTTTTATGATCTGAGTGAAAGGTAACAAAGCAAAATGGTTTTCCATTCACTCATTCATACATATTTTGTTTTATATTTGGGGATTTTTTCCAGAAATCAATTTTTTATTTTAATGAAAGTTTATAGACTTTGGACTTCCATTTATTCATTGTGCACACTTTCTTCCCTGCCCACCCCTCCCCCAGTTCACTTTTCTCTTTAAAAAATAATTTAAAAAAAATTCTTTCCTTCTTATACAACAACCTTCCCCAGTGCACTCTACTATGCAGCTTTTATTCTGAACTTTTGTCATGATAATAATACCAGTCATATATTCCTCTCAAACAGTTCTCT
>NW_006399758.1:9776710-9779335 GCF_000299155.1 Elephantulus edwardii | reverse complement strand
ACTCTGGATGAATGGGACCTTCTAAGAATCAAATATCTAAGCACATAAAAAAAAATTCCAACAGCATAAAAAGGAAAGCAACAGACAGGGAAAAAATATTTGGCAATGACATCTCAGACAAGGGACTTAAATTTCTAATTTATAAAATACTCGAGCACCACAAGTTAAAGGTAAATATCCCAATTGAAAAATGGGCAGAAGATATGAACAGACACTTCACCAAAGAAGACATTCAGATGCTAACAAGCACATGAAGAAATGTTCAAAATCCCTAGCTCTAAGAGAGATGCAAATCAAAACAACTATGATATATCATTTCACCCCAGTAAGAATAGCAAAATTTAATAGAACAGCAAACATTAAATGCTGGCAAGGTTGTGGAGAAACTGGAACCATTATTCACTGTTGGTGGGAATATAAAATGGTGCAACCACTATGGAAGGAGGTATGGCGCTTTCTCAAAAAGTTGCAAATAGAAATACCATTTGATCCATTCATCTATTTTATCCTCTCTTGGTTGTAGATATTTCAGGATGCTTGTAAGACTGTTTATGTTGTAGATTAGGGTTTCTAGAGTTCTTCCAAGCTTTTCCCTAATGAAGTTTATAGTCCTTGGTTTTAGTCCTAGGTCCTTGATCCACTTTGAGTTGTTTTTTGTGTATGGAGTGAGGTATGGATCTTGCTTGAGTTTTCTCAAGATAGTTTTCCAATATTTGCCAACATCATTTGTTAAAAAGGCTGTTATTTCCCATTTAACTGATTTTATCTCCTTGTCAACAAGTCAGTTGTCCATAGATAGGTGGGCTGATTTCTGGGTTCTCAATTCTATTCCATTGATCTTTGTGTCTGTCATTATACCAGTACCATGCTGTCTTGACCACCACGCAGTATAGTAAGATTTGAAATAAGGGAATGAGAGGCCTCCCACCTTGTTTCTCTTTTTTTAAGGAGTGCTTTGCTTATTCAGGGCCTCTTTCTATTCCAAATGAAATTGGAGAATACCTTTTCCATGTCATTGAAGAATGGGATTGGTATTTGTATTGAGACTGCATCGAATGTGTAAATTGCCTTTGGTAGTATTGTTATTTTCACAATACTGAGTTTTCCTATCCATGAGCCTGGTATATTCTTTCATTTCTCCAGGTCTCTTTTAGTTTCTTGTAATAATGTTTTGTAGTTTTCTTTGAATAGATCCTTTATGCTGCTGGTTAGATTTACTCCCAAGCATTTAATCTTGTGATTAGCTATTGTGATTGGTATTGTTTTTCTTAGCTCCAGTTCTGTGTTCTCTTTGTCACTGTAGAGAAAGCCAACTGATTTTTGTATGTTGATCTTGTATTCTGACACTTTGCTGATTGATCAACTATGGCCAGTTTTCTTGCTGAGTCTTTAGGCTTTTCTAAGTTTATTATCATATCATCTGCATATGGAGATAATTTGACCTCCTCTTTGCCAGTTTAGATACCTCTTATTTCCTTCTCTTATCTAGTGCTATTTCTAAGACTTTCAATAAAATATTGTTAGTGGGCATCTCCAAGGGAATGCCTTTAATCTCTCTCCATTGAGAACAATGTTAGCTCTCAGGTTAGCATATATACTTTTTTCTGTGTTGAAGAAATTTCCCTCTAATCCTAGTTTGTTGAATGTTTTAATCAGGAAACGGTGTTGGATTTCTATATCAATTGAGAGGATCATGTGGTTCTTGTCCTTTGCTTCTTTATGTGATGAATTACATTGATTGTTTTACTTATGTTGAAACATCCTTGCATGCCTGTTAAGAATTCCACTTGATAATAGTGAATTATATTTTTGATGTATCATTGGATTCTATTGGCCGGGATTTTATTCATGATTTTTGTATCTATGTTCATGAGAGCTGTTGCCCTATACTTGTCTACTTTGTTGGTGTCTTTACCTGGTTTTGGTATCAAGAATATGTTTGCTTCATAGAATAAGTCTGGAAGAATTCCATCTTTTTCTTTTTTTCTGAAATAGTTTATATAGAATTGGTGACAGTTCTTGTCTGAATATTTGATAAAATTCACTTTTAAAACCATCTGGTCCAGGGTCTTTTTTAGCCAGAAGTTGTTTTATTACCTTTTCAATTCCTTCTTTTGTAACGGGGTCTGTTTAGGTGTTCAATTTTGGTTTGTGTCAGTTTAGGTAGGTTGGTAATTACTAAGTATTTGTCCATTTCCACTAGATGTTCATATTTGTTTGAGTATGTTGTTGTTATGTACCATTGAGTAGCTTACAACTCATAATGATTCTAAGTACAACAGCCCTAAACCCTTCTCTGTCCTGTGCCAATCTCACTGTCTCCAACACACACACCCCAATTACTCCAGTCACTCAGTCAATTCCTTCATAGAGGGTCTTCCTCTCTTGCACTGTCCCTCCACCCTTCCAAGCATGGTGTCCTTCTCCAAGGACTGGTCCCTCCTTGCAACATGTCCAAAGTATGTCAGACAAAGCCTCAGAATGCCTGCATCCAAGGATCCACCCGGTTTAACCCTGTCTGGATGAACCTGTTTGCTTTCTTAGCAGTGCATGGCATATGCTATAAGCTTCTCCAGCACCACAGATTAAAGGCATAAATTCTCCTTCTATCATTCCCTAGTCATT
>NW_006399758.1:9762810-9776360 GCF_000299155.1 Elephantulus edwardii | reverse complement strand
AACACAGATTGTTGAATCTTCCACTACTCCTGATGCCACACTTCTCCTCTGGGCTCTATAATCTGTTCTGCAGATTGAAAATACAGGTTGAAAAGGTATGGAGACAGGACACATCCCTGGTGTACACCCTTCCCAATTTTGAACCATGCAGTGTTTCCTTGCTCTGTTCTGATGACTGCCTCCTAGTCTACGCGTATAGGTTTCATATAAGCACAATCAAGTGTTCTGGGATTCCCGTTCTTCTCAGAGTCAGCCACAGTTTGTTATGATCCACATAGTCAAATGCTTTGCATAATCAATGAAATGTAGGTAGACATTCTTCTGGTCCTCCCTGCTTTCAGCTAAGATCCACCTAACATTACCTACAATATCTCTACTATCATGGCCTCTTCTAAACCCAGCCTGGAGATATAGTTTTTCATAATATTCCAATGTTGGCCTTTTTCTTTTAGTTGGTTCTGTTGTAACGTTGCCCATTTCTTTTATTTGGATTATTTATGTCTTTTCCTTCTTTTCCTTTGTTAGTTTTGCTAGTGGTTTGTCGATATTATTGACCTTTTCAAAGAACCAACTCCTAGTTTTGTTGTTGGTTTCAAGTTGTTTTTTCAGTTTTCTATTTCGTTTCTTTCTTCTCTAATCTTTATAATTTCAGGGTTTTTCAGAGGATGCTGCGTTTTCTTGCTGTTCTTTTTCAATTTGTTGGAGATGTTGGGATAGAGAGTCAATGATCATTTTTTCCTGTCTTTGATGTGTTTGCTTATTGCTATAAATTGACCTCTGATTACTGCTTTGGCTGTTTCGTAGAGGTTTGACTAAGTGGTGTTTTCATTGTCATTTGTGTCAAGACACTTTTTAATTTCTTTCTTTTTTTTTATTTCTCCTGGTAGCCACTCATATTCAAGCAAGGTGCTGTTCATCTTCCGAATGTATGGTTTTTCATCCTTTATCCTCTTATTATTAATATCTAATTTTGTAGCACTGTGATTTGAAAAGATGCTTAGTATTATTTCTGATTTTTAATTTATTGATGCTTGCCTTGTGACCTAAAATGTGATCTATCCTGGAAAACATTCCATGTGCTTTGGAGATGTCATGTGTTCATTTTGGGTATATTAGTCTACAAATATCTATGAGGTGGAGTTGGTTTATTGTATTGTTTAATTCTTCAGCATCTTTGTTGAGTTTCTTTCACGTAGTTCTATCTTTTTTGAGAGTGGTGTATTGAAGCCTCCAACTACTGTTGTAGTTTTGTCTATTTCTGTTTTTAGTTTTGTTAATGTCTGTTTTACATATTTTGCAGGTCTTTAATTTGGTGCATGTTGTTGTTGTTATGTGCCGTCGAGTTGCTTGCAACTCATAGCGACCCTATGTACAACACCCCTAAACTCTGCTCGGTCCTGTGCCAATCTCACTGTCTCCAATACACCCATCCTGATTACCCAGTCACTGAATCTTTCCACCTGATAGAGTGCCTTTCCCTCCTGCACCTGCCCTTCACCCTTCTAAGCATGATGTGCCTCTCCAAGGACCAGTATTGTTATGTCAACTTGTCCTATTTACCCTTTAAGCATTATGTAGTTGCTTTCCTTATCCTTTGTGATGGTTTTTGCATTGAAATTTATTTTATCAGAAATTAGTATCACTACTCTTGCTATTTTTCTGGTTGCCATTTCCTTGGTATATTTTCCCCTACCCTTTTTAGTCTTTTTTTTTATCTTTATTTTTCAGGGTGTGTCTTATAAACAATAGTTCGATGGATTTTGTTTTTTTATCCAGTCTGCTAGTCTTTTTCTCTTTAGTGGTTCATTTAAACCATTCACATTCAGTGTGATTATTGAGATGCAGTTATTGCTATCATTTTGTTGAGTTCTTTTTTGGTGTTGTGGCTAGTTACTTTGGTTCATCCTGCTTTCTGTGGCACCACTGTAAGAAGGACATCTCTCAGTGTTTCCTGCAAAGCTGGTCTTTTTTTTTTTTATAAAATCCTTTAGGTTCTGATCTCTCCTTCATATTTGATGGACAATTTTTCTGGGTACAGTATTCTTGGTTGACAATTGTGCTCTTTGAGTGTTCAATTTATGCCATTCCACTGTCTTCTTGCTCACATTGTGTCTGCTGAGAAATCAGTACTTAATCTTATCTGCTCTCCCTTCTAGGTTACTCTTTGTTTCTCCTTAACTGCTTTCAGAATTCTCTCCTTATATTTGGTTCTGGCAAATTTGACTATGATATGTTTTGGTGTTTTTCCTTGGGGTCTATTCTGTATGGTTTTCTCTCAGATTCTTGAATATATATTCTCTCATTCTTCATTATGCCTGGGAAGTATTCTTCAAGTAATTCTTCTACAACTTTGTTGGTGCCTTTACTTGCTTTTCCTGTTCTGGGATTCTTAGGATATGCATGTTATTTCTCTTGATGGTGTCCCAAATTATTCTTAGGTTTTATTCTTTTTCCTTCCTGTTTGATTCTGCTTTTTGCTTTAGCAGATCAGTGGTGACAATTCTATCTTCTATTTCACTGGTTCTGTGTTTCATCTCTTCAACTCTGTGCATATATCCTTCCATCATGTTGACAGCATCTGAAACATTGGAACTCATATTTTGGATTGTGGTTTCTTGTTTTTTTCCCAGTGCCACTAATGTCTCATTTGCTTTATCTGCATGGTTTTGGATTAGGTGTTTTTTAAGCTCCTCCTGGGTTTTGCTTGTAATGTCCTATACTTCTTCCAGATTGTCTTTCGCCCATTGAAAATATTCAATCATCATTCTTTTAAATTCTGTGTCAGAAAGTCCCATCAGACATTCTGACTTCAGGAAATTCACTGATACTGTGTCATTTGGGGTGGGGAGGAGGTGAGTGGTATCTTGCTTTGGGTTTGTGTAGGAAGTAAGGTAGCTTGCTTCTTTTGTGACATGCTGTAGTAGAGTTTCCATGCCTGAAGCAATAGCCAGTTCAAGATCTGATGTCACTGCTCCAGAAGAAGACTGGGGAGGTGTGCGTGTGGATGCACATAGGATGGGCACATGTGTGGATGCACATAGGGTGCACACATGCACGGAGGAACATATAATGGGCACATGCACACATGCACATAGATTGGACATATGCACAGACACACACAGAAGCTGGGGGGGGGGCACATGCATGCAGACTCACAGAGGGTTTGGGGGTGGTGCATGCAGGGGGCCCTGAAAGGAAATCCAGGAAGCCTTAGTTTTCTTCTCAGGAACTGAGTCTACCATCCCAATAAATCCCTAGCAGTCTCAATGCCTCCTACTTAAGGTGAAGGGGTCCCAAAATTGGCCCAGTAATTAGCAGTGACACCCCCCCAAGTACCTCACTCAAATTCTCGCTGTCCTACTTGCTCCTGGCATGTGGGTCCTGCCACTACTCCCTGCTCTCTGCCAAGGTTCCCCTCTCCCTGCCGAGGCTCCCAAACTAATTATTTTAATAATAGTTCTCATTTAAATTCCATCTGTCCTGTGCGTAGCTCTTCCATACACAGCTTTGTCTTTGCTCTTTGTTTTACATTTGTTACAATACTTGCTCAAATCCACAATCAAGACTCTTGGCACCAGCAGTCAAGAAATCAAAAGACTAATTCTCTGGGAAAAGCTGTTGTCAGTGACCTCTCTAAAATGCTGAAGAACAGATGCTATAGATATTAATTAAAAGAATAGTAAGGCTATATTGTAAACAATTTTGTTGATAATACAAATGAATAAAATTTGTTGAAAGGAAAAAAAATAAAAGAAGGACTGAATAACAGAAATACCAACCTGGAAATTATTGTATACCTGATTAAGACCATGGTTTTCACAATTACTTGCTGTGTCAGAGAGCTGGATAATTACCAAAGATGACAGAAAAATAATTGATACCTTTAAGTTGTGGTGCTGGAGAAGAATCTTGACTATGTCATGACTGCCAAGTGAACAAACACGTTTATCCTGGAGAGGATTAAATCAAGCTGTTCCTTGGAGGCAAGTATTTTAAAGCCCTATCTCACATACTTTTGGGCATGTGGCCAGGAAGAATCAGTCCCTGGAGAAGAACATCATGCTTGAAAGGGTGGAGGGACAGTGCAGGAGAGGAAGACCCCAGATGGGATGGACTGATACAGTAGTTGTGGTAATGGGGGTAGGTACGTCAGGTACAATGAGACTGGTTCAAGATAGAGCGGCTTTTAGAGCTATTGTACATCAAGAAGCTACAACTAGCAACTCAATGGCTTGTAACAACAACAACAAAAATAAGAAAATCTGGCAGTAATGTTGAAACTTGGAACTTATAAAATAATGTAGTATAAAATTATAGTCATTCTTCATATTTTAATCTAAGGGGGTAATCCCCCATTTTCACACAATGACAATTGTCATACATTGATCTGGTCTTTGGAACTGAACTATGTGGATAATTAAGATGTGGATGTATGGAAACGTTTAATAGTCTTGGGAAAAGGTAAGTATTAAGGGACAGTACAAAATCCCACTATTGACCAAAAAGGAAAGAAGAAGTTAATAATTACTGTATACTTTATTATATGTCAAATGTACACCCACTTTCTGTATCTGTATACATATATGAATGTGTGTGTACATGTGTATGTATAATGTATACTGACTACATTGTATAATTATATATAACAATATTTTATGTTATATAAAATATATATGTGATATGCATATAATATAAGCTATAATACTCCCAATTTGCAGAGAGATTGCAATGATTAACCTAGTTGTACACATAAAAAATATTTAACTACTCTGTTTTACATTTCACAGATGACTTTTGCTATTTAAGGAGTTCTCTTTGAACATGATTTAAGAAGATATTTCTCTTGAAATATTTAATAGGTGAAAAAAACCTTCTGCTGAAATTATTTGAGGACTAGCTAAGAGAATGAAAGAATTCTGGAAGGTACAATGTGTGAGCTATGGGCTACTGAGTGGAAGAAGCTGGGAGCTTGCCACAGGCAAACATGATTCACTTCAAAGTTGATCCAAAAATACTCCAAACCTGGGCAACAAGCTCTTGCCTCTTCTAGCAAATGGTGTAACTTTCTTATTTCTTCCTGATTAAAAATTTATTTTAAATATCTAAAACTGTAATCTTGATGTACTTAAACAATGGACAACATGTTGTTGTTGTTATGTGCCATCAAGTCCCTTGTGAGTCATAGCGACCCTATGTACAACAGCCCTAAACTCTGATCTGTCCTGTCCCAATCTCACTGTCTCAGACACACCCATTCCAATTACCCCACTCACTAAATCCATCCACCTCCTAGAGGGCCTTCCCCTCCTGCGCCTGCCCTCCACCCTCCCAAGGATGATGTCCTTCTCCAAGGACCAGTCTTTCCTTATAACATGACCAAAGTATGTCAGACGAAGCCTCAGAATCCTTGCCTCCAAGGAGTCACCTGGTTTAACCCTCTCCAGGACAAATCTGTTGGTTTTCTTAGGAGTCCATGATACCCTCAATACTCTTCTCCAGCACCACAGCTCAAAGGCATCGATTCTCCTTCTATCCTCCTTGGCCATTGTCCAACTCTCTGATGCATAACAAGTGATTGCAAAGACCATGGCCTGTATCAGATGCACCTTAGTCTCCAGAGAGACACCATTGCTCTTCAATACTTTGGAGAGGTCCCTAACAGCAGACTTTCTCATTGGAATACGTCTTTTAGTTTCCTGGCTTCTGGTGCCAAGAGTGTTGATTGTGGAGCCAAGCAGACTAAAGCTGTGAAAAATCTCAATCTCTTCACCATCCATCTTGATGCTGCCAATTAGTCCAGTGGTGAGAATCTTTGTCTTTTTGACATAGAGCCTCAATCCAAATGAAGGCTACAGTCCTTGAGCCTCCGCAGCAAGCGCCTCAGGTCCTCCTCAGTTTCAGCAAGCAGGGTTCTGTCATCTGCATAATGCAGATTGTTGATAGATCTTCCACCAATCCTGATGCTGCATTTCTCCTCACAAAGTCCAGCCTCCCAGATAATCTGTTCTGCATACAGGTTGAGAAGGTATGGAGATAGGACACATCCCTGGCATACACCCTTCCCAGTTTTGAACTATGCAGTGTTTCCTTGCTCTGTTCTGATGAGTGCCTCTTGGTCCAGGTATAGGCTTCTCATTAGCACGATCAAGTGTTCTGGTATTCCCATTCTTCTCAGAGTCAGCCACAGTTTGTTATGATCCACAAAGTCAAATGTCTTTGCATAATCAATGAAGCACAGATAGACATTCCTCTAGTATTGCTTTCAGCCAAGATCCATCTAACATTAGCTACAGTATTCCTCGTACCACGACCCCTTCTAAACCCAGCCTGGACTTCTGGCAGTTCTCTGCTGATGTGCTGTTCCAGTCGTTTTTTTATAATCTTCAGTAGAATCTTGCTTGCATGTGAAATCAATGATATTGCTCTATAGTTTCCACACTCTGTTGGGTCACCCTTCTTTGGAATGGGAACAAATATAGATCTCTTCCAGTCAGCTGGCCAAGTTTTTGTTCTCCAGATTTCTTGGCACAGCTTGGTGAGCACATCCAGGGCAGCATCTGTTAGCTGAAATATGTCAATTGTTATACCATCTATTCCTTGGGCCTTATTTTTTGCTATTTCTGTCAAAGCAGCTCGAACTTCTTCCTTCACCACCATAGGCTCTTGCTCATATGTTGTTTCATTAAATTCTTCTGTGTCTGCCAATTTCTTTTGATACAGTGACTCAGCTGTGGTGGCTTAGTGGCAGGAAGCTGAACTGCAAAACCAGAGGCAAGAGGTTCAAATTCATGAGATGCTGTGCTAGAGGAGGAGGGGGACTCCCCCTCTACCAGTCAGATCCAATTTGACTGCACACACACAAAAAAAATAATAACAGAATAGTTGACAACATAGACTTTAAAAACTATTTATTTTATTGTGAATAATTCAAAAGTACTGAGAGACTGATGTAAGAGAAATGATTGTAATGGATATGGTGTCTATATAAGGAGCCTTAGGCACATACTTGCTATGCATCAGAGAGCTGGTGAATGACTAAAGATGACAGAAGTAGAATTGATGCCTCTGAGTTGTGGACCTAGAAAAGAGTATTAAATATACTATGGACTGCCAAGAGAACAAACAATTTTATACTGGAGACTGTGAAACCAGGCTACTCCTTAAAGACAAGGATTTTGAGGCTATATCTCACATGTTTTGAGAAAGGGACCAGTCCTTGGAGAATGACATCATGCTTGGAAAGGTGAAGGAACAACACAGGAGAGGAAGATCCAGGATGAGTTGGAGTAACACAGTAGCTGGGACAATGAAGGTATTTGTTAAGATAATAGGCAAGAAAACTCTGTAGAACAGTCATCTTCTGTGATGCCTGAGGTCACCAGGAGTTGAAACCAACTCAGTAGTAAACAATAATAACAAAAATAAGCTTATTGTGAAAAAAAAACAGGACAGGGTAACATATCTTTAAGCTTCATGTATCTGTTAAAACATGAGACTTTACTGTGAGGATTGAAAAGTCTGCCCTCTATAAGCATCCAACTAAATTTCATTTTCCTACTTCACTTGAAGTTGGTTAGGTGTAGCCTTGTGACCAAGCTTCTAAGCAATGGAACATCAACAGAGGTAGTATGGTACATTTCTGAGTTAAGACTTTAAATAATGGACTCTTTCAGGCCTGCTTGCCTGCCTTCTGCTACTGCCTCGATAGTAGTAATAACAATTTCCAACAAGATGGAAGAGCTGCACCGCGGAAAGATTGGGGTCCATTTATCACCACCTAGAGGAAATCTTGCTCACACAGAGCATCCGTCACACTACTGGTTGCCCAGAGAATGAATTTCTCTTTTTATTTTATTCACTATATTTTATTTGAGCAGTTGGCATGTATGGCATGTAGAGTGCTATGTAAAAACAAACAAACAAAACAAAACAAAACACCTAAAATATATATTATCAGCTTAGAAGTTGATAGAAGATGAAGGGAATATAGAGATCATAATCCAGAAAATAAAGAGACTCTTCTTAGGAAGTAACAAAACACTTGGTAATAGTTGATAAACTTTTCACCTGATCTTAAAAGGCTGATGGGGGTGTAAATTGGTGCCACCACTATGGAAGGCAGTATGGCACTTTCTCAAAAATTTGGAAATAGAAATACCATTTGACCCAGCAATTCCAGTACTGGGAATATGCCCTAAAGAAACTATAACTGCCACCCAAGTAGATATATGCACACCTATGTATATTGTGGCTTTGTTCACAATGGCAAAAAGTTGGAAACAACCCAAGGGCCCATCAACAAATGAATGGATAGAGAAGCTGTGGTATATTTGCACAATGGAATATTATGCAGCACTGAAAAAACTAATGAAATATTATACAAAATGAGTGACGCTGGAGGACATTATTCTGAGTGAAATATCTCAGTCACAAAAACACAAATACTGTATAATGCCACTGTTCTAGAACAGGATTGATGTGGGGGTTGGGGGAAAACTAAGAAAAGAGGGGGTAAATAATGTACACAACATTGAAACAGACAAGGGAGAGAACTGCATAAAAGGAAAGATTAGGTATTATTGGCATGATAATAGTTCAGAATAAGAGCTGCATAGTAAGGTGGTCTGGTGGTGGGGGGCATTGTATAACAACGAAAGAACTTTTTTTTCCAAAGTAAAAAAGCTAAATGGGGGGTGGGGACAAGGAGGAAAATGTGCAACAATGAATTAATTGAAATCCAAGTTATTTATAAAATTTCATTAAAATCTAAAAAAAAAGGCAAAACAAGGGTCTGTTGAGCCTATTGCTCTAGGGGAAGTAACTGTAAAGATCAAGAATGTTAGCATGCATTGGTTCTCCTCACTACTTGTAGAGTAGTATTCTAAGAAAGATATTAATTCAGGCAGAAACTGACCAGTTTAGAAGAATAAATGAAAAGGTATTGCTGGTCTGGAAAAAAGGTAGGAGATCAGCCTGTTCCTGAGTCCCAAATACATGCACGCATGCGCGCGCGCACACACACACACACACACACACAACATGAAGAGTGTTTTGAGCAAAGAAGATCCACTATGATTTCTTAGATTAACAAAATGACTCAGTATGGTAGTTATCTTCTAACCATGCCCTCAAGATTATTGTTACTAAAGTGGAGAAGGTAATGCCTGGGGGCAAAAAAACAAAATTATGACAAAACTATTTTGAGAATTCCATGTAGGGAAGAAATTAGGATGTGGTTACTGGCAAATGAAGCTTACCAGAAGAAAATTAATCAGAAGTTTATTCAGTTTCTGAGATAATGATATGGCCAAAATTATGTCTAATTGTCTAATATTGATAAAAACCACAAACCCAAATCCAAACTCCTTTTCTAAATAAAATCTTGTAACCACTACTAGAAACCCAAATTTGAACAAACCAAAAGCATGTTACAAAATCTCCCTGTCTCCAAGGAATGTATACTCATTGACTCCTACTTCAGATGAGGTCATGGAGAATAATGGTCAAAGAAGAACCTCCCAGAGGAAGCCATGGAAAATATCAGACCAGGTAGTTTGTCCCAGAGAGGAGATCCAGGGTCTGACCAATGAACTCCCCATCCTGCAAGAGAAGTGATTCTTTGATATGCCTGCCCAAAAATTATGAATAATTTCTCTTTCCAGATGGTGGGCCAGTGATTTTAGTAGTCTCATTCATCCCTTTCCCCATATTCAGATGTTATTGGGATGCCCTGTCTCTGCTGAATATGATACTTAGATATAGGGACACTACAGGGACAAATAACCTACCTTTTTACTCTGTATGTCCTTGGAGTATAAGCCACTTGTGGACCTACTAGAGTCTTTAACAGTCCTGTCTGTAAAGAGAAATTATTCATGCAGATATTTAGATAAAACATACACTCTCCCCTACAACCAAATAGACTAATTATAAAAATCTAATTTTTATGGGCCTAAATTTCATAATATCTCTTAAAGGTAGGTAACATTATGCGTGTGAGTCCTTGTCAATGTGGGACAAGCAGAAGTGGTAATGCCACCCATAGTCCAAGTATTTGTTATTCTTATTCATTCCTCTTCTTTCTCTCCTGGCTGTATGTTAACTGTGACAAAGTTCTAGGGTATAATTGAGCCCAGGATGAAAGGAATCTGATCCCAGAGTCACACCACACACACACACACACACACTCACACACACACAAAAAGAAGCCATCTACCAACAAGAAAAACTGCCTTAGAAATGAGAGAGGAATTAACAACTACTGAAGTTGAGCCCTTAACACATAGTGGGTTTATTTATCACTGTAGTTGGTGTTGCTTTAACATGTAGAACTACTGTCACTAATTGTCATTGAGTCAGTTCAAACTCATTGCAATCTTATTATACCGCATAGACTTTTCAAGGCTATTAAATTTTGAAATGTCAACATTTGCCTCTTCCAAGGGAGCTCTGTGTAGATTCAAATCATCAGTATTTTGACTAGTATTCAAATGCTTAACTAGCTGCACCACCCACAAACTCCTACTAATAGGATTCATTCACTTAAGCACTCCTTGCTGTTGAGTTCAGAACCAACTCCTAGCTGACCCTCCAGTGAGTTTTCAGAGGTTGTAAATCTCCAAAGGAGATTGCCTTATTTCCCACTGAACTGCTAGTGGATTTGAACTGCCAGAAAAGTATCACTTTGGGGTTAGCAATGCAACTTGCTAAAGATGAGACCTAAGCCCGGTTCAACTCTGGGACTTCTAGCATTAAGTTTTTTTAGTCTACTGAATATAATGACTAGTTTAAATTCAAAGTCTAGGATAGCCTTCAGGCATTTTCCTAGTCTGCATGTGCAATTCTTCTAAATATTGCTGTTGCTGTTGCTGTTGCTGTTGCTGTTGATTGCCTTCAAGTCGACCACGACTCATAGCGACCCTATGAACAAAAGGCCTGAAACCCCTGTACAACTATCAACATTTATCAAAGTTCACAGTTTCTGGAGGCATGTAATTTAGGAAGCAGAAACCACTCTTGCTTCCAAACCTGCCATAGTATGTTATTGTTTTTATATGTCACTGAATCGTTTGCTATGTATAGTGACCCTATGTACAGCATCTCTGAACCCTTCCCTCTTCTGAGCCAGTCTCACTAAACCCCATTTCCCCAGTTACTGTATCAATCAATCCATCTCATCCGTGGTCTCCCTCTCCTGCACTGTCCATCCACCCTTCAGAGAATGATGTTCTTTTCCAAGGACCAATCTCTCCTGACCACATGCCCAAAGTAAGTGTGGTGGAGCTTCAAAATCCTAGCTTCCAAAGAAAGACCTGGCTTCACCCTCTCCAAGACAGACCTATTTGTTTTCTTGGCAGTCCATGGTTTGTTCAAGACTCTTCTCAAGCAAAACAACTCAAAGGCATCTATTCTTCTTCTGTCATCTTTAGTCATTGTCCAACTCTCTGAAGCATAACAAGTAATTGAGAAGACCGTGGCCTGCATTAGGTGCATCTTTGTATCTAGATTGACATTGTTGCTCTTCAGCACCCCAAAGAGGTACATTATAGCTGATTTTCCCAATGCAATTTGTCTTTTTATTTCCTGACTGCTGGTGTTAAGAGTGCTGATTGTGGATCCATGCAAGCTGTAACAGTTAATAACCTCAATCTCTTCTCCATCTAATATGATGCTGCCAGTTGGCCTAATGGTGAGAATCTTTGCCTTCTTGATGTTGAGCTTCAATCCATATTGAAGACTACAGTCGTTGACCTTTTGCAGCAAGTGCTTCAGGTCCTCCTCAGTTTCAGCAAGCAAGGTTGCATCATCTGCATATCGTAGGTTGTTAAGAGTCTTCCTCCAATCCTGATGTCACCCTCCTCATAAAGCTCTGCTTCCTGAATGATCTGTTTAACATAAATTGAAAAGGTACAGAAACAGGATGTATCCCTGACACACTCCTTTCCTGATTTTGAACCATGCAGTGTTTCCTTGCTCTGTTCTGAGGACTGCTTTTTGGTCCAAATATAGGATCCAAATAGCAGGATCAAGGGCTCTGAGATTCCCATTTTCCTCAAGGTTAGCCACAATTTATTGTGATCCACACGGTCAAATACCTTTGCGTAGTCAATGAAATACAAATAGACATTCTTCTGGTACCCTCTTCTTTCTGCCAAGTTCTATCCAATATTGGCAATAATGCTCCGAATGCTGAAACCTCTTCTAATCCTAGCCTGTATTTCTGGTAATTCTCTGTCGTTATATTATTCAAGTCTTTTCTGGATAATCTTCAGCAGGATTTTTGCTACTGTGTAATATTAGTGATGTTGTTGTTGTTAAGTGCCATTGAGTCGTAGGCGACTCATAGTGACCCTATGAACGAAAGTTCTCAACACTCGTGTGACTTTCATCCTTGCTCTAGGTTCATAGGGTTTCCGAGGCAAACTATTTACGGAAGTGGATGCCACTTCTGCTTCCAAGCTTATTTTAACCAGGGAGTGCCACCAAATGGTTACACATGGGTAACCATTGTCCCATTTGACACGCCAGTGTCCCGGTGTTTATCGTTTGATAATTTCCACACTCTGTCAGGTCACCTTTTTTTTGGAATGGGAATAAATATGGATCTCTTCAGTCAGTTGGCCCAGAAGTTATCCTTCAGATTTCTTCGCACAACTTGCGCACACATGCATGGCAGCATCTGTTTGCTGAAATATGTCAATAGTATTCCATCAGTTCCTGGGGCTTTATTTTTTGCCAAGTCCTTCACAGCAGCCTGTACTTCCTCCTTTATCACCATTGCCTCTTGCTCATATGTTGTTTCTTGAAATTTTTCTGTGTCGGCCAATTCTTTTTGGTACAATGACTCTGTATACTCATTCCATCTGCTTTAAATGCTTCTGGAATCATTCAATATCCAGCCCATAGCATCCTTAAGCATTAAAATTTGTGGCTTGAATTTATTCTTTATTTCTTTCCGTTTAAGAAATGCTGAGCTAATTCAGCCTTTTGATTTTCTGACTCCAGCTCCTTGCACATTTCATTATAATATTTTGCCTTGTCTTCCCAAGCAGCCCTTTGAAATCTTCTATTCAGCTCCTTCACACTCCTTCATTTCTTCCCTTTTCTTTGGCTTCTCAGCACTCTAGTGTAACATTCAGAGTCTCTTCTGACATCCTTTTTGGTCTTATTCCTTCTTAGTAATGACTTTTTACATTTTTCATGAATGATAATATTCTTGTTATCTTCCCACAGCTTATCTGGTCTTCATTCATTAGTGTTCAAGGCCTCAAATCTATTTCTTAGCTGCTTTTTAAATTCATGGGAGATAGACTCATGGTCAAATTTTGATTCCTGTGGATAAGATTCAACCTTCTTTAGTTTTAATTTGAACTTACATATGAGCAATTGATGGTCTGTTCCACAATCAGCACATAGTCTAGTTTTCACTGCTGATACTGAAGCTCTCCAGTGGTTCCTTCCACAGATGTAATCAGTCTGATTCCTGTGCATACCATCAGGTGAAATCTATGTGTATAACCTGTGTTTATTTTTCTTATAAAAGGTATTTG
>NW_006399758.1:9755643-9762540 GCF_000299155.1 Elephantulus edwardii | reverse complement strand
GGTGAATATATTTGAATGATAGTGGTATTAGCAGGTCTTTCATGTATGTGTATGGATATTATCCTGTCACTCACAACAAGATGGATCTATAAATGGCCTTTTAAACTATGAAAGCAACCCCACTTTTCCTTACCTTTTCATCTTCAGCATAATTGATCATGGATTCAAAATGTCCCATGCCAATCCATCTCATTTCACTAATACCCAATAAATCAGTATCTATGAATTCCATTTCTTTCTTTACAATGTCCAGTTCTCCTACATTCATGCTTCTCACATGCCATGTACCAACTGTTAATTTCTTTTTACAACTGTTTCTCCACCTTTGTGTTTCCATATTTGAGGGCTCAACTTCAGTTGTCATATCTGTTAGTCTACTCTAAGAGTGCTCTGCTGTACATAGGGTTTTCAAAGGCCAGTTAGTAGAGGTTATTTCTTGTCGAGAGACATCATGCTTGAGAAGGTAGAGAGGCAGCAAAACAGACAAAGACCCTGGACCAGGTGGGTTGACCCAGTGACAATGGGCTGGTGTATGTCAGAGATTGTGAGGATGGCACAGGATTGAGCAGTGGTCAGATCCGTTGTTCATAGGATTACTATGAGTTCCGCTTGGCTTGAGGACACCTAACAACACATGCAATGAAAATAGAGAAGTGAATGGGAAGAAGACCATCAGACATGGAATTTGGAGATAACAATTAAGTGGGCATGAGTGGAATGTAGGGACATAACTGAAACTAAATCTTCACAGATCCATTTTAAACTTATCTACAAAGTGACTTATTTACTATACACCCAATGTTTCCCAGTTTCTGAACATATATATCTGGTGACAAGCTCAGTATCAAGTTGCATTGCTAACCCAAAGACCACATGTTTATGGTGATTTGAATCCACTTGTGGCTTCATGTGAGAAAAATAGGCAATCTCCTTCGGTACAAATTTTAGCCTCGGAAACCCACTGGAGGGGCAGCTATCTGTCACTTCTGACTCAATGGAAATGAGTCAGAATCTTTGAGATATGCATAAAAATATATATGAGTATGTAGATAGATAGATAGACAGATAGATAGTTTGATGATGATAGAAAGATAGATAATCAATAGATAGATAGATAGATAGATAGATAGATAGATAGATAGATAGATAGATAGATAAATGAGCTCTGGTGGCCTAGTAGTAAGAAGTTGCACTACCAACCTAATGGCGTGTGGTTTGAATCCATCAGCTACTCCAAAGGATAGTTTGGACTATTTCCTCCCATGTGGTTTACAACCTCTGAAAAACTGCTGAAGGGTCAACTATGAGTCAGTTCTGACTTGACAACAGATAACACGACAACAATGAATGTATATATTTCATAAGTGTTTGTTGAGTACTATGTGTTAGACACACTTCTAGAATAGGTGCACAAAATGAATGAAGGTGGCAATAATCTTTCCCTCTATAGACATACTATCTTGTAAAGATTAACAACAATAACAAATGAGAAAGTTTTTTTAAAAACCATAGCATTGAGAAGAAAAAGAGGGTAAATCAGGGAAGAATCTCAAGGGCATGGGGCTTAATTTTGAATAGAAAAAAAAGATAATCTTACTGAGATGATAGCATTCAAGCAGAGACTTGAAGGAGTTTATTATTTCCACATCTTTGGGAATATGATCTCTTTATTTATCAGTTAGAAGGGCCAGTCACAAACTTTAACTCATTAGAAAGCCTTCCCTGATTGTGACCAGAATTTTCCCAGTCTCTGAGCCCTTAAAATAATTATTTTTTTTCTTACACTTTCGGTTCTCTAATTTCTAGTTTCCTTACTGGCTCACATGTTCTTATTAAGTCTAGAGTTTTGAGGAACAACAAGCCAGTTTGATTAGCATAGCTTGAGGTTAGTAAGTACAGCTTCTGTTTGACCATCCAGAATATATATTAGCAATTGACATCTTCTCATCTTTTTAATCCTTCTCAGTCAAGTAACTGTTTTTACATCATATATATATCTATATACATTCCAGAAGTCTTCGTTGTGCCTTCTGCACCTTATATACACGCCAGATAAAATCTCTTTTTTAAGAAAGGAGCTCTGATTGCCTAGTGAGTAGGGAGTTCTGCTGCCAGCCCAAAGGTGAGTAATCTACGTTCAGTAGCTAATCCACAGGAGAAAAATGGGCAAGCTCTTTTTAGGCAATATGAAGTCTCTGAAAACCTACTGGAGGGTCAGCTATGAGTCACATCCTACTGGACAGCAATAAATGAGCGAGTGATAATATTGATAGATGCATCATTAAATCTTTTTTCATCCAAAGGATGAAAATTATAATAACAAACATAAATTTAACTTGAATCAAGGCAATTGGATGGTGTGGACAGAGAGAAAGGAGAAGAGAGTGGGTGAGGGGAAGAGGTAGACATCACTGGTGTGCAATTTCAAAGGCAAAAACTATTTAACATCAAAACAATGAGATAATTTCCCTTTCCTTTGAAACAAGAGAGAGAAATTAGAAAAACTTTTGAGATAATTTAATCCTTAGTGATTCAGATATCTTGATTATTCTCAAAATAAGGGTGGGAGAGAAAATTTTAATTAATTAGGAAGCTTTTTCAAATTACCTCCACTATACCAATTCCGTTCAGACCACTTTAAGGAACATTTGGTAAAAACAGAATTTTTCCAAAATTCTTCAAAAATCCAATTTTTTCCCCCTCTGTTATATATTTAAAAAAAAACAAAACAAAGAGAGATTCATGGATATGCTTTAGGGACAACCAGCTTCATCTAGTTCCATTTTAAATGGATAGCTCTTTGGTTCCTTTTACTAATACTTTGCATTCCCCATGGAAAATTCTAATGCTAGAAGTAGTAAAAAATAGAATTCTTTCAAGAATAAATGTGGTTATAATTTAATAAGAGGTTAAATACATTCTCAGGTTTTCCTCCTCAAGGAATTTTATTTAAGAATTACAAAATTAATGAAAAATAAACAAATTTTTTATAAAAAGAAGTACAAAATTGATACCGTTTGGGACAAATCCACTTGTCTGCACTTGGGAGGAAAGAATACCTGTTTATACAGGTGTGTATCTGATCAGTGTCCAACGGCACACACATCTGGGATCCTAGAGGTTTGTTGTTTGCTTGGTTATTTGTTTAGAAGCAAAGAAGCTCTCTTTTTATTTATTGTTCCCCTCCTAATGGCTTTGAAAGCCCCCAAACCCTGAGTTTTGAAGCACTGGACCTTCGGTTGTCTCCAGTGAGGTGGGGCAGAGCACACGGCTCTGGACATGGTCTTGGGCTTTGTCTCTGTACAAGTGAGTGCCAAGGACTGGGGGTGCCTTGTGCTACCTGGGCTTCTCTGTGACTCTGATGAGTAGAACAGTGTGTGGAGCTGTGCTCCTTCCACACTCATTTTCTCTCTCTTTCCTCAGCTCCCACCATTATTTGCCCATTCCTCCAGCTTCTGCTAGCAGCTGAAACAGTTCCTGAATGATAGTACCATTGACAAAGAAGACCAAAAGAAGGCTCCTGTAACATTTTAATGCAGTGTTTGCATGTCAACCAAATAACACAACATTATATTTCACAGAATGTATCATGGAGGTTAAGTGATATATATACCTGAGAGGTCAAAATACCTTTCTACTTAACTGAGAAGCACTTCAAGGATGCAGTTCTTATATAGGGTAGAAGGATAATCCATAGAAAGAGCATGAACATGGAACTTAAAATAATTTATTTAAGGATACAGTGGCATCTCTGTTGGTGGGGACGGTCTCTGGGTCCTGGTTGGCTCGCTGGAGGCCTTCTGATGGGAGCCGAGTGGAACCTGAAGCATGGATGACCTGTGGCCATGTTTTAATTCATTTTGCTTCAGAGGTGTGCTCTTTCTCTGTTGGCGGGGAAGGTCTCTGGGTCCTGGTTGGCTTGCCAGAGGCCTTTTGATGGGAGCCAAGAGGAACCTGAAGCATGGGTGGACCTGTGGTGATGTTTTAATTTGAAATGAACACTCCTAAGTGTTACAACACTCTTCTGTCATTTCTCTGTGTTGAGGTAACTATGAATTGCTGTGATACTGAATGTTGCACCATTGGTCTGTCAAGGGCCATCATGGTAACACATAGTTGACAATATCTGGTTAGCTAATAGATTAAGACAGTCTTGGAAGCAAGAGTGGCGTCCAGTTCCTAAATATGCCTGTGGAAACTCTATAAATATAAAGGACAATAGTTATAGAACAAAATTAAGGTCTTTTGTTTATGGGGTTAATAATAGATGACATTTAACAAAAACAGCAATATATATTGCAAAGCCCTTATCTTCCATTTTGGACTTCAATTGGCTTGACACTGTATGATGACACTCCTGTTTTGGTTGAGGGTTTGTGTAGATTGTTTTCTTTATTTAAGTCTTGTGTTTCGAGTCAGTAAAGCCTCCAGGAGGACACTCGAATTTAAGACCAAGGCCTTGTCTTCATTTTGGAAACTGGGTAGAGCAACTAGACTCTGTAAGATGAGCTCACTTGTTTTGGTGGGCAGTCATTGTGGAATGTTTGGGTGTTTTTGGTTTTTTGATGTGTCTAATGCAATAATGGTTACCCACTGTGGACAGTGTTTGATGGAGCTCCCTGATTAAAACAAGGTTTGAAGAAGGAGTGGCATCTACTTCTGGAATAGTTTGCCTCTGGAAACCCTATGAACCTGGAGAAAGGATGAAAGTTATACAAGTGTCCAGGTCTTTCATTCATAGGGTCACTATGAGTTACCTACAACCTCATGGCACTTAACAACGACAACAACAACAACAGTGGCAAAACCCAGCCAATGATTGTCAAATGTCATTGAGAGAAATCATATGTCACAGAATATATAATGGAATGAAACGCTGCGTGTTCCTGTACCATCTTCATCCTCTGTAACGTGTTTGAGTCCATTGTCCTTTTCTGGTGGCTGACCTTGCCTGATGACAAGTCCAAAGTAAAAGAGCCAAAGTCTTGCCATTCTCACTTCTAAGGAACATTCTGATTTTATTTGTGCTAGGACTATTCATTTATTCATTTTTATTCTAATGAATAAGTGGTATAGTTAATATTTGTGACCAACATTACAGTTTGATGCATCGATGCTGTCTTCCCTTTTCATTGTCCTGCTTTCAGATGCATGTGAGGCAGTTGAAAAGAACATGGCTTGGTTCCAGTGAGTCCTTTAGTTTGTCCAAATGCAAGACATCGGGGAACTGTGGTGACATTGACACAGGGAGTTGCACTGCTAGCAGAAAGGTCACACTCCTCTGATCATTCAAATCTACCAGTCATTTGCCACAGGAGAAAGACGGGCAATTTACAACCATTGACAATTCACTAGAATGTCCTCTTTGAATGGGTTCTGACTCTACATCAGTGATATTTTTAGTGTTCTTATACATTGTTTGATTTTATGACTCTTTCTTCCATGGATGTTACTTTTTGATCCAAATAGAATAAAATCACTAGTTGTAGGGATTTTCACATTCTTCATAAGAAACTTCAAGTTAAGGCCAAGTTACCATATTGTTGTTGTGCAGCATTGTTGCTCCACCCAGTTTCCAAAATAAAGACAAGGCCTTGGTCTTAAATTCAAGTGTCCTCCTAGAGGCTTTACTGATTCTAAACACAAGGTTTAAATAAAGAAAACAATCTACACAAACCGTCAACCAAAACAAGAGTGTCATCATACAGTGTCAAGGCAACTGAATTCCAAAATGGAAGATAAGGGCTTTGCAATATATATTGTGTAGCTGCCCCTCTGAGGGGTTTTCGGAGACATTCAATCACACAGAAGGAGATTGCCCATCTTTCTTCCATGGAGCAGATAGCTAGTGGATGCTAATCATGTTCCTTGAGGATTGCAGTGCAGCTTCTTGCCACTAAGCCACAGAGCTCCCAACTTACAATACGGTCACCTAAAAATCAGTTTTGTGGCACACTTAAGTATATCTTACTTATAATGAAACAAACAATGATTGGGTTTGAGGTTTGGGGTTTTTTGTTTTGTTTTGTTTTTAAGGAGAATATAGAATCACAGGATTATGAGACCACTTATATAACACTTTCCTGTCAAGGGATTCCAAACTCTTTCTTATGTTAGCTCACTTAATTCTCACATCTCTCAAGCAGGTAAAGAAATGACAAGTAGTGTTTATGATGGGCTTGATCTCGTTTCTGCTTGGGAGAATGAGTCACAGGGTTTCTTGAAGCTGCAGCTATAGTTTCCTATTATCTGGGCTTTGAGTTGACCTGACCTCACTCCAATTCACTCCAAGATCAGCAGCTATGGTCCAATTTTGTTTATATTTCCATTTTCCCAAAGATCCATCAGTGAACTGTCATCGACCGAGCCTCCAAGTACAACTTGATAAGAGGAGGAGCAGGAAGGAGGCCTTCTAGTAGATACCAGTTTTGCTTCTATTTAAAGGGAAGTAAATATTTATAGTGTTACTTTGGAGCACATCAAAGTTGTTCCGTTGTAAACAATTCTGTTTTTTAATCTTGACACAGGTAAAGCTCAAATAGACTTATAAAAATTTGAACTTAGTTAATTATAGTAGGTGATATAATGTACTCATAATATTCAAAATTCAAACGGCTCAAATGAAAAATCAATTCCTTTCTCCTAGCCACGCAGTTTATCCCAGAGTTAACCAATAATATTAATTCTTTACAGAGGAATGCTGAAAATAGTTTTCTTTTCCTCCTTTTTTAAAGTGACAGAAAATTCTTATTGTTCGATTACTTGTTTTCTTCACTATTGACTCCTAGAATATTATTCCTTAATACCTTTTCAACATGTATGCAGAGCAGATTATCCGAGAGACTGGGCTCTATGAGGAGAATTGTGGCATCAGGATTGGTGGAAGATCTATTAACA
>NW_006399758.1:9752218-9754893 GCF_000299155.1 Elephantulus edwardii | reverse complement strand
AACAACAAAAAGTTTAAATCAGTCTTCTTTTTTCATGGCTAACTAGTCTTCCATTACATGAGTGTACTAGAATTTCTTTAACCTGTAAGTTTTCTACCAATGATGCTGAAATGGAAAACCTCACATAAAAGTTATTTCACACATGTACAAGTCGAATACATTCCAAAAAATAATACTGTAGGGTCAAAAATAGCATGTACTTGTGATCTGTATACATTTTCAACTTACCCTTTATTGAAGCTTTCCATTCCTATGAGAAATGTATGAGAATATGAACTTCTATAAACCTAAAACACAGCATGCAGTCAAGCCATTTCACTTAAGGAGACCCTGTTGATTAAATAGAGAACTCAGCTACCTTAATGGCAAGGAGTTTCTCTGCCAATCCAAAGGCTTGTGGTTCAAATACTCCAGCTGCTCCATGAGGAAAAGATGGGCAATCTCCTCCCATGTGATGTCATTTGTTCTGTACCATCAAGTTGGAACCAACCTATAGATGATCCTCCAGTGGGTTTTCAAAGGCCCTTAGTTGGACAGGAGGAGGTTGCCCATCTTTCTCTCACAAAGCAGCTGGTAGATTCAACCCATATGCCTTGGAGAGTGCAGCGCAGCTTCTAACCACTAGCCCACCAGGCGATATAATGCCTCAGAAAACCTACTGGAGGGTCAGCTATGAGTTGACTCCAACAATTTTATAGATCAAATAAAGAGTTTTCCAATTCTTGAAGGGATCCTTGAATTTATTAAAGGATCTCTTACATTTTCACAGCACCACAAATTTAAGATAACATGATTATAATTTCAGAAGAACATTGTTAAAAATTTCATTTTCACATCTAACTCCTTAAGGTGCAGGAAATATCAGCATGATCATGCTTAAATAAAACTCTCTTATAAAACCCTATGTGGCTGACTATTTGCTTCTAGAAATTCCAAAGTTAACATTTTTTGAGTACATAATCCAGCCGGGAGTTGTGCTAATAACATAAAGATGACACTTCTCTGGTTGTTCAAACCTACTGTCAGCTCCATGGGAGAAAGCTGGGCAATCTCTATTCATTCTATTTACAGGCTCTTGAAAATGTGCTAAAGAGCCAGATAAGTGTTGTTTCAACTCAAAGGCAGTAAGTGTGAATTTGGTTTGAGTATCAAAAATCTGAATAACACCTTGGAGTGTCTTACAATATAGTTTGACCACTATCGAGAAAGTTTGGAAATAAAATACCTAATGAAAATAAAAAATTCTTTTAGATATTGTATTTAAAGTATGTAAGTGATGGGCATTCAGAAACAGTATGTGTGGGCTGTTGTGTATAATGTTACTTACAAGTTGAGATATTTGTGTGTGTTGCATGTATGAACATGATTATTCTATGTTATTTATGTATTATTTGTAAAGGTGCTGTTTAGACAGCCTATATTCTGAAACCATGAAGCAGGAGTGGCATCCACTCTCTAAATAACATGCCTCTGCAAAAACTCTATGAACTTTGGGAAATAATGATAGTTATAGAAAAGCTTCAGGTCTTGTATTCATAGGGTCACTATGACTCATGCTCAACTTGATGGCAATCAACAACAACATATTCCACAATAGGACTTGTACTCTACTCTCAATTATGACACAGATGTCTTATAATATCTCTCTCCATTTTCAATAATTACAGAAAATTCTCAAGATTTTATTGTATACATGAACATACATATATGTCCCAGAGCACTGCTGCTGTTTAGAAAGCACTGTTTTGATCAACTTCTGAATTCTTAAGTCTTGTTCACTTGTATAATAATGTTTAGATTAATGTTGTAATCTCAACTTCAACATTTGTGAGGAAGGTTAATATTTATTCATGGCCTTCTCTTGGTAAGCTTTCTTCTTATAAAATGAGATTTTTTTTCTTGTTCCTTATGTTAAAACTGCATTATTTCAGTTCTTGGATATATATATCGTGTCACTACCAGGGAATTAGGAGTAAACCCAGCCTCTACCTTACCCTTGTCCCCATTGAAATTAAATACTAAGATTTTCTTTTTTTAGTGGTTCTTTAAAATCCAATGTGAAAAACAACATGTATAAACTTTAATAAGTAAACCAGTATAAAATAAAAATTTTATTTTAAAAAAAATGGTTCTTTGATATTTTTGAGAAAAGTATACTTAGAAATACAGCTATGTACAATGAACAATTTCTTTACTAATAGTTTACTGTGTTTTCCCTAAAAGTTTACAAAGATATTGGTTTTAATTCCTCCATTCCTATCCATTTTTTCCTCCCTACCCCTCTTCCAATTCACTTTCTGATGCTTGTCCTGTTGCAGATTGTTCATTGTCATTTATATAATGCCTAACTATCCAGTCTTAGCAGTTTACCCTTCCCTTCATCTATTCAGTACAGTAGTCATTATCTATCCATTATTTTCCTGCTCTCCTCTCACCCCCCATGTCCATCCTAACCAATGTATTTCCATTAACCTGGATTTAATATGAATTGTTACCAAAATAATAGATTTTTAAAAGATGCATAGGAGTTTTTAATGAATGTTTTTATTATTCATATGTGTTGTGTTTCATGCTTGTACATTGAGTTTTATACAGTCCTTCATTTACATTATGTTTCATTCCATATAATGATTTTTTAAAAGAAAAAAAATACATATCACATTTCTTTTTATTAA
>NW_006399758.1:9749236-9751362 GCF_000299155.1 Elephantulus edwardii | reverse complement strand
GACTCTCTGGCTTCTTCATGCTGAACAGGGGCGTAGATATAAAGGGGGGAAGGGAGGATGCTTGATCACCTTACTGGTGGTCTTGGGTTACAGCTGCTTGCCTTCTTGCTCCTGAGGGCCGCGACGGTTCGCCCTGAGCCGGGGGCCAAGCGCAGCCCGTCCCGGGCAGAAGGCCATGACGGCTCGCCCCGGGCAGAGGGCCGAGGGCAGCCCGCCCCGGGCAGAGGGCCGCAATGGCTGAAGTAATCTTTTTTAAAAAAGAAGAAGAAAAAGTTGTGTGTGTGTGTGTGTGTGTGTGTGTGTGTGTACCATCAAATTGGATCTGACTGGTACAGGAGACTGCCTCTCCTTCTCCAGCAGAGCATGAAGTAGAGTCTGGGGATTTTTCCCCCCCAGGTGCCTGTCGGGGCCTGGGTTTCAGCTGTCCACACCACAGCAGTGGGCAACGAGCTTAAAGCCCCTGATGGCTCTGGGCGCTGACTCTCACCAGTGGCTATGGATGAAGTCACAGGTGATTTTCAGCCCGCACCGGAGTTCTGGGTTCTTTAGAGTATATTCCCAGTAGTGGAATTGCTGGGTCAAATGGGATTTCTATTTGCAATTTTTTGAGAAAGCATCATCTTACCTTCCACAGTGGTTGCACCAGTTTACACTCCCACCAACAGTGAATAAATGTTTCCCTTTCCTCTCTAACCCTGCCAGCATTTGCTGTTTGCTTTTTAACACATTTCTAAAGTGAATCAATTTGTTTAAGCATGTTAACAGCAGGGACAAGTCTTTGGAAAAGGACATCATGCTTGGAAAGGTAGAGGGTCAACGAAGGAGAAAAAGACACTCAGTGAAAGAGATTGACACAGTAATGGCAATGATCTCTATAGTGGACTTAAACGAAACGGAGATCATAACGACAGCTGAGGTTGAGACAAGGTTTCGATTTCTTGTAAACACAGTCACTGAATTGGAGTCAACTCTTTGGCACCTAATGGCAAAGATTAAGAAATATTTTACTCTCAACATATTACCTTTCTTAGCAAAGTGACAACATAATTCCTCTTGAAGAATTTTGCAGATGCATTTCCCTCTAGTCTAGCATTTCTCCACTAAATGAGAACCTCCAAAGCATCCCCCGACATTCTCAGGATCACAATGGGGTGACTTGACTTAAATACATTCCTCTTATTAAGTACCATTTAGTTGGAACCCACTCATAGCTGACCCTCCACCTGGTTTTCAGAGATAGTAAATCACATAGGAGATTGTCCATCTTTCTCCCACAAAGCAGCTGGTGGACTCGAATTGCTTGCCTTTGAGTTGGCAGCACAACTAAGCCACCAGAGTTCCCTGAGCTATTACTGTTGTTGTATACAATCAAGTCAAAGCCAACCCACATCCTGGGCTTTCTACACCCTGTTATTTTTAAAGTGGATGGCCAATCCTTCTTCCTAGTCTGTCGTAATTTCGATGTTTAGCTTTAGAACAATATCTGACAGAAAAGGATTTTACCAAAAGAGCAGATGAAGGACAACTTCCCTATTACAGAAGTAACCAATATATTTAGTGTCAGTCCCCTCCTTTGTCGAGTGTGTCTTGGTCGATCCTTTCCCCTCTCCAGCAGCATCCCCTCCCCCTCCCCCCGACTCTGCCTAGCCCATCTGGCACCTTCCTTCCTCAAGCCAACTCTTGATATGATGGCCCAGGCCTTGAGTCGCTTCCATGATGCCTCGCTCCTCACACTGCCACCCCAGACTCTTGTGAGTTTAGGAGGCTCTAAATCTGAATTTCAGGCACCAGCTTTAGGTAAATATTTCTCTCCAAAGCAGTTCTTGAGAAAGGTCCTTGTCTCTGAGCTTTTGCTTCAGCACTGTCTTCTTATGACTTAATGATCTTTGCTCTTCCGTTTACTCTGGGGAAAGCTGCTGTCAGGAACTTCTCAAAAGTGCTAAAAAACGTGTAAATTGCTTTTGGTAGTATTGACATTTTCACAACATTGAGTCTTCCTATCCATGAGCAAGGGACATTCTTCCACTTTTCAAGATCTCTTTTTGTTTCTTGTAGTAATGTTTTGTAATTTTCTTGGAAAAGGTCCTTTGTACTTCTGGTTAAATTTATTCCCAAGTATTTAATTC
>NW_006399758.1:9711043-9747221 GCF_000299155.1 Elephantulus edwardii | reverse complement strand
ATAGGGAATGGCAAAGGACACACTGACAAAGGAGATTAATCAGAACTGACTTTGACAAGCACTGTGGCAATTGGACAATTAAAACAGACATTCGGATGGCAGGGGAAGAAGAACAAACTGGGGAGGAAGGTAGAGAGAATGGTGCAACAATGAATGAATGAAAACGCAAAATCTCTGTACATGTTCATTAAAACTAATAAAATTTAATAATAATAATAATAAAAGAGTGCTGAAAAACAACAATGTCAGTCTGGAGACAAGATTTGCCTGATTCAGGCCATGGTCTTCATAATTACTTGCTATGCATCAGCAAACCGGGCAATGACCAAAGATGACAGAATTGATGCCTTTGAGTAGTGAAGAAGAATATTGACTATACCATAGACTGTCAAGAGAAAGAACAAGTTTATCCTGGAAAGAGTGAAATGAGGATGCTCCTTGGAGGCAAGGATTTTGAGATTCCATCTCAGATACTTTAAGCATGTTGCCAGGAGGGGCCAATCTCTGGAGAACGACATCATGCTTGGAATGGTGGAGGGACAATGGAGGAGAGGAAGATCCTGAATAAGATGGATTGATGCAGTAACTAGGATAATGGGGGTAGGTGTGTTTGAGACAGTGAGATTGACTCAGGGTGGGGTTCAGAGCCATTGTGCATGAGTAGTAGGTTACTCGATGGCACATAATAACAATAACAACAAAAAATGTCATGGGAAGAGATTGCCTATCCTAATCCAATGGAGCAACTGGTGGATTTGAACCATATGCCTTCAAGATTGCAGCACAGCTTCTTACCGGTAGATCACCAGAGCTCCCTTGATCTATTACTAGGTACATAAAAATAAATCAATAAAAGAAACAGCTAAGCATTCTGAGCTTCCAAGCCCTTACCAAATCAGCATAGGGTCATTATGTTGGTTGGGTACTAAAAAAAAGGGTAATATTTTCTATCTTTGCTTTGCTTTTACTAGTAATAAAGATTATCCATAAACATGATGGAAACGGAAATAGAGTATAAACAGCTACTTAATACCTCTCTAAAGTGGTAATCTAGGAGAACATGTACTTATTTGGGGGGAAAATTAAAGAAAATAAACTAGTTGCTTAAGTGCAATATTCAAAATTTCTAAGTATCAAGATTTAAACAAGTCTTATCTATTTTTGGTGCTATAATAGGAAAATAAATTTCTGTTTATACTTTTATATATCTTTAGTCTCAAAATCAAGCCCACACAATATATTATTCTAAAATGTACATCAGTAGAGTTGTTGTTGTTGCTGTTGTTATGTGCTATTGAGCGGCCTGCAACTCATAGCAATTCTTTATACAACAGCTCTGAACCCAGCCTTGTTCTGAGCCAGTCTCACTGACTCCAACACATCTAATCACATTACTCCAGTTATTGTGTCAGTTCATCTCATTCGAGGTCTTCCTCTTCTAAACTGTCCCTCTACCCTTCTGTACGTGATGTCCTTCTCCATGTACAGGTCCCTCTTGACCATCTACCCAAAGTATGTGAGACGGAGTTTCTAAATCTTGATTATTTTTAATTTTATATTGGTTTTACAAAGTTTGAATACATTGTTTTCACACTGGATCTTTCCCATATCCTTCACCCCCCCATTAAATTATGCATCCTATCAATAACTGCCACCCCCCACCCACCCATCCTTACCCCTCTGCTTCCACCCTCCCCACCCTTGGATCCTCTTACTCATTCTACAATAATGGTCTTATACAATATTTGTCCTTATGGGACTGAGTTATTTCACTTAGCATAATGCTCTCCAGAAAGAAAAAAAAAATTACATTAATCTTGATATTTTGATGTTGCTATTGCTAGGTATTAGAAACAAGAGTGGCATCCACTTCCTAAACAACATGCCTCTGGAAACTATAAACTTTCATAAGTGTCAATAGTTATAGAAAGGCTTCAGGCCTTTTGTTCATAGGGTCGCTATGAGTCGTGCTCGACTTGAAGACAATCATCAACAACAACAACAACAACATTTCTAGGTGATGTCTGTTGTTGTTGAGTACCGTTGAGTTGAAGCCAACTCATAGCTGATGCTCTCGTGGGTTTTCAGAGGCAGTTAATTGCATGGGAGGACATGGCCCATTCTTCTTCCACAGAGCAGCTGGTGGCCTTGAACAACATGCCTTTGAGATTGAAGTGCAGCTTCTTGCCACTAGGCCACCAGAGCCCCCTAGGTGATGTCTAGTTGACTCTTATTCATAATGACCCTGTATGCATTTGATTGAAACTTTGCCTGATCCTATAGCATCTTCACAACATCCTCTGTGCTTATTATGCTCATTATTGCAGTTACTGTGTCCATCCGTCTCAGTTGAAGAGTTTCCTCTTTTACCCTCCATTTTTCTAAGCATGATGATTCCCAGGACTCACTCCTCATAACATGCCCATAGTCTCACGGTCCTTGCCTCCAAGGAACACTGTCACTGCACTTCTTTATGTTGATTGTTGTTGTGCTGTTGAGTCAGAACCTGACCCTTAGCTGACCTCCCTGCAGGTTTTCAGAGGCAGTTAATTGCATAGAGGAGATTGCCCATCGTTTTCCTGTGGAGATGCTGGTGGATCTGAATTGCATACCTTTGGGATTCCTACCATTAGGCCAACAGAGCTCTCTATGTTTCTAGAGAATCAAATATTTCTTCTAAAAAGCATTGAATAGTAATAAAAAGGCAAATCCTAAAGTAACAAACTCACTATGGATGAGTCCGAACCAACTCACAGCTGACCCTCAACTGGGTTTCCAAGGCTATTAACCATACCAGTGGAGATTGTCTAACTTGTCCCATGTAGCCAGTGGTGGATTTGAACCACCAGAAAGGCATAGATTTGGGATAACAGAACAACTCCCTGCATATTAGGCTACCAGTACTTGGTTCATTTGAACTAATACCTTTATTTACGTTTACTACAACTACATGAAAAAGAAAATTTTTCTTTGATGAGTCAAAAGTAAAACAAATTACTAAGGCATTCTTGGATAAACCTAAGAGAAGATGAAAATCCAGAAATGTAAGGCCAGAATGTGTGGTTGCTTTTGCTCTTGAGACATTTGGTGACCGAGAAGTGACAACTGAAAGGCTAAACAGACATTTCTAACTGTGGAGAAAGATCACAAACTTCTGCTGTTCTAGGAGTATAAAGGAGGGGGGAGGGGAAGCCTACATGAATACAATCACAGGGATTAAATCCAAATTCTTCAAAATAAATGGACTGTATTATGTTACAAAGTCACGGTGAAAAAAGATAAGCAAAGATGGAGGAACTTTTCAAAAGTAAAGATGACCTGTGACCCTCAGTGTTCTGGACTGTGAAAGGATACTTTGAAATGTCTACCAAGGTTTACAGATTAGATACTACTACTGCATAGGTTTTTTCATTTCAATTTTAATATTAGACTGTGGTTATATAAGAAAATGTCCTTGATTTTTAGAAAGACAGACCAGAAGTATTTGGATATAACTTCCAAGTATGCGTTTTTTATATGTAACCTAAAAATCCAACACAGATCTTAAAATGCTAAAATAAGAAAGAAATCCTCACACAAACATAGTTATTGTTGTTAGGTACCATCAAGATGAGTAAGACTCATAGCAACCCTATGAACAAAAGATCTGAACCTAGTCCTGTCCTGAGCCATCCTCACACTTCTTGACACACATAAGCCCATTGCAGCAGTCACAGCATCAATCCACCTCTTGAGGGTCTTCCTCTCCTTCCCTGACCCTCTACCCTTCCCAGTATCATGTCCTCCAAGGAATAGCACCTCCTAGCAATATATCCAAAGTGTGTGAGGTGAAGCCTCATCATTCTTGCCTCCAAAGAGCACTGGGGCTGCACCCTCTTCAAGACATATCTGTTTGTTCTCTTGGCTGTCCATGGTATGTTCAGTGCTCTTCTCCAACACCACAGCTCAATGGAGTCAATTCATTTTCTGTCATTCTTATTCATTGTCCAGGTCTTGAATACATAGCTAGTAATTAGAAAGACTATTGCCTTAATCAGATACACATTAGTCCTCAAACTGACATCACTACTCCACAATATTTTGGAAAGGTTCCTAATTGCAATGTGTTTCCTTATTTCCTGACTGCTCATGCCAAGTCTATTAATTGTGGATCCAAGTAAGATGAAGCTGCTGACAGTTTCAATCTCCTGTCCATCCATCATGACACTGTCTATTGGTTCATTGGTAAGAATCTTTGTTTTCTTGATATTGAGACACAGTCCATACCGAAGACTGCATTCCTAGATCTTCTGCAACAAGTGCGTCAAGTCCTCCTCAGTTTCAGCAGGTTGTGTCATATGCGTAATACAGATTATTGTGTGTCCCCCTCCAATTCTGATGCCACATTCCTCTTGTATATTTTGCTTAGCATATAGATTGAACAGGTATAAAGATAGAAAACATACCTGACACACTCACTTCCCAATTCCAAACCAAAATAGGGCAGTGTTCCCCTATTCTGTTCGCATAACAGCCTGATCCAGGATCAGATCCTCATGAGCACAATCAAGTGCTCTAGGATTCCCGCTGTTCTCAACGTCAGCCACAACTTGTCATGATCCACACAAACACCTTTGCAAAGTCAAAGCACAAATTGACACTCTTCTGGTATTCCTTACTTTCAGCCAGGATCCATCTGACATCAGCAATGATATCCCTGGCTTCTTCTAAATCCCACTTGAACTTCTGACAATTCCCTATCTACATACTGTTCCAGCCATTTTTTAACGATCTTCAGCAATGTTTTTCTTGCATGTGCTATCAATGGTATTGTTTGATAATTTCCACACTCAGCTGGGTCACCTTTCCTAGGAATGGGAACAAAACTCGACCTCTTCAAATCCATTGGCCTCCAAATTTCCTGGAATAGACTGGTGGGTACATCCAAGGCTGCATCTGTTAATTGAAACAAGTCAGTTAGTATCCCATCATTTCCTGTGGCCTTATTTTTTGCAAGTGCCTTCAATGAAGCTTCTACTTCCTCTTTCATTACCACTGGCTCCTGTTCATATAGTACTTTCTGAAATTTTTCAGTGTCATTCAGTTCTTTCTGATAAAGTGACTCTGTGTATTTCTTTAATCTTCTTTTGATGTTTTCTGGGTCATTTAATATATTGCCCATAGCATCTTTCAACATTGTGGCATGAGGCTTAAATTTGTTTTTAGTTCTTTAAGCTTGAGAAATGCAGAGCAAGTTCTTCCCTTTTTATTTTCCAATCCAGCTCTCTACATATTCGATTACAATACTTTGTTTTGTCCTCCTGAGCTGCCCTTTAAAACCATCTGTTCAGCTCTTTCACTTTGGCATATTTTCCTTTAGTTTTGGCTCCTTGACATTCCAGTGTAATCTGTAGAGTCTCTTCTGACATACATTTCAGTTTTTTCCTTCTCCTCTGTTTTTGTAATGAACTTTTGCTTTCTTCATGGATGGTATCCATGATATCGCCCCACAACTCATCTGGTCTTCTATCATTTGTGTTCAATATCTCAAACCTATTCTTAAGATGATCATGAAATTCAGATGGAATTGATTAAAAATCATATCTTGGTTCTTGTGGACTTATTTTCATTTTCTTTAGCCTCAATTTGAACTTGAATGGGAGTATTTGATGATCTGACCCATAGTCTGTCTTGGCCTAGTTTTGATTGCTGACATTGAGCTTCTCCAATGATTTCTTCCACAAATATAGTCAATCTGATTCCTATGCAACCCCTTGGGTAAAATCCACATATAAAGTCATCTTTTGGGGGAAAAAAGTTCATATGGTCCTATCTGTGAATGAGCTTGAGTTTTACACAAACAGAGTTGTTGTTGTTGTTGTTGTTGTTGTTATGTGCCGTCGAGTCGCTTGTGACTCATAGCGACCCTATGTCCAACAGCCCTAAACTCTGCTCTGTCCTGTGCCAGTTGCACTGTCTCTGACACTCCCATCCCGATTATCCCAGTCACTGAATCAATCCACCTCATAGAGGGGCCTTCCTCTTCTGTGCCATCCCTCCACCCTCCCAAGCATGATGTCCTTCTCCAAGGACCAGTCTCTCCTCACAACATGTCCAAAGTATGTTAGATGGAGCCTCAGAATCCTTGCCTCCAAGGAGCCACCCGGTTTAACCCTTTCCAGGACAAATCTGTTTGTTTTACTAGAAGTCCATGGTATTCTCAGTACTCTTCTCCAGCACCACAGCTCAAAGGCATCAGTTCTCCTTCTATCCTCCTTGGTCATTGTCCAACTCTCAGATGCATAACAAGTGATTGCGAAGACCATGGCCTGTATCAAATGCACCTTAGTCTCCAGGGAGACACCATTGTTCTTCAGTACATTGGAGAGGTCCCTAACAGCAGACTTTCCCATGGCAATGCGCCTTTTAATTTCCTGGCTACTGGTGCCAAGACGGTTGACTGTGGAGCCAAGCAAACTAAAGCTGTGTACAATCTCAATCTCTTCACCATCCATCCTGATGTTGCCAATTGGTCCAGTGGTGAGAATCTTTGTCTTCTTGATATTGAGCCTCAATCCATATTGGAGGCTGCAGTCCTTGACCCTCTGCAGCAGGTGCTTCACAAACAGAGAATACAAAACCAAAGACAAAGAAGAAATTAAAGCAAGAAAGGGTAAAAGCAAGGGGCTGAAAAACGCAATAGGTTTTATCTAACAAACTTAAATATATTATCAGCTATTTCCTCAGCAGATGCAGGACAGTCCAAAATAGAGCTGTGTAATAACTCTCCTTAATAAAAATAAAAAGTAACTGTCAACACCTAAGTGAATATGAGAGAGTAAAGATAATTGTCAAAGATGATATTTAAATACAAGTATGTTCAGACACAACTGGAAGCGTGTATCAGCAGACCCACAAAAGGAAACTGAAGGAGAAGATAGAATTGCAAACTAATGAGAGAAAAAAATAGAACAACAAAAATCACATTCCCAAAGATAAGAAGAGAGTTAAGAAAAACCATAAAAATTGTCGAAAAAGGAGCTCTGTGGCATAGTCCATAACGTGTGTACTGCTAACCTCAAAGGTGTTAAGACAATTTTAAAAGTATTTCAGATCTCATTAGAAAACTATAAAGGAAAAGAAAAGAATGCTATAGGAGCCAGGCAAGTGGTCTGCTTTAAAGAAGTCAGAGGCGGGGGTGGGAGTATCTCGTTAGGCGGTGGGCTTTCTGTGCTGCTTGTATGGGATTTGTTTCATGACCTCAGGAGTGGTTACATAGATTTTTAAGTGCTAGAAATTTTTGAACTTTATATTTATTGTGTGTGCTAACGTTATAGTTATTTCTTTTTTCTTGGAAACCCAGCATTGGCTGGTTTTCACCTTATCACTGCTGTTAAGTATTATCGAGTTGGCTCTGACCCTGTGGAAAACAGAACGAATGCCATGCCATTTTCACAGTCCGTAGTTTCTCAATCCATTCAATTGTGATTGGACATTTGAGCTGTTTCCATGTTCTTGCAATGGTGGATAACATTGCTATGAACAGTGATGTACAAGTCTTAGTTTGTGCCTCAATTCTCATTCTCTCTGGGTATATTCCAAGCAGTGGAACAGCTGGGTCATTTAGAAGTTCTATGTTCAGCTTTCTGAGGAAACACCAAACTGCCTTCCAGAATCATTGTACCATTGTACAATCCCACCAACAGTGCTTAAGAGTTCAAAGCATATTTTAAGTAGCCCATTAATTAAGCAGTTATCTTTTCAAATGTGGCCGTTTGAAACATATCATTTAAATAGGCAACAGAAAGGCTACAGAAAGTCTGCCATGATTTCAGTGTGGTAAATAGGAACTACATGTAGTTAAAATGTCAGTTTTCTTTCCCCTTCCCTCCTCCTAACACGGAAATTTTCTTCACTCATCCTATGTCCTCTTCCTTCTCTTTACTTCTATCTACTTCTACTTTCTTTACTTGTAAGATGTTTCTAGGGTAGAGAAACTGGAGGCTATATAAATAGTCTGAAAGTATTTCAGCAGGTCTTTCATGAGATAACTGAAAAGTAAAACAAATGACAACTGAAGGTCAAAGTTTTCCATCATTTCCTATTAAGTTGTATTGATAGGTAAGTTGGAGGAACCATCTATTCTACAATGCTTTGTTACAATTTTACTTTTAATTCACAAGTGCTGTGGGCTTAGTGTTCATGAGGAAAACGCTGTGTGTGAAAAGAAATCAAATAATATGCCTACATTTTGGGTAAGGAGTCGAACTGCCAATCCAAAGCTGGCAGTTCAAATCCACCAACTTCTCTGCAGAAGAAAGATGAGCGATCTCCTCCTTCCCAGTTTCTCCTCTGTCCCAACATAAAAAAACTGGCTGGAAGGCCAACTACTAATTAGTTCCAATTTGAATGCAGTGAGTTGAGGTGAGCTGATGTAAATGAACGTATCAGGTCTTCGGATGTACAGGTAGATTCTGGTTTATAATGTATTCAAGTTATGATGAACTTTACTTATGACAACATTTTTTTATCTTATTAGTACTATGTACTACACATTACATAAAAGCCAGGAAATAGACTAGAAGCACTAAATACCCTAATAGGTCAGTTAAGTGGGACATTGAAAGGCGTCTTTAACGTCAGGGTAAGCAATCAACAGCCTGGCCTGCTGCCTGTGTTTGTATGACCCCCAAGCTAGAAACACGTTTACATTTTAAATAGTTGAGGGCAGGGGAAATTGAAAGAAGAAAACTATTTCAACATCCATATATAAAGTTTTATAGGCTCACAGCTTTCGTCATTTGTTTAAATATTGTCTATAGCTGCTTTTATGGGATGAAGACAGAGACCAGATGGCCTTCTTACAGAAAGTTTGCTGGCTCTTTTTTTAGAAAAAGAAACAAATCATGTTGGGCTTGAATTTCAAAAATCCAAATAAAGGGTTTTTATAACAGAAAGTTTTGCCTGAAGGCTATTTGGAAACCAATGGTTGAGAGATTCTTTTAAAAGATTATTTACTGCCTCCTTCGCACCTCCCCCCAACCTCCCATTTACCCAGAGAACAAAACAGTAAAAATCAAGGATAAGAAGATGAGGTAACAAGCAGAACAATCTTACATCAATAAGGACAGAGAACCCTTCATCCTGTCCTCTCAAAGGGTCCCTTACACCTCACCCTCTACCTGAGCCATGCCTCAGCAGTCCTTTGGGGCTCACCTGGCTCAGGATGGGTAGGTTTTCATTCGGTCATATGTAAGGTCACTATGAGTCAGAACCAACTTCACAGCACCAAACAACAAGCATCATCCTGATCAGTAGACAGTTTCCATGGAACACAGAGGGAAGTAGGCACAGAAGGGCTCCTTTTGCTTGACCAGAAAACAAAAGCCGAAGGCCTCACTTTTGTAGTCTCAGCTCCAGAGTGCTAGCAAAAGGGATTCTGCTTACTTTCTCAGTTACTGACCGAGTCACCCGTTGTTTCTGTATTTTAGCTCTCTTGCTTTTGACAGATGGTGTTTACTATATATTTCAGCCAAGTCTTTTGTGGATTGTATATCATTCCTCCAATTTACGTTCAAGGTTTTAACTTGAGGTTTTTCTGTCATCCGATATAGGTAATCCTCCATTTACAATGGGGTTCCCTTTCTACGACCCCATCATAATTTCATTTTAAGTCTAACATGTCATTTCATTTCCTTTTTACTTTTCATTGTTTTTATTTCATCCATATCTTTTCAAATCCTATCTTTATTGGACTTTAGGTGTTAGAAACATATAAACATAGTTACATATAAACTTACAGATAGATTTTAACATACACACATATTAAAAAGTACATAAATCATAAAAATGTATTTCAACAATCAATAACATTGATAACATTGGTCTTTTGCCATTTGTGGAAAAACCATCGGTGGGAGGTTCTGGATCATCTGGGTTGGCCCGGTGAAATAGGTATGATATTTCTAGTAAGAAAATCGGTGAACATTTCCTGTATGATCCTTTTTCTTTTCTCCTTTCAAATTTTAATATTTCATGGTATTATCTCACTGCTTCCCAAATTTGCCTATTGCCTTTTGCAAGCTCACAGCATTTGAGTCAGTTTTCAAGGAACTGAAGCTTCTGACTTGGAAAAACTCTGACTGTTTCATTTCACCAAGTCTTACCCATTGGCACTCATTTCTTCATAAATGTGCAATCACAATGGTTCTAGAGGGGATCCATCCAGACAGAAGTAAACCCAGACAGAAGTAAAATTTGAGATATATTTAGCTTGAGTTAAATGAAATTATATTTATGTAACTCTGAGTCATTTGATATGTAGTCATGACTAGATCTCTCCCTCCATTCACTGTGGCAATTTACTGCCTTTTTGGCATGATCAGGGGAACATTGCGTTCAATCCCATAAAATGCGAGATGTGAGGCTGAAAGACAAGCTTCAAAATTTATGAACTGAGAAGCTACCTCTAGGAAATACTCCATATCATCATGTTGTTGTTGTTTTTGCTATGTGCTATCAAGTCACCTGTGACTCATGACGACCATATAATACAATAGCCCTAAACCCTGCTCTATCTTGTGCCAATCTTATTATTTCTGACACACCTACCACCATTATCCCAGTCAATGAACCAATTCATCTCATTGAGGATATTCCTCTCTTGCACTGTGCCTCCACCCTCCCAAGCATAACGATCCTCTCCAAGAATTGGTCCTGCCTTGCAACGTGTCCAAAAGATGTTCAGAATCTTTCCCTCTAAGGAGCAGTTGGCTCTTACCCTCTCTAGGATGAACTTGTTTGTCCTTTTAGCAGTTCTTGGTATATTCAACACTCTTCTCCAACATCACAGCTCAACATGTATGTATAGTAATAAGCAAAAGATTTATCATCTAGTCAACATAGATATTCCATCCAATTAAAATATGCTTAATAAAGAATATTTAATCATCACGTGTTTTTAGTAGAAATCATCTGAAAGGAAAAAATTTCTTTTTCGAAATTGTGGGTTTAGGGCACAAACCCTACTATACTTTCAATAGCAGTGAGAATCTTTGTGTAAGGTCACATGTTTTCGGAAGAACAATATATCCAATCACATCTTAGTGCGTAACTAGCACAACATGACCAGTTGAAGCAGGTGTCTCCAGACAAAATGCTTTTCAAAATTGCCACTGATAATTCAATTACATGATGTGTTGAAAACAGCATTTCAGTGACAAAATTTCTATATATCCATCAATAAGACAATTAGTGCTCTCTGAGAGTAATTGAAACAAAATGCATGTGAATGGTTGGCTAAAAAATACATTTCCTTTGTAAACTTTCACTTAAATCACAATAAAAATTGTTGTTGTTATGTGCCATCGAGTCGTTTGCGTCTCATAGTGACCATATGTACAACAGCCCTAAACCCTGCTCTATCCTGTGCCAACCTTATTGTTTCTGAAACACCAATCCCATGCGACATGCCCAAAATATGTCAGATGAAGCTTCATGATCCTTGCCTCCAAGGAGCAGCCTGTTTTCACCCTCTATAGGATGAACCTGTTTGTTCTTCTGGCAGTCCATGGTATATCCAATACTCTTCTCCAGCACCATAGCTCAAAGGCATCAATTCTCCATCTATCATCCCTAATCACTGTCCAGTTTTCTGATGCATAGCAAGTAATTGCTAAGACTATGACCTGGAACAAGTGCACCTTAGTCTCCAGACTGACATCATTGCTCTTCAGTACTCTAGAGAGGTCCCTGACGGCAGACTTTCCCAATACAATTAGTCTTTTAATTTCTTACCTGCTGATACCGGAATGTTGATTGTGGAGCCAAGCAAACTGAAACTGTTGACAATCTCAATCTCTTTACTGTCATTATGATGTGCCTATTGGCCCAGTAAGAATCTTTACTTTCTTGATGTGGAGCTTCAATCCATATTTAAGGCTGCAGTCCTTGATCTTCTGCAACAAAAGTTTCAGGTCCTCCTTAGTTTCTGCAAGCAGAGTTATGTCTTCTATATAACTCAAATTGTTGATTAGTCTCCCTCCAATCCTCATGCCACATTTCCCCTCATTGCCCAGCCTCTTGAATGATCGGTTCTGCATACAGATTGAAAAGTTGTGGCAATAGGACACATCCCCACTGAACACCCTTCCCAAATTTGAACTATGCAGTGTTTCCTTGCTCTGTTCTGATGACTGCCTCCTGGGCCAAGTAGAGGTTTCACATAAGCACAAACAAGTGTTGTGGGATTTCCATTCTTCTCAGAGTTAGCCACAGCCTGTTGTGGTCTACAGTCAAAAGACTTTGCATAGTCACTGAAACACAGATAGAGATTCCTCTGGTATTCTCTGCTTGTTTTACAGAATTAATCATCATTGAACTATGTCCACCAGTACCCTGTCTTTTCAGATCCCTGCCAGATCATTCTCATATCCCTTACTTACCCTTCCCTCCACCCAACAAGTTGTGTGACCCTATGATTTCCCCCTACTCATCCTCACCCATCTGCTTTCCCCTCCTCCACTTTGATCTTTGTATATATTTTCCTAGTTCTTTTTCTATTTCTACAAGAATGGTCTTATGGAGAATGTGTCCTTACGAGACTGACTTAGGTCACTCAGCATAATAATAAAAGCAATTTTTAGAAGCTTTAAATTGATATTGGGTGTGTGCTAATTTTGGGGCATTCTCTTTTCCCATTGTTTAAACAAAATAGCACACATTTATGAAGTAGGAAATAGATGGAAGGTGGTTCCCTTCGACCATGACTGTATTCACCTACTCTCTACACAGCTGGTGCTTTTTCCATCTTTTCCACTGCCAACTGATGAATTCTTTACATTCATATAGTTTGTTGTTTTTGGGCATTGTTGAGTCAGAATGGACTTATAACTCACCCTCCAGCTGATTTTTCAAAGGCAGTATCTTCCACAGGAGGAGATCTCCCACCTTTCACTTTTGAGCAGTTGGTGAATTTGAACCATGTGTCTTTGGGTTGCCAGCACAGCTCCTTACCACTAGGTTGCCAGATCTCCAATCATAAAATGCACATGTCAAGAGGCCATGCAGCAATCCCGAAGGCACATGGTTTGAATCCACCAGCCGCTCCATGAAAGAAGGATAGAAAATCTCCTCTTGTGCAATTAACTGCTTCTGAAAACCCACCGGAGGGTCAGCTATGAGTTGGTTACTGACTCAACAATATGCAACAACATGGTCTTTTCATGGCAGGTCATAGAGTAGGTTGTTGTGTTACCTATGGAATATCTCCTTTAGATCAAATGTTAACATCTTATCCAAACAGTGACCATTCTATTTAGAACAGCCTTGTATCTATCTCCCCAGATATGTTGTTTGACATCTCCCAACATGATTATGAAACAGGATTAATTGGCAGCATGAAGCATTTAACTAGAGAGCACTGGCATCTTAGTAGTAAGGAGTTTCACTGCCAACCCACAGGCTCATGACTCAAATCCACCAGCTGCTGTGTCAGAAAAAAATGGACTACCTCCCTCCGTGCAATTGACAGCCTCTGAAAACCCACTGGAAGATCAGCTATGAGTCAGTTCCACTTTGACAGTATGTAAAGACAAGAATCATCTTACTGGGATTGTGTATTATGTAATTGCACTGATCTACACAATCCATGTTTCTTTGACCCTCCAGTGCCCTGGGTGTAGGGATGAAGAATACAAATTGGAGCACTGATCTAGGGTTATGATTTGGTGGTGAGGTTATTGTTAATGACATCAACCCCAGTATATGATTTAAAATCAGAAAAAAATATATGTCAAGCCTGTGTTCTTTCATATTATTTATTCAATCTGTGTGCTGAACAAATTATTCAAGTAAATGAACTGTAAGAATAATGTGGCATCAGGAATGAAGGAAGACTCATCAATAATGTATAATATGCAGATAGCACGGTCTTCTTGTGGAAAATGAAGAAGATTTAAAGCACTGATAAAGATCACAGACTATAGCTTCCAATATGGATTATACCTAAACATAAAATAAAATCCTCACAACTGGACCAAAAAGCAAATCCATGACAGAGAAAAGAGTGAAGTTGCCAAGGTTTTAATTTTACTTGGCTTCACAGTGAATACCCACAGAAATGGCAGTCAAAAAATTGAACAATGTATTATACTAGGAAAATCTGCTGCAAAGAATCTTTTTCAAGTGCTAATGAGCATGGATGTCACTTTTAGGGCTAAGGTGTACCTGGCCCAAACCATGATATTGTAGGGTTAGCTGTGAAAAGATGGCACTTTTAAGATGAAAGTGTACCTGACCTAACCCTTATTATTTTGGGGATAGCAGTGAAACTCACTACAGACTATACCACCAGAGCTCCCTGAAACCACCATATTTTCAACCACCTCATATGCTTGTGGAAGTTGCATAATGAACAAGGAACACTGAAGAAGAGTTGATGCCTTAAGATTCTGATGTTCCTGAATAATATTTGAGATACCATGGACTGCCAAAGGAACAAACAAATCTGTCTTGGGAGAAGTACAGCCAGAGTGCACCTCAGATGAAGATGGCAAGACTTCATATTATCCACTTTGAAGAGGCTAGTTGTATTTTACTTGGATCCACAATCGATACCCATTATAAGAGCAGTCAAGAAATCAAAAGATATGTTGCATTGGGAAAATCCGCTGTCAAAGACCTCTCCAAAGTGCTAAAAAAACAACAATGGCAGTAGAAGCTACACCTGATCCAAGCCACGGTCTTTTTAATGTCCTGTGCACCTTAAAATTGGACAGCAAATAAGGATGACAAAAGAATTGATGGAATTGAATTGTGGTGTTAGAAAAAAGTACGGAATATCCCTTTACTGCCAAGAGAACTAACCAATCTACCTTGGAGGAAGAGCAACCAGGATGCTCCTTAGAAGCAAGATGATAAGACTTTATCTCACATGCTTTGGGCATGTCGTCAGGAAGGGCCAGTATTTGAAAAAAAGACATCATGCTGGAAGCATGAAGGGTCAACATAAGACAGGAAGACCTACAAGGTTCAGGTCTTTTCTACAAAAGGTCACTGTGTATTACAGTGGATTTGATGACATCTAACAATAACAGTCCCTGGAGAAAAACATCATAGTTGGTAAAGTAGCAGACCATCAAACAGAGGAAGACTCTCAACCAGATGGATTGACAGTAACTTCAACGATAGCCTCCAGCCCAGTAATGATTATGAGGTTGGCATAGGACAGACAGAGTTTTGCATTTGCAGCAACTACACCACCCCAATGTCCAGTCTGGAGAGAAAGGATGAAAGCTGAAAGGGGTGGAAAAGTTTTTTCCAAAAGCAGCAGTATCTAAGGACAACAGCTAAGTAAGAATAAAACTCAGAGAGGCAAAAGCACGATGACACAGAAGGGTATGTTATGTAGTTCAAGAGAGGAAAATTGAAATTGAAGATTTTAGAAATGGAGCAAGAAGCTATCCTTAAAGAGAGTGCACATGATGTTACCAGAGTAAAAAGAATGAATTCCTACCTGTTTTTGCCAGATATTGACATTGATTTTTAGCATTGTGAGGGTGTTTTCCTCTGGTGGGGTGCTTTCTTCAGATTGTTTGAAGGAGGCATCCTCATCCCAGCACAGTAGGACAAATGAGTGTAAGGTCACTTAGTGGCACCTTACCAAACAGTACTGTCTTCGGAGAAAGATATTCCTCTTCTGAAGGAAACAGAAGTATCAATAAGGACGTAGGAGGACATCAGAAAATAAACAATAGCGGATGGCTAGAAATGCCACTGTAAAGTGAAGCTATTTACGTGGAGGTGAGCACTTGCCTTGGGAAGGCTCTTCCAAAGCCATTTGGGTGTCTGGCAGCAAAATTAAAATCATGAATCAGCTGAAACCATTTAGGAGTGAAATTCTCTCTGAAAATTTCATTTCATCTTGGCAACGGTAAAGAAAGGGTTCACTTGTCATCATGACCTTATTTTCCAAGTATTTCCAGAAGGCATTCTCCAGAATGTCCCATCAGGATCCTGGTGTTCTCTGGAAACTCTGTCAAGGTGGGGAATATGTCTTGGGTACAGGTCCAATCTCATTGAGAGTCAGGTGGCCACATTTTCAGAGTTGACCCCCAGGTAATTGATTAAAACAACTAATGATGCCTTTATAGTTTATTGGTTAAGTAATCACTACTGGCTTGTAGTCCTACAGGTCTTTTCAAAGTGACTCATTTTTTGGGAGCCAGAAAAGTGGAATTTTTGTTTTGGACTTTGGTTTAATATCCATTAGTACTAGTAACACACCTCGTATAACATAAGTACCAGGTTCTTACTTTTATCTAGCATGTCAGCATTAAGGGAAGCCCTTAAGCCTAGCAAAGGTCTAGAAGTACTTCACTTCAAAGTGATGTGTTGTACAGAAACAAGACTGCTGTACTAGATCTATGTCTTTTTTAAAAATCACATACTGCTGACAGCCTCCCTCATAATTTTTTGTTTTTCTGTTTCACGATCCTTCTAGTTCTCTTGCTTTGAATCACTTACACACAATAGCTACATGTGGGTTGTAGGGGAGACAGAGGTCTGAAGTGAATTATAGCGTACCTAAGAGCACAGCAAAAGTCTCTTTGGGAAAAAAAAGCATTGGTTCCAGATCTTTCTCTCTAATTGTTTTCCACCTGCTCTCCATTATCCAATATATTTGTTTTGAGGTCATGCCGTTTTAGATATCCATCTCTAGCTTTAATTCAGATGGCATGACTGATCTATCCAAATGTTATGAACAAAATTATTTCAAAGACCACACTATAATTTTCAACTCACCTATCAGCAAATGCTTTTGACATCAAATCAAGTAATCTTTCTGAAATTCTTTTAAAAGTTGCCCTGGGTTGTTTAAAGTGGACTTTTCTGAACACTGTTTAATTATGCATGTTGGATCTTTTTACTTAAAAGAAAGCTACATAGGATTATGTTAGTGATTTTAACCCCACATTGAAATGCACTGGTATCATACTTAATATGTAAATGAGCTAAATTAAGCCTTCTTTAAGTAAGAAAAAAATTGCTCTATGTAGGAATAGTGGTTGTAAACATAGACATTTATCCCTTCTAATAGACAATCATGGGTAAGACCATCATTTTTGATAGTTTATTGATTTGGGAGTTACAAGAGCATTTTGTATGTTTTCTTCAGCTCTATGTTGCTTTTCTGGTAACATTGAGAACTCACTTATACACAGAAAGAACTTGATTTTATAAAATAATGTATTCTTGAGGCACAAGTTGTTGATGGTGGTGCTATGTGCCATCAAATCAGAACTGAGCCATAGCTGACCTGCAAGTGGGTTTTCAGAGGCAGTAAATCGTGCTGGAGATTGCCCATCCTTCTCCCATACAACTCCTGGCAGACATTGCAGCACAGCTTCCTACCCCTAGGTCAAGGTGTTGATGTTGTTAGGTACCATCAAGTCGAGTACAACTCATAGTGACCCTAAGAACAACAGACCTGAAACCTGCCCTATCTTGTGCCATGTTTATCATCTCTGACACACCAGTGCCCGTTGCTGACGTCACTGCGTCAATCAATCTCTCTGGGATCTCTTTTGCTGACTCTCTGTCTTTCCAAGCATGATGTCTCTTTCCAAAGAATAGCCTCATCTAGCCATTTGTCCAAAGTATGAGTGCCTCCAGGAAGCACTCTGGCTGTACTTTTCCCAGGAGATATCTCTTCATTCTTTTGGCAGTCTAGGGGCTATTCAATACTCTTCTTGAGCACCACAACTCAAAGGCATTGATTCTTCTTCTGTCATTCTTATTCCTTGTCCAGCTCTCTGATGTGTAGCAGGAAATCAAGAAGACTGTAACATTAATCAGCTGTACCTTGGTCTTTAAACTGACAAAACTACTCTTTAGTATTTTAGAGCGGTCCCTAACAACAGGCTTGCCCAGTAGAATCCATCTCCTGATTTCCTGACTGCTGGTCCCAAGGGTCCTGATTGTTGACCCAAGCAAGATGAAATCATTGACAGCTTCAATCCTTTCTCCATCTTTCATGATATTAACTCTTAGTCCTATGGTGAGGACCTTTGCTATCTTGATGTTGAGATGTAGTCTCTACCGAAGAATTGCTCTTCAGCAGCAAGCATTTCATATCCTCACGTTCAGCAAGCAAGGTTATGTCATCTGTATAATGCAGGTTCCTCTGATCCTGATGCCACATTCCTCTTCGAGACCGGAATTTAATGAACTAACACCTTAGATACAGTCTATTATCTCTAGAATTCAAAAAATAAATAAATAAAAATTGTTATCTTCTGCTTAGTTTGCATCCCTGAGTGAAAATGATAGGGAGATATTTGGTTTCTGAAAACGGCTGACCTCTTCAGGAGAAAGCAGGCTTAAGTCTTAGACCTGAGAACCAATCACAGTGGTGCTTTCTGTTTCCAATATAAATGTTTTGTTAAGTGCAAAGGCTATATTAGGGGTCATGCTAAGTACTGAAAATACAACTACAAACAATTTCTAGAAAATCCTTGCCCTAGGACCTCCTAACATATTTACTAGAAATACATTCAGGCCAATAAAAAAGATACCATAAAATGCTTCTTCATACTAAGAATTGACTTAACAGTGAGATCCCTAGTACTCTATATGTTGTTGTTGTTGTTGTGGGATAGTATTCCAACCTCAGTTAGCGACTTCGGTAATGAGAGGTAAATAATGCTAGTAAATCGTTCTCTTTGTGTCTCCTCTTCTCCCTTATTTCCCCATTTTACCTCAGAGAATATGGTAGGAAATGAATTAAAATTAGCATCAAGGGCAGTTTTGAAGAAAGCTGGATAAACATACAGAATTGCAGCTTTCAAGGAAAAGTGTGGAAATAGAAATTGGAAAGAAGTGACTTTATTGTACAAAGAGGTGTTAGGTTTAAAGCTGTAGGTCTCAGATCTTTTTTGCACCAGTTCAGTCATTTCTGAGCCCAAGATATTCCCTCTGTAAGGGTGGTGAGGGAAAGGAACTGGATATGAGATTTCTTTTTTTCCCTACCCCAAGCCAAAATGAATTAGTCTGATAACAGATTTCCTAGCCAATACCCCTCAAAGAATGGCCGCCCTTATGAATTACACAGCTTTTTTAAATATCCTATTCTAAACTTTGAGGAGAAAAAAATTAATCACAGTATCTAACCTCTTCTGTGTTATTACTATATTCCAGGCATTCTCTGTTCTTTATATATTTGATCTTAATAGAAAAGCTATAGGAGGTAAATGCTACCAGTGATCCCAGGATTACAAAGCCAGTAAGTGGCAGAGCGGGGATTCAAACACAACCCAGGCAGCTGATTCCTGTGTTCTCAAGTACCACATTGGATCTCTCCAGGGGTCCTTCCAGAGTATTATAGTTAACATCAAACTGCACTTCTATGGCTCCTATTTTAATTATGCAGGAGAAATATGTGGCAGTCTGCTTCAGCAGAGATGTAAAGCCTTGGAAACCCTAGTGCAGTCCTTCTGTTCGACAGCGCTGCTGTGAGTCAGAATACTTGACAACAATGAATTTGGGCTTTTGTTTTAACTAAACAGGCAAAATATGATTTCACATGCTGCTTGGCACTTTTTTGTCATCCTAATTTTAACTTAGTTCAATTTGACAAACACTCATTGAGCAGCTACTCTGTGCTCTTCACAGTAGTGGTTACTATGGAGATGAAGCATCTGTACCTTAAGAGCTTGCCATCTTGTGAATGAAACAGGATGTAGGCAGAGGAAACAGAGTTTTATTTTTATCATATAGGGTATCCTGGTGGCACAGTGGTGAGGTCTTCTGCCTGTTAATCAAATGTTTGACACTTTGAACCCAACTACTGGCTTCATAGGGAGCTCTGGTAGCCTGCTGGTAAGGAACTATACTATCATCCCAAAGGGATGTGGTTCAAATCCACTGGCTGCCTGCTGCTCAGGTGAGAAGGTTGGGCATTCTCCTCCTGTGCCATTTACTGCCTCTGAAAACCCAATGCAAGGTCAGCTACGGGTCACTTCTGACTCTGTGAATATATGGCACACACCAATCTGGTGTCCTAGTAAAGAGCTCTCCTTAAGGCATCCAGTTCAAATCCATCCACTGAAGAAAGATGGACAGTCTCCACGCGTGTGACTTACTGCTCCTGAAAATCTGCTGGAGTTCAGCTACGGGTCAGTTCTGACTTAATGGTGCACAACAAAAACAACCACGATTGGCTTTAAAGAAGAAAGACTGACAATCTGCTCCCATCAGGATTATACCCTAAGAAACATTTGTCACACTCAATAGAACCTAGCAACAATATCATATCTAATCAGGTAGGAACACCAACCAGATATTCAATAGCATAAAGGATGCAGAGGATGGAACTGGCACTGGTAGTGGTATCACTCTGAGAAGGATCATCATAGAGTCTCTGCGCTCTCAGTCCTCAAACACTTGCTGAACACTTGGCTCAGACATTCCCTCGGGACGAGGCAAAAGTGGACAGAAGCTGGAGAAATACCAAATACAGCTATAAATACATGAGTAATAGAAGAAAATGAAAGAACTAGGACCTCTTAAAATTAAGTACTTCTTGTTGTTGTTGTGTACTGTTGAGCTAGTTCTTATAGATAACAACCTTACTTACATACAATAGAAAGAAAGAAATATTGCCCAGGCCTGCAGCATCTTCACAATCCTTGCTATAGCTGAGCCTCTTGTCTCAGTCACTGTGTCAATCCATATTTTTGGAATCTTCCCCTTCTTCATTGACTCTCTATTTTACCAAGCATGATTTCCCTTCTCCACCGACAGGTCCCTGTTGACAACATGTCCAAAGTTCATCCTTGGTCCTAAGGGAGTACATTCTGGCTGTACAGCCTCAAGACAGCTTGTTCTTCTGCAGTGTAAGGTATATTCAATACTCTTCATCGATACCAGAATTCAACTCCTTCCATTTTTCTTCAGTCTTCCCTATTTGTTGTCTAACTTTCACATGCATATGCTGACACTAAAGATCTTTTTTGGTAGATTTTTTCAATGCACCATGTCATCTGATTTCTTGATGGCTGCTTTTGTAACTATCTATTGTGTACCCAAGTCAAATAAAATCCTTGACACCTTCAGTATTTTCTCCATTTACCACAATATTAATAATTGATGTTGTTGTGCAGATAGTTTTCTCCTTTATGCTGAAATGTAATCCATACTGAAGACTGTATTCCTTGGTCTACAATAGCACCTATTTCATGTTCTCTTCACTTTCAGCAAGCAAGGTTATGTTATCTATTTAACACAGACTGTTGATGGGTCTTTCTTCAATTCTAATGGTGCATTCTTCTTGATATAGTCCAATTTCTCTAGTTGTTTAGCTTATAGATTGAATAAGTATGGCAAAATGCTATAATCTTAATGCATACTTTTCTGATATTTACATACTTAGGTACACTGTGTGTAAAGCATATATAAAATCACTGCCCTCAAGTCCATTCCAACCTATAGGGACCCTCCTTTTTTTTTCTGAGGCATTAATCTTTATGGGAGGAGATTTCTTACCTTCCTCCTGAAGAGCAGCTGGTAGATGCAACCCACTGACCTTTCAGTTAGTAGCCCAACATCATATATTCTATGTCACCAGAGCTTTTGCTGGTTCCTAGATATTTATATGGATAAATATATTTTTGGATATGGTTATATCTAGTAATAATCATATTGTGGCCCAATCACACATACTACTTAACTAAACACATTGCAGACTTGGTTGATTGGCTTTGAAGACTTAGGGCAATAGCTCATGGGACAACTTGGTCAATCAGCACACCCTAGTCCCTAATGTTTATGTTCTACATCCTACTTAGATAAGTAGCGTCAGGGTCTTAAAACTTGTGAGAAATCATCTAATATACAACTATTGATATACTCATGTCTGGAGCAAAAGAAAAAGAAGAAAACAAAGACATAAACATATTACAAGAACCACACTTCATCTACCCTGAGACCAGAAGAACTAGATAGTGATGGTGTCTTGCGACCTCTCTGATACTATAGGTCGTCCTGGGTAGACTGGGAGACGTAAATTCTTAAAAACAGAACAAGGAAAAAATGGGAATTAGTACATCAGTAGATCCTAGAGGGACTACCAAGATAATTGCCATGAGACTGTTTAAACTTTTAACTGAAAGCACTAAACAATATTTCTTGGCTATGAGCCAGCTCTAGGTGGTTGTCATTTGGATTGCCAGAGTCAGGATAGTGAAAATCACGGATTTGTACTGATGCCTATTTTATTTTTACTTATTTAAATTATTAGGGGTTTTTTACCATTTCAGTGTAACAATTGTCTTGGAGTTATTGTTGTTGTCAATAGTAAATCAGCTACAACTCATAGCAACTCTGTGATTTACAGCCTCAGAAGCACAGTGTTGACACCAATTGAATAGCAGTGAGTTTGTATTTTTTTTGTTTGAATTTTGAGTTTTTCTCAAATGTTATAAATCTCTCATTCTCATCACTGTCACTATCTCAACATAAACACACACACACACACACACACACACACACACACTGAATACCCTCCTCACTCTACTTGGACCCTAAAATTCTGTGCCAGGAAACCTTTACACCCAGGCAGGAACTCTTCTTATTCTGCCTCAAACCCTGACACTTAGATTGGGAATCCACCATGTAGTCATGTGGCCACTCTCCTCCTCCCACTTGGACCCATCCCTGGGCCAACACCCCCTGGAAGACCTCCCTCCTACACTGCCCAGGCTCTAACTCCCTATCTCCCACCCCTATTGTGGACAACCTTCTCATTCTCCTCAAACTCTTTCCTGTGGAAAGGTCCTTGTCACCTGCCCAAGTTCTGACATCTCACACAGGTCCCTTGTAGCCTTCAATACTTGACTTCAAACATGGGTGTTCACACTCATACTAGTGGCTTTAGGACAAAGTTGTAAAAAAAAAGAAAAAAAAAGAATGAGAAAATGATACAGAAAGAGGAAAAGGGAAGAATAATACACTTTGAAGTAAAACAAATGTTTTTGTCATTTGCAAGCTTGATGAACTCTGACCTTCTCTGAGGTCTTCCCTCTCAAGATGCCAGCTTAGTATAACCCAAGGAGCAGAGATGGTGGGGTCAGAGACCTGAATTTGAAACTTGTTTCTGCTACCAACTAGCCTGGGAAAGTCACTGACACTCATTTATAAAATGAGACTGTTGTAAGGTTTCAATAGGATCATGTATACAAAGTGCTGGGCACATGATAGGAATTTGGCAAACAGATAGGCTTATTATCTCTAAAATGAGTTACTGATGTCTGTGGAATATAGTTGTTATGAGGATTTGGTGTTAAAAGATGGGGCCTCTGTGCACACAGTGAGTGTGTGCAGTATAACTACCACTATTGGATATGTCTCTGTGTAGCACATATATTCTGTCTTACAGTTATTTTTGTAAATGGCACATCATCTCACAGTGTAAATTCCTTGGAAGCAGACATCCTATTATGCTCATTTTGTATTTCCAGTGATGCCTGGTGGAGTTCCTGGCATCTGTATTTTCACTAAATTAATGGAGAGCTTTAAAATGACAAGATTAAAAGTTTGAAGTTTGTTCTACAGATAATTTGTAGTCATTACAAGTTTGCGGGTAAGATAGCAACATTGAAAAGCATTGCTATAGAATGACTAATTGGACAATTCCACATAAGACGAATTCTAATTAGTGGTGGAAAGTGATGATGTAAAAGTTGTTACCTTATTTGGTCAACTACATAGAACTCCCCAAACTTGTATGTTTATGCTACCCTTTCATATAATATAGGTTTGATATGTCAGGCTTATTCACTCTCCAGACAGTAATTTTGTTTTAACCTTTTCAAGACTGAATTTTTTTCTACTTTTATTTGTTTTGAAGCCATGTGTTTTCAGTAAAGGATGGTTATTTTAAGTGAAATGGAATAAATTATTTTGAGGTAATATAGACATTGATACAGTTAGTAGAATTCCTATGACCTGAGAGATCCCCGGTGCTGGAGTTCGGAGGGAGAATCAAATTGTTATAGGCCTCCATCAGAGGATTCTATATCACTGCCATGAAGTCATTCTGTTTCCTAGTGACTCTATAGGACAAAATAGAACTGTTCTTTAGGGCTTCGAAACGCTGCAAAGTTTTACATAAACAGACTGCTGCATCTTTCTCCTATAGAACAGCTGGTAGATTTGACCCACCAAACTTTCTGTTAATCATCCAATACTTAATCCACAGCACCAACAGGATATCCCAAAACAGTATGTGCTAAAGATGAGTTAGCAGCCTCCCATTAAACTCCAGAAGCAGAAGTAAGTGGGTGTGATATGTAAGATGTGAGACAAAAAGGTAAGAAGATGTAAATGGGCATGATCAAGCATTGGAGGTGAAAATCTTTTTTACTTGTAAAATCCGGGCCATGGGGAACAGGAAACTAGAGAGTGGCACTGAGCAGGAAGTCATTGAGTCACAAAGTTAAGGATAGAAGGACTTCTAAAAGGAAAATACCATAGACTGCCAAAAGAACAGATCTGTCCTGGAGAGGGTAAAACAAAATTGGAGGCAAGGATTCTGGAGTTCTGTCTCACATATTTTGGGTACGCTGCCAGGAGGAACTAGTCCTTGGAGAAGGACATCATGCTTGGAAAGGTGGAGGGACAGCACAGGAAAGGAAGACCCTGAAGGAGATGGATTGACATAATGAGAATGGGTGTTACAGAGACAGTGAGACTGGCTCAGGATAGAGCAGGGCTCAGAGCTATGGTGCATAGGATCACTATGAGAAATTCCATGGCAGTAACAACAAAAGGAAAATGGAATACAATTAGCAATTCATTTCCATTTCGCCTGAGGGTCTGGTGTCAGCTGGTATCCCGCTAGGGTTGTAAATTTTAAAAAGAAAGCAAAGCCCTTGCTGTCAAATTGATTCCCACTCTTGGCAATCCCATGTTTTCTTAGAACAGAACTGCACTCCACATGGGGTTTTTTTCTTTGTTTTTTTAATAATTTTAATGAACATTTACAGAGAATTTGCATTTCCATTCATTCATTGTTGCACTTCTCTAGCCGCAGCCTTCTCCCCCCCCACCCCGTCCCCATCCCCCAGTTCGGTCCTCTCTTTCAAAAGTAAAAGACTCCCTCCACATAGTTTTTAATGGCTGTAATCTTTCAGAAGTAGGTCACTAAGGCTTTTCCCCATGGTATTGCTGGGAGATTTGAACTGTCAGCCTTCTGGTTCAACTCAACTGAACTCATTCTTGCTGACCCTCGAGTGCATTTTCAGAGGCTGTAAATCCCATGGAAGGAGATTGCCTATCTTTCTCCCACAGAGCAGCTGGTGCTTTCTAACTGCCTGCCTTCGGGTGAGCAGTGCAATTCCTGACCCACTAGGCCCCCAGAGCTCCCTAGCCTTCTAGTTGGTAGCCCATAGATTGTTTCCTCCCACAGGGAGGAAATGTCAATATTCAACTTTAAATTAGAAATAGCTGAAAAAGTGCAAAACTTTGCTTCCTCCAGTTCCACCCTTCTCCCCTCCCAATGTGAGCACTTTCTGCTAGGAGGCCAGGGAAAGAACAGTCACTAGAGCTCCATCCTTGTCCCATTTTTCACACTCTTCCCAATTAACAAATAATTTATTACATCATACAAAGGCTTTCACATTCCACAGGGACCATTACTTCACACTCCCTGAACATCAAAGCCTTTGTAGAACTTAGGGAGTTCTTACAAGAATAACTTGCAGAGAAACTAACTCCCCTTCTACTTGTGAAAGCTTTGTATTTCTTCCTAGCACATGTACATATGTAAAGGGCAAGTTCACTCACTGCCAAGTTTGTTCCAAGACCTATCTGATCCTCCACTGGGTTTCCAAGGCTCTAAATCACATGGGCAGAAACTGCTCATCTTTTTTTTTTCTTTCTCTTTTTTTCCCCCACTGAAGAGCTACTACTGGTGGATTGGAACCTCCAGGGAGGCCCTGACTTTGACAACATGACTCTCTCTGGATTACGCTACCAGAAATTCTTCTGTAAAGATATAGGAAGTCTGAACAATCTAAGTGTGAGAAAGCATAGCTTAGTTCCACTATGGGAGGCTTTAAATCAGGTTAACAGTGCTGAATGTCATAAATGACAGAGCCTAGCAAGTCCTTTCAAAGAAGCATTAATTTCTTTTGTAATTACAGTTTTCTCACCATTGCTTTGTGCACTGGTTTAGAACTATAGCTCCTGCCAAAAGTACTTCTGGGAGACAGGATATTTTGGTCTGAATCATTAGCAATAGAGAGCCCCAGTGCTGCGTCCCGTGTCTATGAGGCTGCAGACAGATTTCTGGTTTTGCTACTTTCTCTGAATGACTCACACAGCACCCTGTCGGCTGATTGTGAGCTGTGATGGAGGGGGGATCAATACTACGACTTTCAGGCCTTAAAACAGAATGAAATTAAGAAAGAAAGTTTGTGTCCACATTTGTAAGTCTTGACTGGAGATGTTGCAAATGGAGAAAATCAGTTCTCATTTCCTTAGAAGGTTGTGCTGCTAACTCAAATCCCTCCCTGGTGGTTCAAATCCACCAGCAGCTCTGCTATGAATCAGTTCCAACCTGATATAAGTGAACATACCTCCAAAATATAATGGGAAAACTATAGGAAGAAGTCCACATGTTATTTGTTATTAAATCTCAATCTTCACTGGTCCTACATAATGCAGTTTGCACTTGACAGATAGACTAGTGGGTAGGGAGTTGTGCTGATAACCCAAAGATGGTACTTCTCTGATGGTTCAGATCTACCAGCAGTTCTATGGGAGAAAGTTGGACAGTCTCCTCTCATTTGATCTACAGCTGAGAACCTGCTGGAGAGTCGGCTATGAGTCGGCTCTGACACCATGGCAATGAGTGAGTGGAGCATGCTGACATATGCGTTGCAGCTTGAACTCAACCAGTGGTGTGTGCCAGAAGAAAAGACCTGGTGATCAGCTCCCATTAAGATTGTAGCCAAGAGAATCCTATGAAGCTTTTCTTCTCTGTTAACACATGGGGTTATCAGGAGTCAACTAACAACAATCTGCTACCTCTAGAAGGAGTAATTGAAAGCAATCATGGTCCAGCAGCATCTGCATGCAGGGTTTGAGGTCAGGCTAGTATTGCTGTCCACTGAGGATGCAGTCACAACTGTGAATGTTTTGTCCCTTCTACTTAGACGTGTGTGTGTGTGTGTGTGTGTGTGTGTGTGTGTGTGTGCGCGCGCGCGCACGCACGTCCTTGTGTCTCTGTCTGTGTGTGTGCATGTGTGTTTGGGGGAAGGATAAGAAATACTTTCCATGGGAGAAGTATAGGACCTAAGAAGTCTACCAGCTGGAAATTCGGTCCTAAAATTTCCTAGAGAAAACATCACATTGCTTTTAGGATCATTTTGTTTGCTGCTGATTCCAGCTCTTGGTTTGACTCCTTACGTGTCACCATAGAATTATTCTCCTTAGGATTTTTAAGGCAGATTTTTTTCAGAAGTAGATCACCAGGCCTTCCTTTCAAGACACATCTCAGTGAACCTAGCTTGGCAGCTTCCTGTCAGCAGTTGAGCTCATTCGTGTTACCCAGAGTCTCCCTGATCTTAATAGGTCATGTGAATTTATATGTTAAATAATGTAAAAACAAAAATTACTGAGGGTATAGTTATGGTGAAACAAGAGCATAGTATGTATAGTTGTGTTGTGGTGTTGTGTGCTGCTGAGTCATAGCCAACACATAGCTAACCCTCCAGCTGGTTTTTACTATTTTTTAAAAAATTATTTATTATTGATATTTTAAGGAAAGTTTACAGAAAATTTGGATTTCCATTAATTCATTGTTGCACGTTTTTCCTCCCTAAGTTCCCCCAGTTCACTTTTCACTTTAAAAAGATACTTTCAATATTGCACAATGTTCTCCCTCCTCCCACCCAACACCCAGTCCACTTTGCTATGCACCTATTTTGAACTGTTTTCATTCAAATAATACCTAATCATATACTCCTTTTAATCAGTTATTTTCCTCATCTGTTTCTATGCAGTGTTCATGATTTACCTCCTCTTTTCTTAGTTTCCTGTAGTCCTGTTTTCTAACAGTGCTGTTATGTGGCATTTGTCCTTTTGTGAATGAGATATTTCACTCAGCATAATGTCCTCCAGGGTCACGCATTTTGTATAATATTTTATTAGTTCCTTGTTTTTCAGTACTGCATAATGTGAATATACTTCTCCATCCATGCATTTGTTGATGGGCACATGGGTTGCTTCCATCTCTTTGCTATTGAGAACAATGCAGCAATAAATATAGTTATACATATATCTGTTTGGAAGGCAGTTCTGGTTTCTTTAGGGTATATTTCCAGTAGTGGAACTGCTGGGTCAAATGGCATTTCTATTTCCAACTTTTTGGGAAAACATCATACAGCCTTCCATAGTGGTTGCACCATTTACATGCCCACAAACAGTGAATAAGTGTTCCAATTTCTCCACAACCTCACCATCATTTATTGTTTGCTGCTCTGCTGAACTTTGCTATTGTTACTGGGATGAGATGATATCTCATAGTGGTTTTGATTTGCATCTATCTTAGAACTAGGAATTTTGAACATGTCTTCATGTGTGTGTTTGCCATCTGAATGTCTTTAAAGGCAGCACATCACATGGGAGGAGATTGACCATCATACGTCAGAGCCTCTGGTGGAAATGAACCACATGCTTTTGATATCACAGCGCTGTTTCTCACCACTGGACCACCAGAGACTGAAGGGACATTCCCTTAATATCTAGTAAATTGGGCCAAATTCTTGTACCATGTCACTATACTAGCCAGGCCTCTTATTAACTGTGCTTCAGATTTATTTGGAAAAGCAAGGTGAGCCAGCAGGCAGGGTGGTAAACAGATTCAATGAATATGACTTGTGAGAGTTTTGTTAAAGGAAAATCCTGTCAATTTTACTGGCTGAGCTTTGCTTACATGTGAAGATTACTCCTTTTTCCTTATGAGCCAGTGTTTGGGCTGCTTTGTGGCCATCTTCAGATTCATAATGAAGTGTGACCAGATGGGATAAATGGTCATAAGACTCAAAGACTTGTGGCAATCGTCGGAATATCTTACTCTGTGTCTTACATCGAAGCTATGACCTCTTACTACCCATCTGTTTTTCCCATGTTTTACTATAATAATCCATCCAGTGAAAAGCATGTGCCCTCTCTATGAAGAGGACCTAACCCAGTGAAAATATGCTTAGATGCTTTGAGTTTTCAGGTTCCTCTAGAGTTGAAAGGTAATCAATTTGTCTTGATTTGCATATATCCATTAGTACCAAAAGTAAAATTCATTCATTGGTCAATAAATATTTAAAGAGGAAGGATGGTATGTAAGGTAAAAAAAAGGCAAGTGTCTTTGTGGAGCTTACTTTCTAGTGATGGTGAAGGCAACAGGCCAATAGAAATGACAATAGAGAGTTACAGGTTAAGGTTGATGCCATCAAAGAAATAAACTGGATTACAAAGAGAGAATGAGATCCTGTGGGTCATCACAAAAGGCCTCTTCTAAAAAAGTGATAATAAAATTATAACCAGAAAGATAATTAATTTGCCATGCCAAACTCTCAAGAGATAACCCTCCAGGTAAAAACCACATCCAATGGAAATGGAAATTCTCCCTAAGTAAGTTTGACTATTTGATGAGTAGCGATAACAACATATTATACTGCTTTCTATTTAAGCCTCTTGTTTAGAGTCAACAAGACATGGGGAGGGCCTTTGTATTTAAAGTTGGTTGTTATTGTATTTTGGAGGAACATTCTTCTAAGTGATACAGCACTCTCTGTCAATATGCTGTACTGAGGTAACCTGGGGTTGCTGTGATGCTGAACCTTGTGTCATTGGGGTGTTACCCATAGTGGACAGTGTTTGATGGAGCTTCCAGTTTAAGACAGGTTTGGAAGCAGGAATGGCAGTGACTTCCTAAACTACATGCTTCTGGAAACTCTACAAACTTTGATAAATGACAATACTTACAGAAAGGCTTCAGGCCTTTTGTTCATAAGTTCACTATGAGTCATGCTCAACTTGAAGGCAATCAATAATAACAACATAGGTAGTATATGCAGTTCTCAGGTGGTACAAAAGGTTAACAAGCCTGACTGCTAGGTTCAAGGTTGGAGGTTCAAGTCTGCTAGAGGTGACTTGGGTACAAAAAGGCTTGGCAGTCTGCTCTCCAAAAGTAGTCATTAAAAATCTTCTGCTCTGACACACATGAGATCAATGTGAGAAGGTGTCAGTTTGACAGCACTGGGTTTGAGTATTTTGTAGCTAGAACACAGCCATCCAAAGGGAGAGGAGTAGCACATGATGTCTGAGAGATAGAACTAGGACCAAGATCACATAAGGCCTCGGAAGATAAAGAAAATTGGGATTTTTAAACAATGGGAAGTTATTGTTTTAATTAGAGTTTTAAGCAGAGGAATTGTATGGTCTAAATAGAAACATTTTTTTTCTCCCAGGAAGTTTTATCCATAATACAAAATAAGTATTAAAAGTCATTTACCCCAAGAATGACCCCTAGTGTATCAGGAAGGGTGAAGATGGCACAGGATAGGACAGCATTCAGATCCATTCAGCACCTAACACTTCCCCCACCCTGCAAGACTGAAGGAAACTAGGTGACATTGTGGGTTATGTGTTGAGATGTTAAACGGTTTGGAACCACTAACCACTATTGGGGAGAAAGATGAGGCTGTCTATGTATTTCCATTGAGATTTTCAACCTTATAAACCCAATGGAAGGGTCTCTATGGGTCAGAATATATTCAACAGTAGTGAGTGGGTCCACTGAGACTCAAAAGCTTTGGTTAGATTTCTACTTTCTCCTAAAACCAATAAAATCTGTGTTTAATGTTTATTCCATCCTTAGAGCTGGCTCATGAACACAAGTAATAGGTTAAAATTCTTAGAGTTTAGAAGCTAGTAGGAAGGCTCCCACAGAAGCAGAATTCAGAACCCTGCAGAAGATCCTGCTTGGATGGTATTGGAGCTACAAGGCCTCTGAGCAGACACTGCAGAGCAGAGATCAAACTTCTGAGGGTCAGGTCTTTGCTGGCCAGATGGTGCTGGTATCTCTGAGAAGGTACAATGATGCTGCTTTTGAGAGGGTAGGAAAAATGGCATATAGAATCCAATTCCTACTAGTGAAACCAGGTGAGGTAGTAAGAAATACACAAAGTATAAGGGTGAAGCAACTGATTTTTTTAAAGGGATGAGATGGGAGCAGAATACATCACCTCCACTCATATCCCAGGGTTCTTGCTCAATCACCTAATTTGCTCATGTACCTAGCTGAAACCTGGGTAAGTTGGAGAGGAGGGAAGGATCCCAAGGTACAATAATAGTTTCTGCTACATTTCTACAAACTGCATCCATAATATATTGTCTACATTTCCAATTGTTGCTGTTGTTTGGTACCATCGAGTCATAGACAACTCATAGTGACCCTATGAACGAAAGGCCTAAGCATTGTTCATAAGGTTTCTGGGGGTAAGCCCTTTCGGAAGTGGATGTCGCTCCTGCTTCCAGGCTTGTTTTAGTCGGGAAGCTCCAGCCAACACTCTCCACCATGTGTGACCATTACTACGTTTGGCACATCAGTGTCACAGTGGTCAGCATCGCAGCAGCCATGAGTTACCTCTGTACAGTAATTAGTTTCCAATTAGAGTTTCTTAAAAGTGAAAAGAGACCTTCAATACCATTGCAGAGCAGTCTCAAAATAGAACTCACCTATATTTTTGCAATTTCCCCCAATATATTACTTGCCTTGCTTCAATAGCCTTATTCTCAGCCCCCAGAAACCAGCACATAACAACACCAATAGTAAATGTCTATTTCAAGGCATAGACTTCCTAGCAAGACCACAAACTAGCCAATACCCACAAATCACTCAATTGTATTGGGTAGATTTTTGTTCACTTTTTGCATAGCATCTGTAAAAAAGAGCAAGGACAGTGTTGGAAGAGCCATATCTGACCTTTGACAATTCCACAAAGGGAAATAGTCCTTGTCAATAACACTAACAACACAAAACCAGTTGTCATCTGGTCAGACATGTCATTCATGTTTCACACCTCTTTCTACTCATCCTAATACCAATTCATTCAGAGTGGCAGAAAGTGAAAATCATTCGGTCAGGACAACTTCCAATATGTGCTCACGTCACTTCTGCCTTGAACCACAGGGCTTTAGGCCAGTGGTACAAAGCTCTCAGTCCAACCAGTTATGGTTCTCCCTTTCAGTCTCCTATAAATTTAAGCAAAGGCTCTTATCTCTGGATTAACGAGAGTAGAAGTCCCAAAGTCAACCCATCTAATAGCGGGTCTGTGGCTCTCTCCTTTTACCACAGCTGCTGCTGCTGCTGCTATAGATCTGGCTGGGAGAAGAATTTCTGGCCCCAAAAGACACACTGCATGCCTGCTTCTTCTTTGCTGATGTTGAGATTCTAAAAATCTGCTGCTGAGCCGGCTTAGTTAAGAGGCAAGACTAACCAATCCCCTAGTGGATAGCTAACATGCCCTATTTGCATATTCCCGCTCACGCACAAGGTAGAGTCAATGGCTAGGAAAGCCATTTTGAACAATATTCCCTTACCACTACAGCATCTCAATGTTAAAAAAACCCAAAAATTCTTACCACTGGACCAAAGGTAACATCTTGATAGATGGAAAAAAGATTGAAACTGTCAATCTTACTTGGATCCATGATCAGCAACCTGGTATCAGGAGGCAGTATATCAGGAGATGTATTACTTTAGGAAAGTCTGCAATTAGGAACCTCACTGTATTATTGAACAGCAATGATTGAAGAGCAGTTTGAAGACTAAGGTGCACCTGAATCAGACCATGGTCTTTTCAATCAATTGATGTGCATCTGAGAGCTGGACGATAAATAAGGATAACCCAAGAATTGATGCCTCCGAGCTGTAGTGTTGGAGAAGAGTACTGGATATCCCATGGACTTCCAAAAGAAGAGATATGTCTTGAGGAAAGTACAACTAGAGCACTCCTTGGAGGAGAAAATGACAGAGCTTTGTCTCACATACTTTGGGCATGTTGCTAAAAAAGGCTGTTCTTTGGAGAGGGACACAATGCTTGGAAAGGTGGAGGATGGTGAAAAAGAGGAAGACCCTTAACCAAGTGGATTAACACAGTGACTGTAGCAATAGTCTCAAGTGTGTCAGAGATGATGAGAATGGTACAGTTATGACAGGGTTCAGATCTGTTGTTCACAGGGTTGCAATGAGTCATATTTAAAAGCACCTAACAACAACAAAATCTGCATAGCAAGGGAGCTTTGGTAGCCTAGAGGGTAAAGCGTTACACTTTCAACCCAAAGAAATGTAATTCAAATCCAACTCACCAATCACACCATGGAAGAAAAATGGGCAATCTCTCCCCATGTGATTTATTGCCTCTGAAAACTTCCTGGAGGGTGGGCTATGGGTCTTTTCTGACTCCACAGCACAAAACTACAAAACAAGTAGCAGCTGCAGGGAGCTCTGGTGGCTTAGTGGTGAGGAACCACACAACCAACATTAAGGTATCCAGTTCAGATCCACCAACTGGACAGTGGACAAGAGCTAGCAATCTCCCACCACACGATTCACAGCCTCTGAAAACCACTGAACAATAAATAGCTATGGTTTGATTCTGAGTCAATAGTGCACAACAATAGTTGAAACACTAATAGTGTAGTCATTAAGCATTTGGCTGCCACGAAAAATGTTCATAATGCCAACTTTCGAGTACTTCTACAGAAGAAAATATCTGGCAATCTGCTCTTGCAAAGATAACAGCTTAGGAAATACCATGAGGCTGTTCAACTCTGTCTCATATTTAATTATGATTTAGTTGTATTTAGTCAGAATCAACAAAATAGTGCAGTATAATTACTTACCATCACTGTCAGGAAGGTGTGAAAACCTTCAACTTATACTTCCAAGCAAAATGAAGAATGTGTTGCCCTCATTGCAAATGATAATTGATGCAGTATGAATGACTAATAAATTATTAAAAGGTTAACTCCAAAGATTTGGTTAGTATAATATTGACTCAAACATAAAGGACATCGTGAGGGTGACATAAAGTATTGTCTTGAGGTTTTATAATCTTGTAAATGATTCCATCTTATATTTACCATCTTTTTTTCTTATGAGTTCAAATAAAAATATATTTCTACAAATAGAACTCCCCATCTTATCAAAATTGTCTTTAATCTTTTACTAACCATGTCATGTAATGTGAGAAATTTGCTCTTGAGAGATTTTGTTGTCCTTTCAGTAACTGATTATGCTATACTCGAGTATTATACATGCCGTCTATTAACTCACATTTTGCATTAAGCCAATACATAGGTATTGATACGTATTGACCATCACGCAGCTGTCAGCATATCATCTTCCGGTGGCTCAACCACTCTGGCTGATACTGTAAACTATGCCACCAGTATTTCAAATACCAGCAGGGAAATCCATGGTAAGTAGATTTTAATGGTGTTTCCAGAGTAAGGAAGAAAAAGCTGGTGCTCTATTTCTGAACATTAACCGATGAAAATCCTATAGACCACAAAAAATGTTGTCTAATGCTGTGCTGAAAGATGGAATGCCTAGATTGGACAACACTAAGGGTGTCTAGTGGCTGCAACGATAGACTTGGTCACCCTCTCGATGACTCCCCTGGACATGGATAGGACAGGACCAAGAAGTGTTTCATTTTGTTGTGCAATGCATGAGTTAGAAGAATCAGAGCAGACTCAACAGTGACTAACAATAACAAGTGTGTATTAAATATCTGTAGTTTTCAGTAAATAGCAAATGCTATATGCCATTGAAAGGGGTTGAGGAGGAAACAGGGATTAGTGTTCTGTTTCTATGACTCTAAAGAGCTTAAGCCAGAAGCAAAGCTTCCACTACACAAAGGTCATTTTGTCTAAGAAAAGTCACAGTCAAAATATTATGAACATCATTTTTCTGAGTGTTTATTAAGTCAACTGTGCTGTTTATGTTCTATATATGAATTTCAATTTTTTATGTAATACTGTCTTATTTAATTATTCACTTGTGATTTTGTTATGCTAATAGTGAAAGGGAAGAATTAATTATTAACTACATGACCATCTATATCTGTTTAATTTTAAATAAATGAAACAAAGAGGGATTTTTTTCACATTATCATAATTGAAATTTTATTTTATGTACAAAGTGTTGTTCTTGTTTCTTGCCATGTAGATGTCTCAGCTAAGCCATTCAAGGAAGATCACTTAGTCCAGCTTGATAAAGTTGATGTCCTTTAAACTGTGTTTATATGTTGTGGGTAAAATATGCAGATAAAAGAGATGGAAAAAAATTGGACTTTAAAGCAACACTCTGCTTATTATATTAGATTATCAGATACCAACTCAAGCTCTCTGCTGAGCCATTTCATCAGCTGCTGTCATGACAGGCTTTAGTATAATCTCCATGATCTTCAGATGTACATAAACACAGTCCCTTGATATTATACATAAAATATTCAAGAATAGACACTCATTTCTAGATTGTCTTGAACAAAAGGCAAATTTGTTATGAGTCTATGACTTATAGTGACCCTGTGTAAACAGCCCTAAACCTTTCTCTATCTCTTGCCAATCCTATTGTCTCTGACACACCTATCCTATTACTCCAGTGAGTAAATCAATCCATCTCATTGAGGGCCTTCCTCTCCTGCACTGTCCCTCCACCATCCCAAGCATGATATCCCTCTCTAAGGACTGATTCCACCTTGCAACATGTCCAAAGTACATCAGAGGAAGCTTCAGAATCCTTGCCTCCAAGGAGCAGCCTGGCTTCACCCTTTCCAGGACAAATTTATCAGTTGTATATGTTGTTGTTGTTATGTGCCATCGAGTCGTTTCCGACTCATAGCGACCCTATGCACAACAGCCCTAAACCCTGCTCTATCCTGCGACAATGGCACCGCCTCTGACACACCCATCCCGATTACCCCAGTCACCGAATCAATCCATCTCATAGAGGGGTCTTCCCCTCCTGCGCTGTCCCTCCATCATCCCAAGCATGATGTCCCTCTCCAAGGACCCATCCCTCCTGGCAACATGTCCAAAGTATGTCAGACGAAGCCCCAGAATCCTT
>NW_006399758.1:9708693-9709518 GCF_000299155.1 Elephantulus edwardii | reverse complement strand
TCTTCTGTTCAGCTCTTTAGTATCTTGAATTCTTCCTTGTGCTTTGGCTTCTCTACGCTCCAGTGCAATCTTCAGAGTTTCTTCTGACATCCATCAGTTGCATATAAGATATGTAAATATAGGTCATTCTCAAGTAAGGCTTAGAAAGTAGTAGTCTTATACAAGTAGTTCATAACCTCTGTTAAGCACAGTTTAGAGCACATCTGAATAGCTTATCTCATTCTAAAAACAGGAGAGTTGTCCCAGATATTTCAGGGCAGAACTCACTCTGAGAATGTTTGTTTGCATAAATTTAAGGATATTTGTGTTAAAAATAATTCTGCACTTTAACATACACAGGTTTTTGACCAGAGAAAATGTAGCAATGACAAACAGGTATATAATAACACGGTATCATTAGCCTGTAGTGAAATGCAAGTTATAACTCCCATGCATAGGTACAGGGAACCAGAGAACCCAGAACAGCAGTGGCAGCAGCAGCAGTAGCCAGAGAGCTAAAAAGGTAACAAAACTGAATAGAGGCAATGAATAAGGAGAATGGGCCTGTCTGTGTGCAAAAATTTCTTTGTGTTCTTATAAGAGTATCATACAATATTTATTCTTTTTAGACTGATTTATTTCATTCAGCATAATGTCCTCTAGGTTTGTACGTATCATGCTGTTGTTGTTATGTGCCATTGAGTCGCTTGCGACTCATAGTGACCCTATGCACAACAGCCCTAAACCCTGCTCTATCCTGTGCCAATCTCATTTCCTCTGACACACCCATGCCGATTACCCCAGTCACTGAATCAATCCACCTCATAAAGGGTCTTCCCCTCCCGC
>NW_006399758.1:9701994-9707663 GCF_000299155.1 Elephantulus edwardii | reverse complement strand
ACCTAAATGCCCATCAACAAACGAATGGGTAGAGAAGCTGTGGTATATTCACACAATGGAATACTATGCTGCATTGAAAAACAAGGAACTCATGTCATGGCGCTGCTATCCAGGACAAGAACAACAACAGCCAAAAGCAATTGATGCTCCAGAGTTGTCGTGAAAATCCTCAGGCCAGCTTAACCTCCATCCAAGAGTCCTTTTCTGCAAATTACAAATTTATTCTCCTGAATTTTGACCATCTCTTCTGACCACATTGCTACTCTTAGATTAAAAATCATTCCTGCTTTTCCAGGATTCATCTCAAGTCACATCATCATGAATTCCCTTGGGTCTCTGAATCTTCTATGGCTCTGCAAGCTGAAGTCCATTGTATGTTTTCATACCATCACCATCTGCTCAGTTGGCAAATGGTCAGAAGTTTTTTGAAAAATAATATATATTGGAGTAAAAATTCTTGACCCTTATCAGGTATTATGTTGTAAGAAACTCACAGGCCCTACAGAGATGCCTTAAAACTTCAAAGTCCCCCAAAGAAATCTACCCCTTTATTTCTTTCCTTTTTTGTTTTCATTTAGAGTTTCTCTGGTGACCTAATGGGTAAGGAGCTGTGCTACCAATCCAAAGGAGCACACAGAGTCCACCAGCTGCTGTTGCATAGGACTAAGATGGGAAGTCTCCTCCTGTGTAGTTTACTGCCTCTGAAAATCCACTGGCGGGTCAGTTATTATTTTGTTACAGCTTGCCTGCACTTAAAAACAATAGTCCAATTCTTGGGTCTTTAAATACTTGTCAAACATTATGCATGCAAAGCAGACCTATTAAAACAAGACATTCAGCAGATGAGCATAATCCGTCTAAGTTGGATTAAGAGAATATTGTGATCTGCTTCTTAAAGCAGTTGTGTGATTCATAAATCAAACCCCTGGATGTGGAGCAGAGAAGCAGTACTTGATGACTCAAAACCACACCTGTCATCCAAGCAGATATATATGCACACCCATGTTTATTGCAGCTTTGTCCGCAATAGCAAAGAGCTGGAAACAACTCAAGTGCCATCAACAAACAAATGGATAGAGAAGCTCTGTTATATTCACACAATGGAATACTATGCAGCATTGGAAAACAAGGAACTCAGGAAATATCATACAAAATGGATGACTTTGGAGGACATTATGCTGAGTGAAATATCTCAGTCACAAAAGGACAAATATTGCGTAGGGCCACTGTGGTAAAACGGGACTGACATCAGGGTTGAGGGAAGACAGAAAAGGAGGGGAGGAATGATGTATATTGCATTGAAACAGATGAGGGAGAGAACTGTTTAAAAGGGACATAAGAATGGGTATTCTTGTCATTACAGAAGTCCAGAGTGAAGGCTACATCATGGAAGGAAGTTGGCGGGGAACAACTGGTGACCTAGTGGCAAGAAGCTGCACTGCAATCCCAGAGGCGTGCAGTTCAAATCTACCAGATGCTCTGCTGGAGAAGGAGGAGCAATCTCCTCCTGTACCAGTCAAATCTGATTTGATGGTACACACACACACACACACACAAATAATAAAAATAAATTTTTTTTTAAAAGTCCAGCCCAAAACTGTCCATTCATCATCAGTCCTTTCCATGAAGAGTTGGGTAGGGAAAGTATAAATAATGGTGGCCTAGTGGCAAGAAGCTATGCTGCAATCCCAAAATCACGTGTTTTGAATACACCAGCTGCTTTGAGGGAGAAGGATCAATAATCTCCTCTTGTACAATTAACTGTCTCTGAAAACCTACCAGAAGGTCATCAAGCTGATAAACAAGCATTTCTATTTTGCTTGAGATTTGTGGTGTTTTCAGTTAAAATGCAATATGTGTGTTCTAGAAAGACATGTATGCTATAAAAGCCACACTAATAGTTGAACAATGACTAGGGATGACAGAAGGAGAATTGATGCCTTTGAGCTTTGGAGTTGGAGAAGAGTGTTGTATATACCATGAACTGCCAAGAGAACAAACAGGTTTTTCCTGGAGAGGGTTAAACCAGGCTACTCCTTGGAGGCAAGGATTCTGGGGCTTCGTCTGACATACTTTGGACATGTCAGGAAAGACCAGTCTTTGGAGATGGACGTCATGCTTGGGAGGGTGGAGAGACAGCACAAGAGAGGAAGACCCTTGATGAGATGGAGTGATACAATGACTGGGATAATGGGGATAGATGTGTCAAGAGACAAAAAGGTTGGCTCAAGATAGAGCAGGGTTCAGAGCTGTTGTACATAGGGTCGCTATGAGTCACAAGCAACTTGACAGCACATAGCAACAATGTATAACAAATGAACAAGTGAGTAAACCATTCAAGTTATGCAACATCATAAACCAACTCATAAACAACAACCGAAAAATTACATCATCCTACTATACTAAACAAGGAACAAGCCCATTTACTGTCATGTCAATCCCAATGCCTGGCAACTCCTTATGTACTCCACAGGGTTTGCAGTGACCATCATCTGTTGAACGTGGTTGCCAGGCATTTCTTCTTATGAGCCTCCTGGTAGATTTATATAGTCTTTCAGTTAGAAGCTGAGTACACAACAATTTTCACAACTCCATAACAATACACACGCACAGTTTAAAACTCCTACATCAGGTTGCCTGGGACCCATGGTAGCCGTCCTTTGCATTTCTGAGGTTGTCATCTTTATGGGAGGTGACTGTTCTTCTTGTTCAGACAGAATACGCAATGACTTCCAACCACTGGCCTTCAGTTAGCAGTCAGACACATAACACTCTATGCTACCAAAGCTCCTGAGCGGTTTCAAAAGTATGTTAGATACCTAACAAATAATACTGAAACTGGGCCCATTGCCATGGAGTTGATTCTAACTCAACAAGACCCTTTATCAGAGTAGACCTGCTCCACAGGGCTCCCAAGGCTGTCACCTACAGACCGGGACTCTGGTGACATAATCTGTAGCAAGTTTTGCTGTTAACTCAAGATCACTGTTGTCTGGAGATTAAAATCCACCAAGGGCTCAGGAGAAAGTTGAATAGTCTCCTTCCATGTAATTTAGAGCCCCAGAAATCTAATGGAGGTTTGTTATGAGTTACAATCAACTCGATAGCAATGAGTTTGTATTTTGAATCTTTGTGGAATCAAACTGTCTCATCTCTCTCTTGTGAAGTGACTGGTGGGTTTGAACAGTCTACCTTTCAGTTAGCAGCCAAACACTTAATCACTATGCCACCAAGCTTCTTTCATAAGTAAATACTGCAGTGAGTATAGTTATCTGGTGTCTTAAATAGCATTAGCAGGAATAGTAGAAGAAGCTGAAGCTGTTGTACTTTTTAAAATCAAAGACAGGGGAAACCAGGTGGAGGAGACTATTAAGGCAGAAAGGGGCCAAGCTCAGCCAGGGGAAATTTAAAAAAGATAGAATGAATGGGGATAATTTGCAGTCCTGAAATTTTCTGTTTCATGCTCTGCTCTGCTGCAATCAGACACTTGTCCAGCTGCTGTACTCAGAGGTATGCTGGATAAATCACGTATGACGAGTCCATGCAAATTTGATGCCATTTTGACATTATGTGTGATATGTTGTCCACAAAAAGTGGACTGTGAACTCGGGGTAGGGGGATTGTATGACAATGAAATTTTTTTTTCTTTAAAGAGAAAAATGACCTGTGGGGTAGGGGTGGGCAGGAAGGAAAATGTGCAACAAATGAATGAATGGGGGAAATTAAATGGAAAGAATATGCTGTAAAAATATATATATGTTGCATTTTAAAAGATCATTAATTAAAAAAAGAAATGATCATTAGTTTGATCAGGCACACCTTACTCTTCTTTTGACACATTCAGAGAATAGAACAAAACACTTCCCAGTCATATGCCACTCTTACAATTAATAACTATTGTAATAGCATACAGAGCTAATAGCTCCAGATACTATGTCTATTTCATTTAGGGTCCTCTTCTCTTTCACAGACCTTTTACTTTAGCAATAATGATGTCTTTTCTACATGGACTGATCCTGATAGCATGACAGATCCCGATAAAATGGGCAATTTGAAGTACTGGCATCTTCATATTCTGGCTGTACTTCCTTCAAGTCAGATTTGTTTTGGAGGTTTTTTGGTAGTCCATAGTGTATTCAATATTTTCTGCCAACACCACAATTCAAAAATATCAAATACTATTAAATTTTCCTTATTTATTGTCAGGCTTTTTCATGCATGTGAGATATTGAAAATCTCATGTGTTGGGTCAGGTGTACCTTAGGCCTCAAAATTATATATTTATGAATGTTAAGGACTGTAGTCATCAATATGGGCTGAAGCTCAACATCAAGAAGACCAAGATTCTTACCACTGAGCCAATTGGCAGCACCATGATAGATGAAGAAGATCTAGAGGTTGTTAGCAATTACAGCTTGCTCATTTCCACAATCAACACCCTTAAAACCAGCAGTCAAAAAATCAAAAGATGAGTTACATTGGGAAAAATCTGCTGTCACAGACATCTCCAGAGTGCTGAAAAACAACGATGGACGTCTTGATACAAAGGTGTGCCTAATTCAGGCCATGGTCTTCTCAGTTACTTGTTACAGTTCAGAGAGCTGGACAATGGCCAAGGATGACAGAAGAATGCCTTGGAGTTGTGGTTCTGGAGAAGTCTTGAACATAACATGGACTGCCAAGAAAGCACATCTATCTGTCTCAGAGAGGGTAAAACCAAGTCTCTCTTTAGAGGTTGGGATTTTTGAGGCTCCATCTCACATACTTTGGGCACGTGGCCAGGAGAGACTGGTCCTTGGAGAAGGACATCGTGCTCAGAAGGGTGGAGGGAGGGTGCAGGAGGGAAAGACCCCAGATGAGTTGGATTTATACAGTATCTGGGACAATGAGGGTTGATGTGTCAGAATTAGTGAGACTGACTCAGGACAGAAAAGAGTTCAGAGCTGCTGTTCGTAAGGCCACTATACATCAAACGAATAGCTACAAGGTCACACATGGCCCTTTAGTCTGTTGCACTCACTTCTACTAATCACTGGGTGTGAAATTTGTTGCAAAAGTTGTGGTATTTATTGGAGAAACACATTATTAGGGAGGCAGAGGAAAGCAAAAGATATTACACAGTGGAAGTCCAGGTCACAAATGCAAAAAGCCTCTGGATTCCTCAATCATCCAGTAAGTTTCATCTCATAACAGTCCCAAGTCAGTTCTTCCTTCTCCCAGCAAGCAAAACCTTTAACTCTGGCTCTGTCTCCAGGGCTCCATCTCCAGGGCTCTGTCAGGTTACACATCACTGCAGTCTCTCTACCAGTTGAGTTAGTTATCTCTCTTATGTTGGCCTTGCAGCTATTGATAACAATGAGGAGAGTGATCAATGGCAAAATATATGTCTGCATTTGAGTTACCTGCTGGAGACCGTGCTCCCAGAGGCTAACACAATAGATAATTTTCAAAATTGCTAACATCACTCTGATATTCTATGCTTTCAGCCAAGATCTATCTGACTTCAGCAATGATAGCTCCTTGCTCCTTGACCTCTTCTAAATTCAGCTTGAATTTCTTGAAGTTCCTGTCAATATACTGCTTTCTTCTTTTTTTTATTTCTTTATTTTTCATTTCAATGAACATCTACAGAGATTTTGGAATTCCATTCATTCATTGTTGCACCCCTC
>NW_006399758.1:9686347-9696028 GCF_000299155.1 Elephantulus edwardii | reverse complement strand
ACTTGCTTATGATATTAATATTGTTTAGTAATCTCCACATTCTGTTAGATCACCTTTCTTTGAAATGCTCACATAAATATATCAATTCCAGTCAGTTGTCCAGTTAATTGTCTTCCAAATTTCTTAGTATAGATGAGTGAGCACTTACAGTACTCCAACTATTTGTTGAAACATTTTAATTGGTAGTCTATGAATTCCTAGAGCCTTGTTTTTCTTCAATGTATTCAATACAGCTTGGACTTTTCCTTCAGCACTCACGGTTCTTCCTTCATCTAGGCTGTCTCCTGGGATAGTGGAGTGCTGTCATGTCTTTGTGGTACAGTAAATCCGTATTCTTTCCATCTTTTTATTAATGATTCTTAAATAACGCTATCATTTTCCCGTGGTTCCCTCTACTATCACAACTGAAAGCTTTAATTTTTCATTAGTTCTTTCTGTTTGAGATGTGTCAAGTTTTAAATGTTTAGAGTCTGATACTCTCTAAAGGGATATAATAGTTTCTTGCCAAATAATACAGATGGACCTAGTTCAAAACTATTGTTGAACAGTGTATTTTTTTAAAGCATGTCCTACTTATCTGATATGTACTCATAACAGGTGCGGGGCTACAGGTGTATTCCGGAAATAACTAGTTGCTATGGAGATGATCTAACTTATGGTGACCCCATGAATGTCAGAGCAGAAATGTTCTCCATTGGGTTTTCAGTACCTAATATTTTGGAAGCATCTCTGGTGATTTAATGTCTTACATGGTGTGCTACTAACTTAAAGGCCAGTGGATTGAATCAAACCAGCTCTTCCGTGGAAGAAAGATGAGCAGTCCCCTCCAGTAAAGACATACAGCTTTAGAAACAGATAATTGTTTTGATTCAGAATTAAATTGAAGACAGTGAATTAATTTTTTTCAGAATTAAATTGCTGCATATTTATGTAAAAGTTGGACAATGACTAAGAAAGATTAAAGAATATTTGGGGGTTTTATCCGTGTTGTTGAAAAAGAATACTGAATATACTGTGGGCTGCCAATTAACAAACAAGTCTATCTTGGAAGAAGTGTAGCCAGAGTGCAAAATTGGCATATGTTGGAATCACATAATTGGACATGCCATTAGGAAAAACATCATGTGAAAAAATGCTAAGCAAAGTAGAGGGCCAGTGAAAAATGAAGACCTTCAACAAAATAGATCAACCCGGTGCCTACAACAATGAACTTACGCAAAGAGCAGCACAGAAGAGATTATGAGATTGCCTCATGACTAGGCAGGGTTTCATTCCATTGTGCATAGACTCACTAAGAGTCAGGGCCAACTTAACAATGCCTAACAACAAAAATTCTTAAGTTAGACATATGTTGTTGTGTTCTTAGATTATGTCGAGTCGAGTACAACTCATAGTGACCCTATGAACAAAAAAATCTAATCCCTGTTCTAGCTTGTGCCATGCTCACACTTCCTGACACACAAGAACCTATTGTAGCAGTCACCATGTCAACCCACCTTGTTGAGGGTCTTCCTCTCTTTCGCTGACACTCCATCCTTCCCAGCATCATGTCCCTCTCCAAGGAATAGCTCCTTCTAGCAACATGGCCAAAGTAGGTAAGGTGAAGCCTCACCATTCTTGCCTCCAAAGAGCATTCCAGCTGCACCTTCTCCAGAACATATCAGTTTGTTCTCTTGGCTGTCCATGGCATGATCAGTGCTCTTCTCCAACACCACAGCTCAAAGGCCTCAATTCTTTTTCTGTCATCCTTATTCATTGTCCAGCTCTCAGATGCATAGAAAGTGATCTTAGGAAAGACTATGGCCTGAATCAGATACACCTTAGTCCTCAAATTGACATTATTACTCCTCAATAATTTAGAGAGGTCCCTATACTGCAGATTTTCTCAGTGTAATGTATCTCCTTATTTCCTGACTGCTGCTCACGAATTTTCTAACTTTATTACTTAACCACATGAATATTTAGGTTATATATTTCTCTCATTCAAAGGTTGTGTATAATTTTTATTCTGTTCTAATTTCATTACAATGTCTTCTTTAACCTATAAGTTATTTAAAATCTGTTCTTTGTACTTTTTTCATCATTTCTAAATTTAATTATACCATAATCATAGAACATTTGCTTGGCATCAATTTCTTAAGACTTGTTCTGCATTGGGTCAATTTTTAATAAAATTAAATGTCTCTTAGGAAATGAAATCTGTTTTATTTTGAGCTCTCTCTCTCTCTCTCCTCTCTCTTTCTTCTACTTCCCTCCTTCTCACTCATCCAGTCAGAATCAACTCAGAGCTGACCTTCCCTGGGTTTCTGACACAGTCAAACAAATGAGAGGAGATGGTTCATTTTTCTCCCTAGGAGCTGCTGGTGAATTTGAACCACTAGTGTTTCTCTTTGGACTGAGATACAATTGAGGGTTTGTAATTAACAGTCACTATGATGTTGTCCATTTTTACTCTATATGTTTTAATGCTTTTATAATCTATTATTTCAGAAACATATTTTTTCTTTCTGTCAAATTAATCATTTTGCGAGTAAATAGTGTATATTTGTGTACACACCAGAGGCAGTCATCAGAACAGAGCAAGGAAACACTACATGGTTCAAAATTAGGAAAGGAGTGTATCAGGGATGTATCCTGTCTCCCTACCTTTTCAATCGATATGTGGAACAGAACATTCAAAAGGCTGAGTATTGTGAGGATGAATGTGGCATCGGGGTTGGAAGAAGACTCATCAACAACCTGTGTTAAACAGATGATACAACATTGCTTGCCAAAACTGAGGAAGATCTGAAGCATTTGCCACAGAAGGTCAAGGACTGTAGTCTTCAATATAGACTGAAGCTTGACATCAAGAAGACAAAATTCTCACTACTGGGCTAATTGGCAGCATCATGATAGACAGTGAAGAGACTGAGCTTGTTAACAATTTCAACTTGTTCAGCTTCACAGTCAACAATCTTAGCACCAGCAGTCAGGAAATCAAAAGAGGAATTGCGTTGGGGAAGTCTGCTATCATGGACCTCTCCAAAGGTCTGAGGAACAATAATTTCAATGTAGGAACTAGGGTGTACCTGATCCAGGCCATGATCTTTGCAATTACTTTCTATGTCTTAGAGAGCTGGACAATGAATAGGGATAACAGAAGAGGAATTGATGCCTTTGAGTTGTAAAGGTGAAGAAGAGTATTGAACCATGGACTGCCAGGAGAACAAATAGGTTTGTTCTAAAGAGAGTGAAATCAAGTTTCTCCTTAGAGGCTAGTATTCTGAAGATCTGTGTCATATACTTTGGGCACATGTTCACCAGGGACCAGTCTTAGTGAAGGATATCACGCTCTGTTGGGTGGAGGGACAGCACAGGAGAGGAAGACCCTGGATGAAATGGATTGACACAATAAAAAAAGTAATGAGGGATAGGTGTGTTGGAGTCAGTGAGACTGGCTCAGGATGGGAAAGGCTTCAGAGCTGTTATACGTAGAGTCACTATGAGTTGCAGGCAATGTGATGACATATAACAAAAACAACAATTGCTAGATATTTTGAGCATTTCTTCATGTGTTTGTTGACTATCCTGAAAGCTTTTTTTAGTGAAGAGTCTTTTCAGATCATTTGCCTATTTTGTAAATGGATTATTTGTCTTGCGAAATGGGTTATTTGTCTTTTTCTTGTTGAGCTGTTATTCTATGAACTTTATATATGTGTCCCTTAACAGATACGTAATTTTCTGATATTTTTTTTCTAGCCTGTGGACTTTTTCCTTTTTGGAGAATTTTTGGATACAAACAAGAATTTTATTTTTAGGTGGTCCCGATCTTCTATTTTATCCTTTCCTACTTGTATATTTTTGGTTGAAAATTCTATTTCAAGTGCTTGAAAGTCTATTCATCCTATGGATTAGGGTTTCTAGAATTCTAGCTCTTTTTTTCTTTGATAATATAGTTTGTGTTTTACTTTTAGGTCCATAATCCACCTTGAGTTAGTTTTTGTAAATGGTACAATGTTTATCTCTTGTTTCCGTTTTCTCCAGATGTCGTATTAGTTTATTCAGCTAAATTGTCTCATCTCTCCCATGTTATGCAGTGTTTTTCAAAATCATTGCTCCTTTATGCTGAGTGAACTAACTCGGTCTCATAAGGACAAATACTGCATAAAACCATATTGCAAAAATAGAAACATAATTAGTGTATGATTTACTAGAAATATTTAATAGAAGGATTTACTAGTGTAAAACATATATGAGGATCCAAGGCAGGAGAGCAGAGGGGTGAAGATGGGCAGGGGGGAAATCAAAGGGCCATCCAATTTGGTGGATGGAGGTGAGGATGTGTAAAGGAAATGGGAAAGATCTGGTGGGGATCTGGAAAGACAGGGTAACGGTGAGCATAGTTCAATGATGATTAATTTTATAAAACATAATGAATGGGAATGATTGTATATACACAATATGAATGAAGGTTAGTATGAAGCACAATGAATACGAACCTTATAAGCAAACCAATACAAAATGATTTTTTTTAAGCTCAAAGAAGCTTTATTAAGGGAGCTTCTGAGTGGGATGCCTTAGTCTGGAGCGACAGACCAGGGGAAAATTGCACCAAAATAATATTTTTTTAAAAGATTGCTCCTTAGTTCTCCACAGTATTTCATCATGTGAATGTATCACAATTTCCCAGTCCATTTGTTGATGGACATTTTGGCTGTTTCCATTTTCTTGCTATTGTAAATAATGCTACTGTGAACATTAGTTTACAAATCTACATTTGTGTCTCCATTCAAACTTCCTTGGGGTGTATCACCAGCAGTGGAATAACTGGGCTATATGGGGTATCTGTGTTCAGCTTTTTCAGGAAATTACAAATTTCTTTCCAAAGAAATTGTATCATTTTACAATCTCACCAACAGTGTATGAGAGTTCCAGTTTCTCTACATCCTTATATTTATTTCTCGCTGTCCTGTTAAACATTGCCACTGCTCTTGGGGTGAGATGGCATATCATTGTGTCTTGCTTTGTCTCTCTCTGATTGCCAGTCATCTTGAGCCTTTTTTTTTCTATTAGTCTGTTGACTGACCATCCTAATGTCTTCTTCTGTGAAAATTTTTTCTGTGTCTTTTGCCCATTTTGTAACTGGATTATCAGTTTTTCCTTGTGGAGCCCCTGTAGTATTCTGTAAACTTTCTTTATAAGATCCTTGTCTGAGATGGCCTTATTCAGCATTTTCTGCTTTTACAGAAAAGTATAAATGGTATTCCTGATGGCACAGTCTATGGGGAGTTAGACTGCTAATCCAAAGATAAAGCCTCCTTAGGGGTTTGAATCCATCAGTGGCTTCACAGGAGAGAAAGGAGTCATCTCCTCTTGTGTGATTTACTGTCTTGGAAAACCCACTGGAGAAACAGGTCAGCTATGAATTGGTGTGTATTGCTACTTTGTCATTTACTTAATCACCTTGAAATATTTTTGGATATTTATTATTGATGATCTGAAGATGCAATTTGATGTGGATCTGTTTTCATTCCTCAGCCATTCAGATGGACTTTGACTCTGGAGACTCCTGTCCTTTCGTTATGGAATTTTTCTGATATTAATATCCTGGTAATTTTCTCTCCACGTCTTCTACTTTATCTCAAGTCCATTATCTTAGTTAACACATATTGGACTAAAACTCCTGCAACCCTATAGAACAAAGTAGAAGTGACCATAGGGTTTTCAAGACTGTAGTTTTTAAGACAGTAGATTTTCACAGAAGCATATTGATTCACCTTAATCTAATGGAGTGGCTGACGAGTTCAATCCAGCATACTGAGTTAGTGGCCAACTAATAAGCTACTGAGCCATTAAAGTTCCTTATGTTTAATTTCTTTTTCTTTTCCTATACATTCAAACTTTTGACAGTTTTGTTCTGCTTTCTGAGAGAGATCTTCAATTGTGTTACCAGGTTCCTTTTACAAGCATTTTAACAAAGCTTAACAATGAACAAGGTAGACCAAGAAAATGATTGATGCCTGTGAATTGTGTTTGCAAAGAGTACTGAATAGATCACGAACTTACAAAAGAACAAACAAGGTACCACTAGGGTATGCCTTAGAGGCAAAGACAGAGAAATTTGGTCTGACATATTTGGGGAATGTTTTCTAGAGGGGCTAATCCTTAAAAAAAGGCATTATGAAAAAAAAAAACAATAGGCTCAAGTATATCAGAAACAGCACCTACCAACAACAATGGTGTCTTTCAGTTTTGCTCCTTATCATTCTCTAATTGTTCCCTTTTCTTGAATAGCTTATCTTTGGAAATAGTATAATTAATTGTAACTTCTTGGAAATAATCTTCTACTTTCTTTTCTACATTATAATCGTTTCCTCTGGGCCCCCTTTTCTATTTACTCTGGTATGAATTTGCTCTCTGTGAGGAGTAGGCATTGAAAAGCTGACCTGAGTGGGTGTGTGGTGTGATTTGTCAATCATATGACATGACTAACTCATTGGGAACAATGAAATGACACAGTTGTGGAGCTTGACAAGTCCCAAACCAATAGTTCAGATGACAGGTCACCAGCTCAGGAGGTTACTCAAGCTGATAAATCAGATGAAGGCAAGCAGGATACATACATAACAAAAGGGAGAACTTGGCCAAAGCAATATCATATATTGGAAACAGAACATGCCCCAAAGAAAGCGACACCTTCTAGTAAAGTAACGGCTCAAGATACATCTTACTCTAATTTTTCCTCATTAACATAATAGACAACTCACTCTCAAAGGGGATAAAAACCACATAAAGGCTGGAATTTGTAATACATCAAAAAATGAAATATGGCTACAAGGATCCTATTAAGTTACATACTCACCACAAAGTGGTGAATAATTACAAAGTTATTTATCATTCCTCTATTTGAATTTACTCTTCACTTTTATTGTTTAGATTTACATACAACTTCTAGATTTACTGAATATGAAAGTGGTACTTCTCCTGTAAGTTCTTGCTATTTTAGAAATGATTTTGTGTGGTGAGGTGGCAATATCTGTGTTCTAACAAGTTAAAATAAAGAACAGGACTAATGAAAGTTCTGTTGGAATAAAGAACAAGAACATCTGCAATTCCTACTAATAGAGTGTTAGTTAAGTCAAGATCTATTAAATACACATTGGGTGAAAGAAATCCTTTCCTTGAAATTCTCCAAATATACCATGAGCAGTCTTGTAGTTTACGTCCACTCTTTCCACATTCCCACAGTGCATCTTTGTTCTCCTGCTTTTCGATCATGGAAGGCTCCTCTTTTCATTCCTTCTTCACCTTTGCCTACATGGTTCCTTCTGTCAAGGTCTTTAGGGAGTTGTGCTGCTCTGGTGCTCTGTCATCTTGAATCCATCAGTGGTTCCATGGTAATCTCCTCCCATGAAATTTACAGTCTTGTAAACTCAGTGGAGGGTCAGCCATGAGTTCATTCCAACTCCACAGGAGGAAGGAGTGAATAGCATTCCTTATTAAGGTTAGACATCACTTCTTCTGGGAAGATGTTTAACTCCCTCCCAAAATGTAGTTAAATAGTCCACCTGTGTCTTCTTTCTTTCCTGATCACACTAAGTTTATTTGATTAATCTTTGAGGTCAGAACTGTGCCTCTTTAATTACTCTATTCTCCCCACTTAACTCAATGGCTGTTGCTCTGCAGGCATTTAATGAACAGAGAATGACTATGAGGTTATTACCTGAGCTATGAATTTTAGAAATTGGGCCTATTCTCACAACCGACTGTGAGACAGAAAAATCTCTAGATACTGTGATTGAATTCAAAGAGTGATCACTCAGTTATTTGATCATCCAGCTGTTAGACAATCCTCACTAGTCTTTTATGTGAACTGACACTTGATAGTTGTTTCAGAAAATTATTTTCAGGGTTGAAATTATTTTTTAATTGAATCATTAGCTTGCTTATATATTATCTTCATTACTGATATATATGTATAACTGACCAATGAAAGATTCTAGTCATACTAAGATAAGGATCATATCATTTCCCTGACTTTCAGAATAGGAAGAAAATGTAAATGTACTTGAGAAAGATTATTCCTAGGGAAATATAAAATGTTATACTCAATAAAACACATGAGTCTAGCAGATTGAGCTCAAGCCATGCTTGGAAATCATGTAGTTCAGCCCCTTGATTTTGTAATTAAGGCTCTGAAACATACTACATAAAAGTTTAGAGAGAACTATGAAGAAACTATTTCTTTTATTTCCCAAGTTGAAAATTTATTTATGAAACTAGTGATGGAATTTTGTTTGATTCTTTTAATACAAACTACTAAATGAGCACTTGACAGCAAGGAGCTGTATAAGAAACTCTGAAATCATTTTCAGAGTATTAAACCCAAGAAAAGAATTTAAAATACAGAAAAAAATAAAAAAATTTTAATGAAAGTACATTATCACACTTTGTGTTTATAATATTAAAATAAGTACTTCCACATAAAGTACCAGAAGGCAAGATCATTAAAACTATCATTTGTTGAGGGAAATCTTTATTACTTAATGTCATAAACACTCTTGTCTTAAAATCTATTTACTAACAGGCATCTAGGTAATGCACCAAGTGTTATCTGGTTGTTTTTTTCATTCCTCTACAGAATACCCAAAACCACATTAAACACGACACAATTCTCAAGTGTAGAATTATGGTGTTGTGTTGAAGTTCCCTCTCACTTACTTTGGGTGGGTTGCCAGGACAGACCAATCCTTGGAAGAGTGGACAGCATAAGATAGGAAGACCCTATATGGGATGGATTGACCCAATAACTGCGATAATGTTAGGGGGCTAGATTTGTCAGAGACTGTGAGAGTGGCTCAGGATAGGGCAGAGTTCAGAGCTATCATGCATAGGGTCGTTATGAGTCACAGGCAACTTGATGGCACATAACAATAACAACATCACTAAGTCAAAGGTGGAGCCTCTCTGGTGGTTAGAACCAGTGGCACCTCTGGAGAAAGCCAATCTCTTTCTGTGGAATTCATGTTGTTGTTGTTTGTTGTTGTTGTTATTATGTGCTGCCGAGTCACCTGAGATTCATATGTACAACAGCCCTAAAACCTGCTTTATCCTGTGCCAGTCATTTTGTCTCTGACACCCCAGTCACTGAATCAATCAATCCGTCTCATCGAGGGTCTTCCTTTCCTGCACTGTCCTTCCACCCTCCCAAGTATGACATCCCTCTCCAAGGACTGGTCAATTCCTGGAAGGCCAACTATGAGTTAGTTCCTACTCTACTGCAATGTTAGTTGAGTTGAAGCTAGTAAAACAGTGAACACTTATTCATGAATCTAATGAATAAGTTTTCTGAGTGGTGGGTGGTTAGGTTCTCTGAGTCTTTAGAACAGATAAATATTCTTAGCACTTATAAGACTTCACTTACTTCAGGGCAGAAGTTAAGATGATATTTCCTTTTAAGTCAAAGCGTCAATAAACCAATTTTTTTGAAATTATGGTTATGTCATAAGGGACCTTGACTAATAGACTTTAATAATCCTTGCCTAGTGAGTATACCAATTATTAATTCAGAGAATGTTAAGGATCATTTCCCTTTTCCAACATGTGTATTTTGTTTTGATAAATGAGACTTATTATCCAATTATGACAATTAGCATTCAGCCTTGAAGGGGAAAAAACCCAAACCCACTGCCTTAGATT
>NW_006399758.1:9660346-9670972 GCF_000299155.1 Elephantulus edwardii | reverse complement strand
GGGAGAGGGTGGAAGCAGAGGGATGAGGATGTGCAGGGGGCAGAGGGATTAATTATAGGGTTTTACAGTTTGATGGGCGTGGGGTGAAGGAAATTGAAAGAATTCATTCTTTAAAACATTGTATTCGAATTTTGTAAATAAACTAGTAGAAAACTTTTCAAAAAATACAGAGGCTTACCTATTCCATCAATTAAATTATTCCTTAATAAACTGTCATGGCTTAGAGATGTAGAGTAGTGCTGCCAACCCAAAAGCAATCTGCTCCTATGTGGTGTATTGTCTCTGAACACATGATGGGAATTTAGCTATGAGTCAGTACCAACTCAATTGTACAAAAAATAATAACTGAGTACTTATTTGGGGCCATTCAAGGACCTCTAGTGGTAGAGTGGCTAAAGGCAACAGGAAATTCACTATTTCAAAAACTCCAGCAACTCGAGAGGAGAAAGCTGTAGCTGTCTACTTCTATAAATATTTACAGCCTTAGAAACTTAGAAACTCTACAGGGAACATCTACTCTGTCCTAGATGGCTAGAGAGCTAGTTACATGCCAAGCCTGGTGATAAATATAAGGATATGCAGAGAAAAATTTCCACAGATTCTACTTTCTTTGAGGTAGATAATAGAGAAGACTGATATTAATATGATCATATTATTATGGTTGTATATATAATTAAGTGAAATATAAGTTAAAAACTATAAAGGATGTGAAAGAAACACAATTATTATATAAAAGCAACTTAAAAATAAATCAGCAAGTCAGAGCCAACTAATAGGTGACCCTCAAGCAGGTTTTCTGAAGCTATACATTGCACAGGAAGAGATTATCCATCTTTAACCACAGAACCTCTGGTGAACTCAAATCACCAGAGAAGCACAGAGTTTGGGTTCATACTGCATCTCCCTATGTACTAGTCCACCAGAGTTCCCTCATGAATGCAAGTATACAAAAATACTCAACGCGGATAGCAGAAACACTTGACCTAAAGTTGACTCAGGAGCTTTTATAGTGTTTCAGAGAGAGGATGCTACTTTAAAGACTAAGGTGCACCTGGCCCAATCATGGTATTTTCCGTTGCTTCACATGCATATAAAAATAGGCCAATGAATAAGAATGGCCAAAGTAGATTTGATGCCTTTGAATTGTGGAGTAGATGAAGAGCATTAAATATACAATGAATTTCCAAAAGAACAAACAAATCTGTCTTGGGGAAAGTGTAACAAGAGTGTTCCTTAGAGACGAGGATAACAAAACTCACACAATTCAGGCATACTGTAAGGAGGTCAGTCCTTAGAAAAGTTGAGGGTTCGTGAAAGAGGTGAAGATCTTCAATGGGGCTGATTGGCATGATGACTGCAGCACACAGTACTGACAGCGAGGAGGCACCGGATCAGGCGGGGTTTCATTCTGTTGTACAAGAGGTCACTACTTGTCAGAACTGACTCCATGGTGCCTAACAAAAACTAAGCTGGTGGTCTGAAAAGCTTCTTAGAGGAGGTTCTAAAAAGAAAATAAGGCTCTCATTCTTGGATAAACAGGTTACATGCACTAACCTTTGAATTACTATGATTACATAAATTATAAATTCTAGTACACTGAAAGTTTGATAGCAAGTCTAAAACCTGTCAGGTATATGATTGCACTGCTTATTCAATACTTTTACAAACCCAGAAAAAAATAAAAGAAAAGCTGAACTGGCCTTTTCTGAGCTGGAAGGTTGGCTTCCGTTCCCAAGTTGAAAGAACATGGAAAATGTCTTCCACATGTATGGTGCACACAGAGCTTCTGTCGTCCACACTCCCGGGCACCTGGAGCAGCTGTGCAGTCAGCCCCAAGTGAAGAGAAGTGGACTGCAACAGCATCAGAAGAGTCAGACTGAACTATGATGCCTTTAAGGTTGCAAAGAAATTCTTTTTTTATTGAATCATTTATCATTTGATAGATGCCTCCATGTCACCAGGCACTCATTTAAGAACTTCACATGTATTAATTAATTTAACTCTCCCAGTTACTCTATAATAAATGTACTGTGAGTAACCCCATTGAAGCCAGAGAGCTGCTATAGTAAATTCCCCAATATTGCACAACCAGTAAGTGACAGATCTAGACTCAAATTCAAACTTCCTAGTTCCAGAAAGCACACCCTAAACCATGGTATTTTCTACATCCTCAATAATAATTTCAATTGGTAGCATCATGATGGATGGTGAAGAGATTGAGATTGTTAACAGCTTTAGTTTGTTTGGCTCCACAATCAACACTCTTGGGACTGTTGTTGTTATGTGCCATCGAGTCGCTTGCCATGTTCCAGCCCACTTCCAGGCACTGGGTCAATCCCTCTTGTTGAGACTCTTTCCCTCTTTCTCTGAAGCTCCACCTTCCCAGCATGATGTCCTTTACATGGGACTGGTCCATCCTGACAATATACCCAAAGTATGTGAATTGATGTTTCACCAACTTTGCCTTTAAGGAGTACCCTGCTTATACTTCCTCCAAAACAGTCTTGTTTATTATTTTGGCAGTCTATGGGATATTTCAGTATTTTTTTTGCCAATACAACCACAATTCAAAGGCATCTATTCTTCTTCAGTAATCCTTATTCATTGTCCAACTTTCAGATAGGTGGGAAGCAACTGAAAATATTATCTCTTGGATTAGGCATACCTTAATCATTAAACAGACATCATTCATCTTTAGCTCCTAGATATAGGAATTTGTCTGCCACACAGACTTAAATATCCATGTAAAGCATCCAAGCACACTTTGTCTATGGTATTAGTAGAGCAAAAGTGACTGAGTAGTTCCTAATTTAGCAAGTTCTTTTCTTTTTTGCTGCCTGTCCTAAAGGCCACCTGTTTCCTCAGAAGTCATCTGAGGTCAGACTGTAGGAACTCCGTGATGGGGCAGTTCCTCTCTCCTGGGAGATAAGGATTCTAATTCTGTCATGTGGATACAAGCTAGAGAACAGTCTCTGGAGGGATAATTCATGATATTGAGGTACATGTGGTTTTCTACCTTCTGGATACAGAACTATTTTTTTTTTCATCTCCACTGGCATTAAAGAAAAACAGCAAACTGTTTGCCTTAATACCAAAAAGTCTGTCTCTCTCACATTTTAGGGCTTACAGGCAAACCCCTAGAATGATTAAGGGATTGGAGAATCACACATATAAATAAAAATGAAAGATGCCAATAAGCATTATCTCACAAAGAAAGGAAACTGGTCGTATCCCACTGAAGAGCAGAACATGAGAAAACAGAATTGTGCTGCAGTGTGAGGACTTGAGAAAAGCATCTGGCAAGCTTGCTGAATGGGGATGTGGGTTAAACTGGAATGGCGTCAGCTCTCCCCTTCCAGAGACTTCGAAGATGTGGTCGCGACACCTCGATTGAGGACACTTCGGCACAGTCCTAGATATATCCTTGCCCAAAGGCTGACAGATGGGTCAGATGAGCTCTCAGAGTCTCCTCCCAGCCCTGCGCTGTGGCTCTCCTATGACTGTTGGCTTGTTATGTCCTCTGAGTCAGATGTGCCCTTGTGAGTTAGTGCAGGACTCAACTAAACAGGTAGAAAGGAAACAGGTAAGGCTCTGTCCCAAAATACACACCACTCCTCTCCATTCTTTTGCAGATTCAACGATACCATTAGAAGTTTGTTTCTGAGCCTTAAGTATTTTTGGTCTTGAGCTTCCTAACATAATGCAGACACTGACATCCCAAGTGAAGGTAAAGTAACTAAACGTTTATCAGATTAGGGCCAATAAGAGATCACAGCCCTGCAGCAGGACCAAGACTGGAAATGCAAGGAGAAGAAGTCCCACAGCAGACAGAGACAAGGTCTACCAGACTACACAGACTGTGCCTAATTGAAAATGTTGCCCCAGGCTCTTGTGCGAGACAAACACTCCTCCCTCCCATCTGACTTCAGCCTTCCAGTAAACTTGGGGCTTCTACCAGATGTCTAGGGAGCTCTTATGACCTAATTATAAGGAATTGTGCTGCCAGCCTAAAGGCACACAGTTCAAATACGCCAGCTGCTCAGCAGGAGAAAGATGGGCTGTCTCCTCTCGTACAATTAACTGACTCTGAGAACCTGCTGGAAGGTCACCTGTGAGTTGGTTCTGGCCCAGTGATAGCAACAACGACAACCAGATGTCGAACACTGGGAAGGAAACTGAAGATACCACAGCAAATAGAACAAGTATGGCTCCTGCTTTCCCATAAAGCTGAACAGTCATCATGTAGTGAATTACTCCCTGCCTTCAGCACTCAGGCAACAAATTATAATTGTGCTACTAGGTACAAAGCACTGTTGTATACAATTGGGGTGGAATGGTAACAAAATGGACAAATCCTTTACCTTCCCAGAGATTACATTCTCACTCTTTCATTGGAATTGAGTCACTGGAACCAGCACTGAGTCATAGCTGACCCTCCAGAAGGCTTGGGAAAGTCATAAATCGTATGGAAGGAGATTGTCCATCTTCCTCGCACAAAGCAGCTGGCGGATTTGAACCACTTGCCTTTGGGTTAGCAATGAAACTCCCTATCTGCTAGGCCACCAGAGCTCCCTGCTTATGTTCTAGTAAAAGGAAGTTAATGAATAAAGGAAGCTGAATGTGTTCTAAGAGCTATGACATGGAGACCTGTGAGAAAGGCATGTTTCTACTTGAAATATGAAGAAGACAAACTAGGAATTGAAAAAGACCTAAAAAGAGCATGTTAGGAGAGGAGGAAGCAAATTGAGAATGTTCTATTTAAAATTGCCAAACCCGTCAAGCTAATACATTCTCTGTGCGTGTGTGTATGTGTATGTATTATCATGACTGATAGTTAAGATCTTAATACTTTTTTAAGTTATCCAAATAATCATATAAAAAATAATTTTAAAATATTATCAATGTTATGCTTAAAATGAAATGATCACATTGTTAACTTGTGGCTTTTGTGTTTTGGTCCTGAAACTATCCCTTGTCATTATAATCAAAAAGGCATGATGTGATTTGGAGCCCAAATTTAAGCTCAAGTAGAAGTTTTACCCTACTGATGCAAGCACTGGCTCTAAACCCCTAATGTGTTTGGTGTTTACTGTATGCAAACAAGATACCATGTTTGACCTTGTGACATGGATTTTTCCTGGATATGAATTATAGGTTGGATGTGAATTATAGGTTGGTTCCTGCACTACAGGTGGACCTGTGGCAGCCCAGCAGTGTCTCCTATGTATCCGAAGGAACCGTCACTGATGTCCATGTTCCCCAAAATGCTTCCCAGGCCCTGTTAGCCTTCTTACAGCAAGCCAACATCAAGTACAAGTAAGCACTCCTTTTAATTTGCTCTAAAATTCATTTGTACTACATTGAGCAGAAGTGACAGAAGATTCTACTTCTTGAGTGCCTAACACAATGTTTCACATACTAAGAAAACTGAGGTGAACAAAACTTTACTATGATGTGCTTATTAATGTAATGATTGTTTTTACGTACAAAGAAAAGGAAGCAGCCTAGGCAAACCCAAAGAATGATGGGATGACGGAGTCTTTTGCCAGATAATCCACCATCTACAGAAAGCTAATTTTTTAAAAAGTTTATCTGTAGATAGTAAATGATCCAGCGAAAGATAAGACCTGAGAACCTACAATCTGAGGAGATTATGCTAGCAAATGGAGGAAAATGCCTGTGCGGTTTAAAACAGAATTTACTAAAAAATAAAATAAAAAACTAAACAGAATTTACTCTCTCCAACTTTTAGAAGATAGGATTTTAAGGACAATGTGTTGACTATTTTGATTCCTTCTGAGACTTGAGGTAAGAATGTCTTCATGCCTCTTTCCAAACTTCTGGCAGTGTTGTTAGGTGCCGTTGAGAAGGAACTGACTCATGGCCAACCGTCCAGGAAGTTTTCAGAGGCTACATAATTTGTACACGAGGACAGTACCCATCTTTCTCCCACAGAGCAGCGGAGGGATACAAAACTCTTGACTTTTACTTGGTAGTGCTATTCCTTACCCACTAGGCCACCAGAGCTCCCTCTAACCTTCTGATAGTGCTAAGTGTTCTTTAACTTGCTGCTTCAGGCTACCACGCTGTCCTTTCTCTGTCTGAACTGTCTCACTTTCCCTCAAGGACACCAGTCATACAGAATTAGTACCCACCCTATGCCAGCATGACCTCATATTAACCCATCTGCAAATACCTTCAGAATCTCTATATTCAAAAAAGATCTCATACACAGGTGCAGGAATAGGACTTCATCTTTGTGAAAAATACAATGCAATACATATGTGCAGGGAGGTAGGGATAGTTCACTGCGATTAGCATACATAGAATAGAAATAAAAGCTGCTGAAGAGGCTGAGGAAGCTCATATTGTAGAAAACCTCATAAGCAGACTTAAGAATTCAGATTTTTTTCCCTTGTTAGTAGTGTGGTATCATGGGAATATTTCATTAAGGGCACCACATATCAATGTGGCACCAGATGTATCATTGCTGATGTCAGATGGATCCTAGCTAAAAGCAAAGAATACCAGAAGAATGTCTATTTGTGTTTTATTGACTGTGCAAAGGCATTTTACTGTGTAGATTATAACAAATTATGGCTAACATTGAGAGGAATGGAAATTCCTGAACACTTGACTGTGCTCATGTAAAATCTTGGTCTATGCCTAGACCAAGAAGCTGTTGTGAAAACTGAGCATGGGAACATTGCATGATTTAAAATTAAGAAATGTGTGTATCAGGATGTATCCTTTATCCATTCCTATTTAATCTGTATGTTGAGCAAATTCTTTGAGAAGCTGGACTTTATGAAGAAAAACGTGGAATCAGGTTTGGCAGAAGACTCATCAATAACCTTCATTATGTAGATGACACAACTTTGCCTGCTAACAGTGAGAAGGACTTGCACTTGCTACAGAAGGTTAAATACTGCAACCTTCAAATGGACTGCACCTAACTTCATGAAAATAAAAATCCTTGCCACTGGACCAATAGGCAACACCATGATGGGTGGAGAAAAGATTTAGACTGTTAGCAACTTCATCTTACTTGGATCCACAATCTAGATACTTGGTACCAGTATTCAGGAGATGAGGAGACATGGCACTGAAGTCTGATATCAGGGACTTCTCCAAACCATTGAGGAATACTGATGTCAGTTTGACGACAAAAGTGCACCTGATTCGGGTCATGGTGTTTTCAGGTGCTTGCTATGCATCTGAGAGTTGGACAATGACTAAAGGATGACAGAAGAACAATTTATTCCTTTGACCTATGGTATTGAAGAAGAGTAGAATAAAGAGATAAGTCTTAGAAAAGGTGCAGCCCAAGCACTCCTTGGAGACAGAAATGATGAAGCTTCATCTCACCTACTTTGGGCGTATTACTAGGATAGGTTATTCCTTGGAGAGGGACAACATGCTTGGAAATGTGGAGGGGCAGCAAAAGAGAAGAAGACCCTCAGTCAAGTGAACTGATACAGTGACTACAGCAATGGGCTTCGGTATGTTGGAGATTGTGAGGACAGCACAGAATAGAACAGTGTTCAAATTGGTTGCTCATAGGGTCACTCTAAGTCGTACTCTATTCGGTGGCAACTAACAACAACAGCATACCAATGACAGTCCATAGCAGACTACAGTAATAGTGCTGTGAAAGATAACAATGGGCTCTCTCTCTGCATCAGAGTAAATGGAATTGGCTGCATTGGGTGCCTGGTCACCAGGGCTGCTTTTAACTCTCACAAAGTGGATGATGTTGCCATCAGTGACCCCTTCATTGAACTCAACTACATGGTTTATATGTCCCAATATTATTCCACTCATGGTAATTTCAATGGCACTGTCAAGGCTGAGAATGGGAAGCTGGTCATCAATGGTAAAGCCATCACTATCTTCCAGGAGCAAGATCTCACCAACATCAAGTGGGGTAATGCTGGTGCTGAGGATGTGTGAAGTCCACTGGTGTCTTCACAACCTTGGAGAAGGCTGGGGCTCACTTGAAGGGTGGTGCCAAATGGGTAATTATCTCTGCTGCTTCTGCTGATGCCCCCATGTTTGTGATGGGTGTGAACCATGAAAAGCATGACAACTCTCTCAAGATTGTTACAATGCCTCCTGCACCACCAACTACTTGGCTCCCCTAGCCAAGGTCATCCATGACAACTTTGGCATTGTAGAGGCACTCATGACCACAGTCCATGCCATCACTGCCACCCAGAAGACTGTGGATGGCCCCTCTGGAAAGCTGTGGTGTTATGGTCATGAAGCTGCCCAGAATATCATCCCTGCATCTACTGGTGCTGCCAAGGCTGTGGTTAAGGTCATCTCTGAACTGAATGGGAAACTTACCGGCATGACTTTCCATGTTCCCACCCCAAATGTGTCAGTTGTGGACCTGATCTGCCGTCTGGAGAAAGCTGCCAAATATGATGACATCAAGAAAGTAGTAAAGCAGGCATCAGAAGGGCTCCTGAAGGGCATCCTGGGATACACTGAAGACCAGGTTATTTCCTGTGAAATTTTAATAATGACACCCACTCTTCCACCTTTGATGCTGGGGCTGGAATTGCCCTGAATGACGACTTTGTCAAACTCATTTCCTGATATGACATTTCCTGGTAGGACAACCGGGTGGTTGACCAGATGGTTCACATGGCCTCCAAAGAATAAGAGCCCCTTGGACCACCAGCCCCAGCAATAGCACTAGAAGAGAGAGAGACCCTCAGCTGCTGGGGAGTCCTTGCCCCAACTAGATCCTCCCACACACCGAGAATCTCACATCTTTGACACAGTTTCCATTCAATCCCCCTGAGAAAAGAAAGGGGCTTGGAGAGCCCATCTTGTCACGTACCATCAATAAGGTACACTGTCCTCAGGAAAAAAAAAAGATAACAATGTTCTGAGTTAAGGCCAGGGTAATGGAATCAAGAGAAAAAAAAAACATTTTAAAAATATTTCAAAAGTAAAATCACCTGGTGAAAACTCATTTGTCTACAGTTTTTACTTGTTTGTTTTGTTTCTTTGTTTTCTAAAAGCTAGCTTTATTTGTGAGAGAGTCCTTAAGAATTTTAACCTAAAACAAAGAAGCCTAATGAATTGCTTCTTTATCAAAAGTATGGATGCCTACCTAGAATGATTTCCCACAAACTTTAATTGAAATTATGTCATATTCTTACTTTTGTTGAAAACACTCAGAAGCTTAACTAGAAAATATTAAGATAAATCTTTATAACAGTTACCTACTGAAATTATATTAATAATTCTCTAAACTGGCATTTCATTATTAGCATGATTAGCAAAATGCTGTTATTTGTCAGTTAGTAATGAATAATCTAACCAATTAGCAAACATAATTTTCTTACTGAATGTTCCAGAAGAATGTTAACTTTTTAAACATTAATCAGAGAAGAGATGTCAAACAAACAGATACATCAACATTAGAACATCAGAATTTTCTGTTGATGAAAGTAAGGAATTTTGCCAGTTCTTAGAGGGAGCTATGATAGCCTACACCATAGGGAGCTGCACTGCCAGCCCCCAAACAGTGCCCCTTTAGCAGTTCGAATCCACCATTGTCTCCAAAGGAGAACGCTGGTCAATCTTCCATGCAATTTATTGCCTCTGAAAACCCACTGAAGGGTCATCTATAATTGGATTCTAACCTGCAGCAATGAGTTTGAACACTTGGACACTTTATTTAGCCACTCTTATATTTTGCCTTTTTAAACTGTGTAGAAGTTACTTTTATAACTTTCTAGCTTTGATAAATTTATCATGTAATTCAAGCAGCAAAGACAACTAGATAGACATTACTGGTTAAGAAAACAGCTAATGAATCACTGCAATAACCAGAATACTTTCCAAATTTATAAACACTTCAATCATACTCAGACTTGTGTCTTTCTTGATCATTCCTGATCCTACCGCAACACAAATAAGCTTGGACATAGCCATAGACCACTTATTTGGTTCTTAAGACTTATAATAATAATAGTATAAACTTTTAGTTTCCATATTATTGTACAGTTCTAAACTTATAAAGTCTAACTTCTTCTGTAATTTATTTCCTTAAGGAATAAAAGATAATGCTAATAACTTATCGTGTTCAGGCTGCCACTTGAAACACCAATTGTATTTTGAGCAATTTCAAGCAGTGGCCGAGTGAATCTGCCCATTTTATCCAACCTGCTGGGCAAATGTGCCATCACAGACTTCTAGAATATGGCAAAGAGCAAGGATGCCACCATAAAGACTGGAATGTGCCCAATAAAGCCCTCATATTTTCATTTGCTTTATATGCATGTTAAAATTGGTCAATGAATAAGGAAGACCAAAGAATCATTGCCTTTGAAACATGGAGTTGGGAAAGAATATTGAATCTATTATGAACTGGACACATGTGTCTTGGAATAAGTGAAACCAGAGTGCTCAACATTAGAAGGAAGAATGGTGAAACGTCATCTCATATATTTAGAATATGATGTCAGGGAACACTAATCTTTAGAAAAAGATATGTTTGAGAAAATAAAGGGTCAGTAAAAAAAGAGAAAAGTCCTCAGCAAGCTGTACTGACACTGTAACCACAACAATGACTTGAGTTTAGCGGAATTATGAGGTGGCACAGGA
>NW_006399758.1:9652218-9659101 GCF_000299155.1 Elephantulus edwardii | reverse complement strand
TACCCTCAATACTCTTCTCCAGCACCACAGCTCAAAGACATCAATTCTCCTTCTATCCTCCTTAGTCATTGTCCAACTCTCTGATGCATAACAAGTGATTTCAAAGACCATGGCCTATATCAGTCTCCACAGAGACACCATGGTATATAGGAAGGTAATATAGAATATAGGGTGTGCTAGTGCCTCAGAAAACCCTGTGAACCTGGAGAGAGGACGAAAGGCACCCAAACATCGAGGACTCTCCTTCACAGGGTTGCTATGAGTAGCCTGCGACTCGACAGCACTTAACAACAACAGTGGCCTAATGGCAAGAGCTCCGTTGCAATCTGGAACGCATGTGGTTCCGGTGCACCAGGTGCTCCACATTTTTCCCTTGCAGAACTGGATTCTCTATGTCATTGGAGCTACCCCAGCTGTCCCACTCTGTACCACTTAAGCTAAATGTGTACTGTGTGGCATAGCAAAACAGCAGTGATCCCATCCAAGGTACCTGAATGGGTGGTAGAAGGTTGGGCAGTCTCTTCCTGTGGAATTAACTGCCTCTGAAAACCTGCCGGTAGATCAGCTATAACTCGGTTCCAACTTGATGGCACACACAACAATATATAGAACATAAGGAGCTCTGGTGACCTCATGGTAAGAAGTTGTACTACAATTGCAAAGGCACATGGTTCAAATTCACCAGCTGCTCTGTGGGAGGACAGCCAACCTCCTCCTTTGTGATTTACTGCTTCTAAACACCCACTGGAGAGTCAGCTATGGGTGAATTCCAATTCGACAGCATGCAACTACTAGATATACCAGTATTGGGAAGACAGGCCATGATTCTGCTCAGTGGTCACATCAGAAACACGATTAACTGTGCTTAAAGCTGACTCCACACGTTGGAATCTCCCACTGTGGCCTCAGCTTTCACTTTTCCTAATGCACTGACTTTCTTTAGCTGAGCTGCATGTCTCTTGACATCCTTAAAATTTGCAAGCAGCTAAATGGCTTTTTTCAATTTTTATATTCCCCCCCCCCACCACCCAGTTTCCTCTTGAGGACAGTAGCTCCCTCTTCCCTTGCCTTTTTTCTCAAAGACTTGGATTAGGAATGCTGGGTGATGTCATGCAAATAGCCTCCCTGGGATGAAATGGGTGGGAGAAATGGAAACATTTAGAAAAATGCTATAAGCAATAGAAAGATGAGAGACCTTTCATTATTAGCTGTGCTCAGTTTCTCTGCATTATTATTCTGGACTTAAAGTCTCTAGACTTAAATTTGGATCCGTATTCTACACTACTACTCTTTGATAGGGTATCCTACACATGTTCCTTTTTTATTATTATTAATTTCAATGAACATTTACAGAGATTTTGAATTTCCATTCATTCATTGTTGCACCCTACACATGTTCTTAATTCTCTGGACGCTCAGTTTCCAAACTTGCAATGTTGACATACTGAAGCTGAAGAGCCTATGTACAAAATAAATAACATTATAATTGGAAACTGGATAAACCTCAGTGCCTCTAGTCATCATTCTGCTGTTGTTGTAAATGCTTACTCAGTAGTAACTATCACCACTACCATTATAATTTGAGGAAATCTGCATATATATATATATCCATATTTTTAATATTTAATATTTTAATGTTACACTGGTGGCCTAATGGCAAGAAGCTGTGCTGCAATCCCAGAGGCACACAGTTCAAATCCACCAGCTGCTCCGCAGGAGGATGATGGGTAACCTCCTCCCATGTGATTAACTGCTTCTGAAAATCTGCCAGAGGGTCAGCTATGGGACTGCTCTAAATGGACAGTGTACAACAGCAACAACATTCATTAATAGATTTGTTTGGTTGGTGGTTTGGTGTGTTTTTTTCAAGAAGATCATTTAATATTTTTTAAAATGTTGATCTCAGCTATCCTTTTAGTAGATGTATGGGTTTCTGCTGGCACTACCTGATTTTTACATTATCTCAACTTTTCATTATTTTTAATTGTTTTATCCCTAGGATTCTCATAGAAGATCTTCAGAAAACACTGGATAAAGGAAGCAGCTTGCAGACCCGGAGAAATCGAAGATCTGTTCCTGGATATAATTATGAAGTTTATCATTCCTTAGAGGAAGTATGTAATCAAAGAAATTTTGTGTGTGTAGTTTGATATTGCTGGTGAGGTTTTTCTTTTTTCTCACAAGCATATATTTTCCATTTGGGAATAAGTACTGGCAAGGGTAAAGGGGCTCTGTGAAGAACACATTTAGCTACAGTTGGAATTCACCAGCCATTCTGCAATGAGATAGGATGCTCTGTCAAGTTTTACAGCCTCAAAAACTCAATAGAGGGACATCATTGAGTCAGAATTGACTCTCTCATTAAACTTTGTATTGCGATATGTAAGTAGCAGCAAGATAATTTTAATTTCACCTGCTTTGCTCACCGTTATAAAGAGCATGAAAAGTGAAAGAATGAGATAAGGTTCTGATAATTGTAATTGTAAATATACTTTTTTGGAAAGGCCATGGAAGTCAGAAGAAAACTGATAGAACTAATAGAGAAATGCAGCAAAGTTTAAGTCAACAAGCAAAAAGAAAAATCAGATGGGTTTCTATATACCAACACTGAAAAATCTGAAAGGGAGATTAAGAAAATTATTTCATTTACAATAGCACTTAAAATAACAAAAAAATCTAGGAATAAATCTAACCAGGGATTTGAAGGACTTATAAAATAAATGCTATAAAAAATTGCTTAGAGAGTGAATTAGAGTTAAACACATGGGAAGATCTTAGATGTTTATAGATCTGAAAACTTAATATTGTTAAAACATCAAAAATAAAGTTATCTACAGATTTAGTGCCATTTTAATATTACAACAGCCTTCTTTACAGAGATAGAAAAATCAAATCTTAATTTTATATGGAACAGCAAGAGGCCCTGGATAGCTAAAACAATGTCAAAAGGTATAAGCATCTTATACAGATACAGTAATCTAAACAGGCTGTTGTTCTTGTTGTTGTTGTTAGGTGTCATTGAGTCAAGTATGACTCATAGCAACCCGACAAGCAAAAGACCTGACCCGTGCACTATCTTGTGCCATCCTCCTCATCTCTGAGGAACTAGCGTCCATTGTTAAAGTTACCATGTGAGTCCACCTCATGGGGAATGTGGAGTCTTCCTCTCGTCTGCTGACACTCCATCTTTCCAAGCATGAAGCCCCTTTCCAAGGAATAGCCTCATCTAGCTACACGTCCAAAGTATAAAAGATGAAGCTTTGCCATCTTTGTTTACAATGAGCACTCTGGCTGCACTTCTTCTAAGGTATATGTTTGTTCTTATGGAAGTCCATGGGATATTCAGTACTCTTCTCCAACTCCACAACTCAAAAGTATCACTTCTTCTTCTGTCATCCTTATTCATCGTCTAGCTCTTACAACCTTTTCACTTTCAGCAAGCGAGGTTATACTGGTATAATACACATGTAAACCAATAAAATATAATTGAAAGTCAGAAATAAACTCACATATCTATGGTTGATTTTTTTTCCTGAGGGTGTTGAGACCATTTAATAGAGGAAAAAAGTTTCTCCAACAAATGATACTAAGAAAATTAGATTTCCACATGATAAAAAATGAAATGGAATCTATGCCTCAAACCACACAAAAGAACAAATTCAAATGAATTAAGGGTCTAAATATATAAATTAAACCATAAAATTCTCAAAAGAATAGCAAGGACAATACTATCGGGCCTACCTTTCAACAATGAATATATGTCTAATATAATACCAAAGACTCAAACAGCAAAAGGCAAAATAAATAAATGAGACTTTAAAAGATGAAGTTTTGTTCATAAAAGATTTTACTAGAAAATGAAAAAGACAACTTACTGACTGAAAGTCTGTTTTATATCTGACACAAACATAATAGCACATATAAAACTTCAACAACTTAATAACCATAAGTCATATAACGAACTCACAAAATGGGCAATGGATTTGAATAGCCATTTCACCAGAGCACATTTGGATAGCCACCAAACACATGAAAAATATCCAGCATCTTTAGTCATCAGAAATTCAAGTCTAAACCATAATGAGGTAACATTTTGCTCCCACTTTTTGTTGTTGTTATGTGTTCTCGAGTCATCATCTGAGACTCATAGCGACCTTATGCACAATAGCTCTGAACTCTGTCCTATTCTGAGCCAATGTCACTATCTCTGACACACCTGTCCCTATTATCCCAGTAACTGTGTCAATATATCTCATCCAGGGTCTTCCTTTCCTGTGCTGTCTTTCTCCAAGGGCTGGTCCCTCCTGGAAAATGTCCAAAATATGTGAGACAGAGTTTCAAAATCCTTGCCTCTAGAGAGCAACTTGATTTCACCTTCTCAAGGCCAGACCTGGTTTGTTCTCTTGGCAGTCTCTTCTCAAGCACAACTCAAAGGCATCATTTCTTCTTCTGTCATTCTTATTCATTGTTCAGCTCTCTGATGCATAGCATGTAATTGTGAAGACCACGGCACACCTTAGTATTTAGATTGACATTTTTGCACATCAGCACTCAGGAAAAGTTCCTGAAAGCGGACTTTCCTAATCCAATTTGCATTTTTATTTTCTCACTGCTGGTTCCAAGAATGTTAATTGTGGACCCAAACGAGTTTAAATTATTGGCAATTTCAACCTCTATTCAGTCTATCAAGGTGCTGCCATTTGGCCCAATGGTGAAAATCTTTGTTTTCTTCATGATAAGCTTCAATCCATATTGAAGACTACAGTCCTTGACTTTTTTGCAGAAGATACTTCAGGTCCTCCTCAGTTTGGGCAAGCAAAATTGTATCATCTGTATAACATGAGTTGTATGGCTAAATTTTTTAAAAGGCAAATGTTTGTATGAATTGTGTTGCCAGTAAGTATGCAAAGTGGTATAGCCATTGTGAGATTCAGTACAGTTGGTCTTGGGAGGGAAAAAAGAAAACAAACCACCAAAACTGAAAATAGAACTTCTTGTTGTTGTTGTTGCTACTGTTGTTGTTGTTGTCATGTGCAGCCAATTTGCCTGTGACTCATAGCAAACCTATAAACAATAGCTCTGAAGCCTGTCCTGTCCTGAGCCAGTCTCACTGACTCCTATATACCTATTCCCATTGCCCTAGTTACTGTATCAATCCATTTCATCCAGGGTCTTCTTCTTTTATGCTGTCACTCCACCTTTCCAAGCATGATGTCAAGGACTGGTCCCTCCTGACGACTTGCCCAAAGTAAGTGAGAGAGAGCTTCAAAGTCCTTGACTTCAAGGAGCAGCCTAGTTTCATCCTCTCCAGGACAAAAATGTTTGTTCCCTTCTTCAGCACCACAAGTCAAAAGCATTGATTCCTCTTCTATCATCTTTAGTCATTATCCAGCTCTCTGATGCATAGAAAGTAATTGCAAAGACTGGTCTGTCAAATATTGCTCTAAAGCTAAGCACCCAAGTTAAGACAGACTAGTGGCCATTCACTTCTGAAATAACAGGCCTTTGAGAAAACCCTATATCCAATAGAGGTTGGGGAAGGTCCTGCAGGAGAGTCACACAGAAAAATGTCCTTGCTATGACCCTGCAATCAACAGCTGCAGGTGTGGCTACAGCCCCTCGAGGTGGGAATAAACCTTGAGAAGTGAAGGGAGAAACAGACACCCTGCCATCTTTCCTGAGCCTATGGCAGAAGTATCTCTGAACCCTGACCAAAGAATAAAGATACCAGCAGGGAACAGTGATGCCCAGCCATTTTTCGATCCCATGGCCATGTGAAATCTGTCCCAAAGCATAGATTTCAGTCTGTCACCCCTGCACAAGGAGCTCCAATATATCAGGGGAGTAGAGATGAAATAGGAGGACAGAGGTGGAGGGAGGTCTGAACCTTCAAACCAGAGTTAGCTGGGGTCTGAGGATGGGAGGTACTGGAGGCACAAGGAGAAGGAGCTGTGTTTGATGCTAACACAATGTGATGAGGGTGGGAACACAACACATGCACCTAAGGGGAGGTCATGCAACCAACACTTGATCTGTTACCAGCATACCCTCGTCTGCTCTTCTGGGTAAAATGCTTGTCTGTCTGCCCACTCCTAGGTAGATACCCAAAATTCTTAGAAGCAGAAACTCGAAATGAGGTCATACCAATGTGCGCGGCAGCATTATTCACAAGATAAAAAAAAAATGTAGAAACAACTACATAGCAATGGATAAATGTAATATATACAGACAATTAAATACTACTCAGCCAGTAGAAAAAACCTGAATCTTGATGGAATATACATGGTACATAAAAGCATTACACTAAGCAAGATAGGACAGTCCTAACATGATACGTTGTTATTTCCCTTCCATAAGGGAGTTCTAGTGGCAGACATAGTCTGTAGAGAGTTGCTCCGCGAAACCAAAGGCTATGCCTCTCTGAAAGTTTGAATCCAGAGCTGGCTTCATGGAAGAAAGCTGGACAATCTCCTCTCACACAATTTATAGCCTCAGAGGGATTGTAACAAAAACAAAACAACTCACTAGAGAGAGTCAGTTGTTGGTGTTCTCATCAGTGAGTGAATTATATAAAAAGAAAAGATAAATGGATAGATACCACAAATTGTCAGTGATTACCACCAGTAAGAAGAAAGGGATAGAGTTAACAGTGATAGAAAATAAGCACTAATTAAAGATAGGGTCACACAGTCAATGAATGTAATTTCTGTCAATAAATTGCACATCTGTAAAAAGGTTTAACTGGAGAATGTTGTGTATTTATAATAATGACCAAAAAAATCATTACTGAAACTGCTTCCATACAATCAAATATCTCATGGGTTCTTTGTTTTGAGTCTTTGTTTCATGGAACATCACATTCAGTTGGTCTGAGAGTGTATTT
>NW_006399758.1:9646693-9650983 GCF_000299155.1 Elephantulus edwardii | reverse complement strand
AAATCAGGAGATGAATTGCATTGGGAAAGTCAGCTGCGAGGGACCTCTCAAGAGTACTGAAGAGCAATGACATCAGGCTGGAGACTAAGGTGTGTCTGATCCAGGCTATAGTCTTCACAATTATGTGCTATGCATTGGAGAGTTGGACAATGACTAGGAATGATAGAAAAAGAATTGATGCCTTTGAACTATGGAGCTGGAGAAGAGTGTAGAATATACCATGAACTGCTAGGAAAACAAACAGGTTTGTCCTGGAGAGGGTGAAGCCGGAATGCTTTTTGGAGTCAAGGATTCTGAAGCTTCGTCTGACATACTCTGGGCATGTTGCAAGAAGGGACTGCTCCTTGGAGAGGGACATCATGTTTGGAAGGGTAGAGGGATGGGCAGGAGGGGGAGACCTCGATGAGATGGATCGATTCTGTGATTGGAGTGGTGAGAATGGGTGTGTTTGAGTCGGTGAGGTTGGCGCAGGGAGGAACGGCATTTAGAGCTCTTGTACATAGGGTCGCTATGAGTCACAAGCGACTCATGGCACATAACAACAACAAAGCCATAGTTTAATAGTAAAAAGAGCAGGAGCCCTGGTGGCATAGCAGTTAAAAGAAATCAGCTGTTAAACATAAGTCAGTAGTGTGGAACTATCAGCTATTTTATGGGAGGAAAACGCTGCCATCTGCTACTCTAAGGATATACAGCCTTGGAAATCCTATGGTCAGTTCTTTGTCTTACAGAGTTACAATGAGTTGGAATGGACTTGATTGCAGTGGGCTGTTGTTGTTGTCATCATTGTTATGTGCCACCAAGTCACTTGCAACTCATATCAACCATATGTACAACAGCTCTGAACACTGCTCTATCTTGATCCAATTTCGTTGTTTCTGACATACCTGTTCTCTTTACCCCAGTGACTGAGCCAACACATCTGCTCCAGAGCTGATACCAAGAGTGTTGATTATGGAGCCAAGCAAGCGGAAGATGTTAATAATCTCAATCTCTTCTCTGTCTATCATTGATCCAGTGATGAAAATCTTTGTTTTCTTGATGTTGAGTTTCAATCCATATTGAAGGCTGCAGTCCTTGATCTTCTGCAGCAAATGCCTCAGATCCTCCTCAGTTTTGACAAGAAAGATTGTGTCATCTGCATAACTCAGGTTGTTGATGAGTCTTCCTCCAATCCTGATGCGACATTCCTCCTCATCAATCCCAGCCTCCCAAATTATCGTTCTGCATATAGATTGAAAAGGTATGAAGACAGAATTAATCCCTGATGCACTCCTTTCCTAATTTTGGACCATGCAGTGTTTCCTTGCTCTGTTTTGACGACTGCCTCTTGGTCCAAGTATAGGTTTCACAAAAGCGCAATCAAATGTTCTAGGACTTTTATTCTTCTCAGAATTAGCCACAATTTGTTGTGATCCACTCAGTCAAATGCCTTTGCATAGTCAATAAAGCACAGATAAACATTCCTCTGTGACTCTCTGCTTTCAGCTAAGATCCATCTAACATTGACTATAACCCAGGCTGCACATCTGTTCCAGTTGGATTTGGATAATTTTCAGCAGAATCTTGCTTGCGTATAACAGTAATGATATTGTTCGATAATTTCCTCATTGTCAAATCACCTTTTCTTGGAATGGAATAAATATGGATCTGTTCCAGTCAGTTGGTCAGGTGATTGTGCTCCAAATTTGTTGGCACAACCTAGTGAACGTTTCCAGGACAGTGTCTGTTTGTTGAAATATGTCAATTGATATGCTGTCATTCCTGGGATCTTGTTTTTTGCCAATTTCTTTAAAGGAGCTTCAACTTCCTCCTTCATCATGTTGTCTCTTGATCGTATGTTGGCAGTGCGTTTTTGTTGGTTTTGTTATGTACCATCAAGGTACTTGCAACTCATAGCAACCCTATGTACAACAGCTCTGAACCCTGCACTATCCTGTGCCAACCTTATTGTCTCTGACACGCCTATCCCTTTACCCCAGTCACTAAATCAATCCATCTCATTGAGGGTCTTCCTTTCTTGTGCTGTCCCTCCACCCTCCCAAGTATGATGTCCTTTTCCTTGGTCACTCCTTGCAACATGCCCAGTGTATGTCAGATGAAGCTTCAGAATCCTTGCCTCCAAAGAGCAGCCTAGTTTCAACCTCTCTAAGTTAAACCTGTTTGTTCTCTTTGCAGCCCATGGTATATTCAATACACCTCTCCAGCACCATAGCTCAAAGGCATCAATTCTCCTGCCATCCCTAGTTACTGTCCAGTTTTCTGATGCAAAGCAAGTAATTGCAAAGACTATAACCTGGATCAGGTGCACCTTAGTCTACAGACCGACAACATTGATCTTCAGTTCTATGGAAAGGTCCCTGACAGCAGACTTTCCCAATGCAATTCATCTTTTGATTTCTTGGCTGCTAATACCAAGAGTGTTGATTGTGGAGACAAGTAAACTGAAGCTGTTAACAATATCAATCTCTTCACCATTGATCATGATGCTGCCAAACAGCCCAGTGGTGAGAATCTTAGTTTTGTTGATGTTGAGTTTCAATCCATATTTATTGCTTCAGATGCTTCAGTCCTTGACCTACTGAAGCAAGAGCGTCAAGTGGATAAAAAAAGTCTGCATTGAGCATTGTGCTCTTTTAAGAAGTATCTGTAACCCACCTATGGGAGTTCTGATGACCTCCTAGTTAGGGAATTGCCCTTCCAATCCAAAGGCAGATAGTTCTGGTCCATCCTTAGGAAAAATCTAGGGAAATTCCACCTGTACAATTTATGAACTCTGAAAACCTGCTGAAGGGACGGGTATGCATCAGTTCTGACTCAAAATCAGTGAGTTTTAGTTTTCCAGTTTATATGTCAAAGAAAACCTGGTGGTGCAGTGGTTAGAGTGCACAACTGTGAACACAAAGATCCACCAGGTTTTAATCCACCAGCTGCTGTATAGGAGAAAGTTGTGGCCCTGTACTTCCATAAATAATTAAAGCCTTAGAAATACTATGGAGCAAGTCTGTTCTTCTTATAGTGGTCTATAAGGCAGAATGAACTTGATGCTAATAGTTTTGGGCTCTTTATGGGTATATGTAATCCAACTGACAACCCAAAATATTAGTAAAATTTTAATATAAAAAGTGTTAGTGAGAAGGAATGGCTCAAAAAAGAACATAAGAATGGTTGTACAACTCTAAGAATATAATTAATGACATTAAATTGTAGAATGAAAGAAAAATAATTGATATCTTTTAGTTGTGGTGCTGGAGAAGAGTCTTTAACATACCATGGACCACCAAGAAAACAAACAAAAAAGGTCTGCCTTGGAGAAGGTGAAACCAAGTTTGTCTTTGGATTCTAGGATTTTGAAGCTCCATCTCATATAATTTGGGCACATAGCCAGGAAGGACCAGTTCTTGGAGAAGGACATCATGATTGGAAGGATAGAGGGACAGCGCATGTGAAGAAGACCCCAGAAGAGATGGATTGACACACTGACTGGGGCAATGGAGTTAGGTATGTCGGAGTCAGTAAGACTAGCTCAGTTGAGAGCAGGCATCAGAGCTAATGTACATAGGGTCACTATGAATCACAGGTGACTCAATGGCACATAACAACAACAACTTTGTGGGGTGTGTTTTCAAATTTCAAAATAAAATTAGTCAAGGAAGAGAGTATGGAAGATAGTTAACTAGAATTTCAAAGCAAGGATTCTGTTGAAGAGTAGAAGTAAACTTTGATACATGCCTATAACTTCTGCAAATTTGACACCTTCTAAAACCAAAACTCATTAATAGCATCTCATGGCCTTTTAACATGCTGTTGTTTATTTTACTAGAAAGACTGATTGCAACCTTGTTTAAACCACCACATCATTTACTGATCACCTGAGCAAAAATCTATTTCATTACAGTCTCAGGTTAAGCAAGACAGTAGCTGCTTCTAACTTCACAGTAAGGGGAGAATCCTGGCCTTTTTATACCACCCTCAAGTATTAGATGTTCGCAGAGTATATAGATGTGATAATTGCCACCACTTCTAATTGGCTGACTATTTCGTTAATGCCTTTCTCTCATAATAAGCTGCAACTTGCACAAGGACATGCCCTATCTTCATTGTTCTCACTATGTCCCTTTCGAGGCATAGCTGAAGAAGATAGAGAATTATAATGAAGTGTGCAAATGACTGGAGTTAGAAAATAAAAAAGGAATAACATACTCAGCATTTCTTTTTCTCTTTTTTAATTGAAAAAATAGAAGGATAACTAGTAAAACATATATGGGGACCCAAGGGGGTAAGGGGTGG
>NW_006399758.1:9644775-9645303 GCF_000299155.1 Elephantulus edwardii | reverse complement strand
CTTCCAGAGTGGTGAGCAGACTTGCTCAAGGTTAAAAAAAGTAATAAAGACAGTAGTACAAAGACTCAAACCAAGGTTTTCTGAAGGCCAGTTATGAGGTGGCAAGCTCCATGTGACGCTTGGGTCAGCCATCTTTCCTCTTCAACTGCAAGCATAATCTTGCTGAAGATTATTTTTAAAATGCTAGAAGAGTATATTCAGGCACCTTGGCTTCCACCTGCAATGCCTGGCCTCTACCCACCACACCCGGCTTCCACCATGCTCAGCATTTCTTAAGTTGAAATAACTGAAAAGCAAATTCAAGCTTTGAATTGCAATTCTGAAGAATTCTATGGGTAAAATCTTGAATGATGAAAGAAACATCAAAAGAAGATAGAAAGAATACCCTGTAACTATATCATAAAGAATGTGTTGACTCTGAACCATTTCAGGAAGTAGTATATGATCAAGAAGCAAAGTGAATTAAAGAATTTGAAGCTACACTGAAGGTATTGGCAAAAAATAAGGTCCTAGTAATTGATGGGACAC
>NW_006399758.1:9640021-9643424 GCF_000299155.1 Elephantulus edwardii | reverse complement strand
AAGCCTAAAGACCTCTGAGAATTTCATATGTGTCCCTCCTCAAAATGTGAAAGGCCATCCTAAGGTCCAGCTGGAACCAAAATTCACAACACATTAGTTCTCAGCTCTCAGCCTGCAGATGTCAAATCGGTGTCAACAGAGGAGACTTGCCAGATGAATTGGGGGTCTCTGGCCTAGAGTCAATCAGCATTTGAGTGTGCCAGAATTGTAAAAAACGGAAAATAATCATGGTAGCAGCAGTTAATAAATCCAAAGACATGTGGCATTGGAGAAATATTCTGTCAAGGATCTCTCCAAAGTGCTGAAGAAGAATGATGTCAGTTTAAAGACTAAGGTGTACCTGATCCAAGCTACAATATTTTCCTTTTCTTCCTATGCAACTGAAAGTTGGACAATTAATAAGGATGACAGAAGAATCTATGTCTTTCAATTGTGGTATTGACAAAATGTGCTGAATATTCTATGGACTTCCCAAAAAACCCCAACAGATCAAGTATATCCTTAGAGGCAAGAATGGTGAAGCTTCACCCCTCATACCCTGGATATGTTGTAAGGAGAGGCCAATTACTGGGAAAGGTGAAAGGTCAGAGGAATAGATGAAGAACGTCAATGAAATGGATTGATAAAAGTTTATAACAATAGGCTTAAGAACGTGAGAGATTATGAAGATGGTATAGAATAGAGCAAGACTCCACTCTGTTGTTCATTACATAGTAGTTAACAGCACATAATAATAATAATGATATCCATTGTGGTGAGAATAAATTAATCATTGCAAATAGAAAATTGTTGACAGAATAGATAAATAAATTAATGCATACATTGAGTAGTAGATGACCCAGGTCTTCTCTAAATGGAACAAAAAATACCAGACAAAATTAATGAAATCATCACAGCATTAAGAATATTTTTGGTTCTCTTTTATGATGACTCTCCTCAAAATGATACAAATATATCATACCTCAGTATATTGTTCTCACTCATCTCAAACTCATTGATATTGAGGCAGAACTGACTCATAGCTGACCCTCCAATGGGTTTTTGGAGGTTGTAAATCACACAGCAGATCACCCGTCTTTCTCCCTTGAAACCCCCGATGGATTTGAATTCCCAGAAAGAAGCTACCTTCAGGTTAGCAGCACTCCCTGAAGACTATACTAAATTATAATCAATGGAAAGGTTTTCGTTTTCACAGGTTTTAAAATAATTTGTATACACACACACACACACACACTGGGAAGGATAAGCAATACCCTCCCGTGCAATTTACTGCCTCAGGAAACCCACTGTCACCTGTCAGTCAGTTCCAGCTTGATGACACACAACAATCTACACCTACATATATAGGAACTCTGGCGGCCTAAAGGTGGAGAAGTTGTGCTGCCAACACAAAGACAAGCTACGAATCCATCTACGAGCTTCTCAGGAGACAGATGGGCAGCCTCCTACTATACAGTTTATAACCTCTGACCCACTGGAGGATCAGCTTTAAGTTGGACTCCATAGCAGATAACAACAAAACATATACGCGTGTGTGTGTGTGTGTGTGTGTGTGTGTGTGTACGCGTGCGCATGGATTTCTGGTGGTACATAGATTGTTGTTGTTGTTGTTGTTGTTGTTGTTGTTGTCAAGTACCATAGAGTCAGAACCAACATATAGCTGATCCTCCACTGGTTTTTCAGAGGCAATTAATCCCAGGGGAGGTGATTGCCCATCCTTCTCCCAGGGAGCAGTGGGTCATCTGGAACCATGTACCTTTGGGATTGCAGTACAGCTTCTTGCCACTAGGCCACCAGAGGTAAAAGACCATAATTAGTACCTTCCTCTGGTAGCCTAGTGGTAAGAATCTATGCTGAAGGCACATATTGAATCTGCCAGCTGCTCTGCAGAATGGGCAGTCTCCTTCTATGCAATTAACTGCCTCTGAAGACTCATTGGAGGGTAAGCTATGGGTCAGTTCCAACTTGATGGTACACAACACACAAATCATTTTTCAACACAGACCTTTCTTTCACATCATGTAACAGTGAGACACTTTTGTAGGACTTCCTTACTCCTTTATTTGGCTTTTAAGTCAGAAATGACACTGATCTTTCTAAGTGCTTTATTAAAATGCACTTTCTCCTGTTGATAGATAAGTGTATATAAATTATCAATGCAAATTTATCATTATTGCTGAAATATTATTCAAAGAGCATGCCCTTGACATGTGTCTTAGTATCAATAATCTTTAAATGTGAAAAATGGCTCCTTTTTTTGACATCTTATTTTTTGGTGAAATAGATCTTTAATACACACTACTGAGTATTTTGGATGGCTTTCTTAAAACTAGTGGTTTCATTAATCTTAAGGAGTAGGGATAGAAATAGAATTTTATTTTCAAAACAAATATACAGAATATAGCAAATAATTTTCCATAAAACTCTTTCATCAAGATATTATTGCTATATTAGTGTAAGACATATGGAAAGCTATGGGTTAAAAAAGGAGGAATATAATATAATGTAATGAAGCTAGTATGGGTAAAAGCATAAAGTAAAAGAAAATTTACATTTCCCAAAGGAAATAAAAATACACAATAGTTTTTGGTTAGATTCTGTGTTCAGTGCATGCCTTTTGAGGGCTGAGCGCCCTTGTCATTGCGTTACCTTTTGTTCTCTAAAAGCTCTATCACTGTGAGAGAATCTGACAATGAATTCTTATTCATTTGCTTTTAGATTCAAAACTGGATGCATCATCTAAATAAAACCCATTCGAGCCTCATTCAGCTGTTCTCTATTGGGAAATCATATGAGGGAAGATCTCTCTTTGTTTTAAAGGTAAGAATAAGAAAAGATTATCTAAACTAAAAATATTTATCAACCATCCATCTTGTCAACTTTGGCTTATGAAAAAAATTCATTGCAATGGTCTTGCCAAGAGTTTCATATTTCACTTCATTTGACAGTTTAAGGAACTTTTACCCTCAAGTATATGAATTATGGATAGCGTTTGACTTTGAGTATCCCAGAGAACATTTAATAACATTTTCAGAGAAATTGTTGTCTAGTGAGTCAGAAGTGACGCATAGACTATCCTCCAGTGGGTTTTCAGAAGCAATTAATAGCATTGGAGGAGATTGCCCATCCTCCTTCTTCAGTGCAGCTGGTTTGAGCCTAGTGCTATTGGGATTGCAGCGCAACTTCTTTCTACTAGGTGACCAGTTGTCGTTACGTGCCTTTGAGTCCCTTGTGACTCATAGAGGCCCTATGAACAACAGCCCTAAACCCTGCTCTATCGTGCGCCAATCACACTGCCTCCGAGACACCCATCCCAGTTACTCCAGTCACTGAATCAATGTACCTCATAGAGAGCCTTCCCCTGCTGCGCTGTCCCTCAACCCTCCCAAGCATGATGTCCCTC
>NW_006399758.1:9626942-9639496 GCF_000299155.1 Elephantulus edwardii | reverse complement strand
CATCCCTGGAGATTCAAAGATGAAAAGACAAGAAATATGTACTAGTGGGGAGGACAGACATGCCACAAATCAACCAGTATTTATGATGTAAAGTACCTAAGTAATTCTGGGAACATAAGGGTTACATACTTGTTTTCTCTTGGGGAGTCAAGGAGGGCATTTCAGAAGAGAAATATGCGTATATTAGAACATGAGTTGAAGTTTGCCTAGTAGAGAAGTTAGAGGAAGCTATTCCAAGCTTAGGAGGGAATGTGAACATTAGGAGGGAATGTATTTGAGGGATTGCTTTTAAAATATGTGGATGAATGACAGATGAAGCTAGATCAGAGGCACAGATGACACGAAGTCATTAGACACTGTGAAGAAAAGATGAGACTTATCCTTTATATAATGAGGACACTTTTGTACGTGTGTGAGCACATGTTCAAGCTCACACTGACAATAGTGTGGAGACTGGATTAGAAGAGAAGGAAGAGGGCCTGAAACCATCACAGTGGTTTAGGGGGTGAATGCAGAGATAACAGGGTAGCAGTAGTGAGGACAATAGATTGGAGCAAGTTAGAAAGATATTTAGAATTAATAATCACCAGTGTTGGTGGTTAAAATAAAGATGAATTTAGGATGAAGTTCATATTTTGGGACAGGTAGAGATGGTGGCATTCACTAATAGGAGAAGAAGTTACTAGGTTTTAGAGGAAAAGGCTATTTCTGTTGGTTAAAGAATTTTTGTGAATATCCCAGTAGAATGCCAAGAGAAAAAGATCTTGATTGACTGCTGAAATCTCGGAGCAAACATATTGTTAAACCTAGAAAGGATCAATGGAGTGAGAAGATAGAGTCCTGGAAATTAATTATCACAGTCCAAGAAAAGGACGGTGGAATATGGAGGGCTGAAGAAATGGGGAAACACTGAGATGGATTGACACAGTAGGTGCCGCAAAGGAATTTATTGTGTCAATGATTGTGGAGATGGGGCAGAAATGGGCAGTGTTTCATTATATTCAACGCAAGATCATCACGAGTCATAGAAATCTCAGTGGAAATGAAAAACAAGAAAAGGAAAGGATAAGGGAAGAGTAGCCACAAACTGAGACCTGATGTCACAGAGAAAGGAAGAAAAACAATCGTGGAGTCATCACTGACATTGGCAAGAGCAGTTTTAGAAGCACTGTGGGAGCAAGATGGTGAGTCAAGGTCTGAAAGGGAGGTGAGGATACAGAGACAGTGAATACAGGTGAATATTTTTAGAAGTTTAGCTAAGAGGGGATGGAGAGCTACAAGGCTATAGCTAGAAGACAAGGGATGGGGAATTATATACAACATTGAACACATTCAAAGTACCATTTACTCTTAAACCATTTCAAAGTTCATTGATAATTTAAGGGAGCTCTGTATGTGCTCACCAAGTTGTGCCTGGAAATCTGGAGAACAACCACTTGGCCAACTGACTGGAAGAGATTCTATATTTGTTCCCATGCTAAAGAAAGGTGACCCAACAGAGTGTGGAAACTATAGAACAATATCATTGATTTCACATGCAAGCAAGATTCTACTGAAGATTATCCAAAAATGACTGGAACAGCACATCAGCAGAGAACTTCCAGAAGTCCAGGCTGGGTTTAGAAGGGGTTGTGGTACTAGGGATATTGTAGTTAATGTAAGATGGATCTTAGCTGAAAGCACATTATACCAGAAGAATGTTTATCTGTGTTTCATTGATTATGCAAAGGCGTTTGACTGTGTGGATCATAACAAACTGTGGCTGACTCTGAGGAGAATGGGAATCCCAGAACACTTGATTGTGCTAATGCGAAACGTATACTTGGACCAAGAGGCAGTCGTCAGAGCAGAGCAAGGAAACTGCATGGTTCAAAATTGGGAAGGGCATATGCCAGGGATGTGTCCTATCTCCATACCTTTTCAACCTGAATACAGAGCAATTTATCTGGGAGGCTGGGCTCTATGAGGACAAGTATGGCGTCAGGATTGGTGGAAGATCTATCAACAATCTGCATTTTGCAGATGACACAACCTTGCTTGCTTCAGCTGAGGAGGACCTGAAGTGCTTGCTGCAGAGGGTCAAGGACTGCAGCCTTCAATATGGATTGAGGCTCAATATCAAGAAGATAAAGATTCTCACCACTGGACCAATTGGCAGCATCAGGATGGATGGTGAAGAGATTGAGATTGTTCACAGCTTTAGTTTGCTCAGCTCCACAGTCAACAGTTCTTGGCACCAGCAGCCAGGAAATTAAAAGATGTATTGCGATGGGAAAGTCTGCTGTTAGGGACCTTTCCAAAGTACTGGAGAGCAATGGTGTCACTCTGGAGACTAAAGTGCATCTGATACAGGCTATGGTCTTTGCAATCACTTGTTATACATCAGAGAGTTGGACAATACTAGGGAGGATAGGAGAATCGATGCCTTTGAGCTGTGGTGCTGGAGGAGTATTGAGCGTACCATGGACTGCTAAGAAAACAAACAGATTCATCCTGGAGAGGGTTAAATGAGGCTGCTCCTTGGAGGAAAGGATTCTGAGGCTTCGTCTGACATACTTTGGACATGTTGGAGAAGGGCATCATGCTTGGGAGGGTGGAGGGACAGTGCAGCATGGGAAAACCCTTTATGAGATGGATTGATTCAGTGACTGGGGTAATTGGGATGCGTGTGTTGGAGGCAGTGTGATTGGCACACGATAGAGCAGGGTTTAGGGCTGTTGTTCATAAGGCCACTATGAGTCGCAAGCAACTCGATGGCACATAACAACAACATATCTACATATATTTATATATTTACATATATTTATATAGATATAGATAAACTTGACAAACACTAGATGACTCCACTTAAGTATCTAAAATAGGCAAGCACATGCAATAAATCAAAACCAACTGCCATTGGATCAGTTCTGACTCATGTGGAAGCTCCACCAGATTTCTGAGGCAGTAAATCTTTATGGGAGGAAACACTTATCTTTCTCCCTCAGGACAGTTGGTGGTTTGAACCACTGACATTTCATTTGGAAGTGCAATGGGTATTCTGCACTACGCCTCCGGAACTTCTTGGGTAAAAGCATAGAGATAAAAATTTACTAGTGGTTACCAGAGGCTGGGAAGAGGAAGTTACTGCTTAAAGAGTAGTTTTTGGTTAGAAGTATGAAAAACTACTAAAACTAATAGTGTCTTTCCAGCAATTCTGTGTTTGACTGACCCAATTCTGTTCTTTTCTTCTCTCAATGTGTTAATGCTCTGAGTCTTAATTTGCTGATTTTATATTATTCTAATTTTCACTTTTATTTGGTATTGTGTGGTTTGGTGGGGGTTTTTGGTGGGGTGCTTTTCCAAATTCTTCTGTGTTTCCTATGTTTTTCACAGCCTTTTTCTCAATCTGTTGAAAACACTTATAGGAGTATAGAAGGATTCGTGCAAATCAGAATTACAGGGAATAACTGAGGGAAATGTTATTATATTGTGGATATTGTAATTATTGTATTGTTATAAAATAAGTATAAATGGTTGAGTGAAAAACTAATTTTGCTTTTAAACTTTCACTCTGATCACAAGAAAAAAGAAATAAAAAAGCAATAGTAATTGTTGCACCTGGTAAATGTAATTAATGTCATCAAATTATGTACTTAAAAATTGTTAAAATGAGCAATGTTTTGTCATATATATTCTACCACAATACAAAGAATGTCCTTAAAGAGTATTGAATGAAATAATATACGGGTAAAAACTAGGTCTCTGTAAATATAATGATAAGAGATACCTATAGATTGCTGGGCTTGAAATCAGGTGATAAATTCTGTCAATAAAAGATGATTTATAAAGAAAAATCTGTCAATTATATCAACCAGTATTAACATATTGTTTGATATTTCCTTTTTACTCTCTGATAAAGTTTCACTTTATTTCTTTAACACGTCTATTAAAACAAAGGAGAGAAGGAAGTAGACAAATTAACCTTTTTTATTTTATAATCACATTGCAAAGGGGAGAAGCAAACATATTTTGAGTCTCTTTTTCTTGTCTATTTTCTGATTCATAGATCTGTAAACAGGCAAATAAATTTTTTTTTCTGTGTAAACATGACTGAAATTCCTTAAAGAAAGTAGAAATTTATTTTTCTTTTTTATGACCCACCACTTAATGCATTAACTTATAGGAAGAATTATACTGGAAGTTATTGAATTATGTTGGTCAGTGAACCCAAAATAAAAGCATTAGTTGGTTACTATGAATACTCTCCTTTTCAGCTGGGCAGAAGATCTCGCGCTTACAAAAGAGCTGTCTGGATAGACTGTGGTATTCATGCACGAGAATGGATCGGTCCTGCCTTTTGTCAATGGTTTATAAAAGAAGTAAGTTAAACCCTTTATACAATGTCCATTTGAGCTAGTCAGGGCTTTCCACGTGTTTTTATTCTGTTCAAAAAACAAACGTGGGAATGTGAAACCCTTGATACTCAATTGAATGGTTAACACCTGGATTATGTGAATTGCTTTCATGTGTTTGAAGACCTCCCGTAACCCCTGGCTCAGTTCATCCTCACTTTTGCGCTTGAAGATAAGAATGACCAACCCTTGTAAAAGGTAAAGAGTCTGTGGGGTCTTTGTATAGTGGTGACAAATTAGGAACCATCCATAGAATCCCTTAGACATCAAGAGATTATAAACCTAATTTGTGATCTTCTTCCACAGAAGTATCTTATTCTTTTTCTTTTCTAATATGCTGTCCAGAGCAGAAAAATCCTATTTCTCTTGTTAAGTGCCGTCGAGTCGCAGGCAACTCATAGCAACCCTATAAAGGAGAGTTCTCGATGCTTGGGTGCCTTTCATCCTCTCTCCAGCCTATTTATCTTAGCTGCCCCTAAAAGTGATCTCAAATATGCTTCCAATAATAAGGTAAGTCATTGCTTAGTGCCATCCAAATTAAATGAATGTGTAATCTAGATACCTATGGTTTTCTGCTACAGTAGATTTATCATCCTAAATTTCAGTTCTTTTTCAATGTCCCTAATGCTTCATGAGTTAATAGTTTCCCATTTTCTAAAGGGTTCAGGTGAACCTTGAGTCCTCTAAGGCTAGTGTACAGAGGAGGTGCTATCAAGACTACGTCCTGGCCTAACTTCTTAGTGTGTTCTGATACTCTTTCTTCTTTAGTCTTTGTCCACAATGCAATAATTTGCATGAGTTTTTTCAAGTTTCATGTCTTCATTTTTTAAAAAAGAGAAAGAACTAAAAAAACAAAACAAAACCCCTACTAGTACTAGAAATGGAGACCAAAAAAAGAAGATTCATATCTAGAAAAATAACATTATCCATTTCTTTATCCCTGTACCTATCAAGAATTAGTAAGGGTATCTAAATATCTCAGTTACATTTTACTGTGTTTTATGGGGAAATGATGTGCCTAATGATGTGTCTATGATTTGGAGAACTCTGCCAGAACTTGGAAAATATTTTCCCCAAATGTCAAAAATGCTTGAAATTGGCCAGATCTGTTTCTCTGCCACTTCTACTACCAAACTCAAAAAAACTCCTAAATTTTATAAATATTGTATAACAAAGCTTTCAAACTATTCCTGTTCAGTATATTGAGTAATTAATTTTCTCTTCAAACACCATGTCACCTTGCTAGAATAAGCGCAAACACAAATAAGAATTAACCACTTCCAACACGTTGTAGGTAAGGAGCCCAGGTGGGGAAGTTATCTGTTGCAAACCAGAGAGTTGGAAAGTTAAACCTATCTGATGGCTCTATGGGTCAAAGACCCAGCTATGTGCTTCAATAAAGATTAAAATCAAAATCAAATGCACTGCCTTTCCTTCAATTCTGGCTCATAGCACTGCTATAGTAGAGAGTAGAAGATTTTCAAGGCTAAAATCTTTAGAAAATATGGAACCAAACTATTGTATCTTCCACTTACTAGATTCAAACAGCTGACTTTTCAGTTATAGGGTGAATACTTAAACCATTACACCTCCAGGACTCCTCAGTAAAGACTACTACAAAGAAAACCCTTGAGAGAGTTCTACTTTGTCACAAAGAACCACTAAGAGTTAGAATTTTTTTTTATAACACCCAATACAACAGCTGTTGTATTGTTATTGCTGTTATTAAGTACCGTCAACTTATGTGCAATAGCTCAGAACCCTGCTTCATCCTGAGCCAAACTCATCCTCTCTGACACACCCCCCCTTATTACCCCAGTTACTGAGAGAATTACAACAGTACTGCTGTTGTAGTTGTTATGTGCCATCTAGTCACCTGTGACACAAAGAGACCCTATGTACAGCTGATCTGAACCCTGCCCTGTCCTGAGACGGTCTCACTGACTCCAACAAACGTACCCCATGTTCCCGTTACTGTATCAATCCTTCTTATCCAGGGTCTTCCTCTCATGCACTTTCACTCCACCCGTCCAAGCGTGATGTCCTTCTCCAAGGATCAGACCCTCCTGGCCACATGCCCAAAGTATGTGAGGTGGAGTTTCAAAATCCTAGCCTACAAGGAGAAATTTGGTTTCACCCTCTCCAAGACAGATTTGTTTTCTTGGTGGTCCAAGTTATGTTCAAGACTTTTCTCCAGCACCACAACTCAGAGGCATAGATTCTTCTTCTGCTGGCCCTAGTCATTGTCCAGCTCTCTGACACATAGCAAGTAATTGAGAAGATCATGACCTGGATCAGGCACACCTTAGTCTCTAGACTGATATCATTGCTTCTCAGTACTCTGGAGAGGTCCCTGACAGCAGACTTTCCTAATGCAATTTGTCTTTTGATTTCTTGGCTGCTGGTACCAAAAGTGTTGATGATAAAACAAACTAAAGCTGTTAACAATCTCAATTTCTTTACCATCTATCATGACACTGTAAATTGGCCTAGTGGAGAGAATCTTTGTTTTCTTGATATTGAGCTTCAATAAATATTGAAGACTATAGTCTTTGACCTTCTGCTGCAAGCACTTCAGGTCATCTTCTGTTTCAGCAAGCAGTGTTGTGTCATCTGCATAACATAGGTTATTGATACGTCTTCCTCCAATCCTGAAGCCACATTTCTCCTCATAAAGCCCAGCCTCCTGAATGATCTGTTCTGCATATAAATTGGAAAGGTATGGAGATAGAATGCATCCCTGATGCACTTCTTTGCTGATTTTGAACCATGTGGTGTTTCGTTGCTCTGTTCTAATGACTGCTTCCTGATTCCAGTATAAGTTTCACATAAGCACAATCAAGTGTTCTAGGATTCCCATTCTCCTCAAATTTAGCCACAATTTGTTGTGATCCACACAGTCAAATGCCTTTGCATAGTCAATGAAGCACACAGGTAAACATTTTTCTGATACTGTTTGCTTTCTACCAAGATCCATCTGATATTGGTGATAATGTCTCTAGTCCTACAACTGCTTCTAAACCCAGCTTGTGTTTTTGGTAGTTCTCTGTCAATGCACTGTTTCAGTCTTTTTTTTTTTTAATCTTCAGCAGGATTTTGCTTGCATGTGATATTGTGTGATAATCTCCACTCTCTGTCAGTCATCTTTTCTTGGAATGGGATTAATATTAATCCTTTCCAGCCAGTTGCCCTCCAGATTTCTTGGCATACCTGGTGAGCATGTTCAGGGCAGCAACTGCACCTGTTTGTTGCAATACGTCAATTTGTATTCCATCAATTCCTGGAGCCTTATTTTTTGTCAAGAGCTTCAGAGCAGCCTGCACTTCTCCTTCCTCACCGTTGCCTCTAAATCATGCTGTTTCATGAAATTCTTTCGTGTCAGCCACTTCTTTTTGGTACAGTCACACTGTGTACTCCATTCCATCTTCTTTAATGCTTCCTGGATCATTCTATCTTCTGTCCATAGTGTCCTTAAGTATTGCAATTCATGGCTTAATTTTTTTAGTTTCTTTAGGTTAAGAAATGTTGAGCAAGTTACCTTCCAATAAATGTCTGGTGCAGGCATAACGTACTGTCTGCTGTTTCAAGCTCGACATCTATTGTTTACAGACTATACTCCTGTGTATTGATGAAGTGAAGAAATGTCCTAGACACTCCAGATAAAGTATCTTCTCACCCCTCTACATGAGCAAGCTCTTTTTAATATTTAAATTGTATTAATTCTTCATGTGGCTATTTCACCTCTTTTTTTGCACCAACCACAAGGACAGAGGCTTTGTGTGTTTCTCAGTACCAAATCCCCAGCACCTAGAACAATATCTGAAACCTAGTAGATGTTTTTCAGTGAATGGAAATAATGTGAATCCAATGGTAGTTATATGGAAAGAATACATGGAGATGACTTGTAAAATTGTCTCATAAGATGTGAATGGCACCATCTGGACTTTTGCAGGTGGAGGTATGGCAAACAAACAGTGAAAGAGAAGAAGATCCTCGGCCAGGTGGATTGACACAGTGACTGTGGCAATGAGCTTGAGGGTGTCAGATTGTGAGGTTGACACAGGATAGGACAGAATTCAGATCTGTTGTTCACAGAGTTCCTATGAGTCATACTCGATGGCACCTAAAAACAGCAACAATCCTGTATGGCAGCCCTGTTCCTTCAGCTGAATTTCCAAGGAAGAGAAAGGAAAAACTGTAACCTCAGGGAAAAGAAGAGATATAAACACTGAATGTCAACTGAGAGGTGATGACCTTTGGCCTAAGCGTAAGACATGTTAACTAAGATTGAGCTCTAGTTATCGAAATATGAGAGAAGCTCCTTGACCTAGGCCTGCCTGCCAGGATCGTGTCACATATGTAGATTAGTTAGATAATCTCAGTGCCTCTGCTATCTCCTGAATGCTTCTCTCCCTTGAAATAGCTGACACTTGCTCCTTCACTCTGTAAGTTACATTTCCCACTTGAAAAAGAACAACAGTTTCAAAAATGGAAAAAATGAGGTCTAGAAGTCATTGAAGAAGGCCTCTTGTTATATAGGTTAAAATTTACCAGCCACTCCTGTGGGAGAAAGATATGGAAGTCAGTTTCATTAGAATTTGAACCTCGAAAATCCTGCAGGTCAGTTCTCTGTCAGAAAGGATGATTGTCAGTCAGAGTTGACTCAAAGGTAATAGATTTAGGGATCACTCTCCCCAGTGTCTTTGTGACACCATTGTAGCTGCCAAGATATCAAAAGTAGTTATGAGTGAAGTGTGTCAAAATTTACACATTTTACTCTTGTAAGAAATATCCTAATCCTGCTTTGAAGCCTTTATTCCTATAAATATAGTTTTGGGGAGCTGATTGAATGGAAATATCAAGGATATAGCAATCTTAAACCTCCCAAGCAATGGAATATCATCTCTTTCACATTATTTTAGATCTTTAATACACAATCACCAGTAAAACAAGAACGGTGCCTAGTTATCACTGTTGACCACTCCATTAGGTATCAAAGTAGAATTATCTGGATAGACTAGGGGGGAAACACAGAATAAAATATATGAAAGGAAAGTAGAATGATGGAACCCTCAAATCTATGGCTCTTTAACAGGCCTTCTTATTATAGCTAATATGTGCTATCAAATCAACTATGACTCATAGTGACCCTATGAAAAATGTGATCTAATCCAAATTTCTCTGTAAATCTTTGTTAAAAATCACAATTTTTTAAAAAAGAGGGGGGAGCAGATGTAAACCTGTCCTACCCTGCTCCATTCTTAGGATCTCTGGCATCCTTGAACCAGTTGCTACAGTCACTGTGTCAATCTATCTCATTGAGGGTCTTCCTCTCTTTCACTGATCCTCCACCTTTTCAAGTATGTTATCCTTTTCCAAGAAACACCCCCTCCTAACAACAGGCCCAAAGTATGAGAGATGAAGCTTCACCATCTTTGCTACTAAGGAACACACTGGCTGCATCTTCTTTAAGACAGAGCTGTTTGTTCTTTTGGCAGTCTATGAGATATTCAGTACTCTTCTCCAACACCACAATTAAAGGAACCGATTCTTTTTCTGTCATTTGTATTCATTTTCCAGCTCTCAGATACATAGCAACTAATTGGAAAGCCCATGAATTGAATCAAATGAATTTTTTTCTTCAAACTAGCATCGTTGTTCCTCAGTACTTTGGAGAAGTCCTTGATAACAGACTTTCTAATGCAATATTTCTTTTGATTTCCTGACTGCTGGTTCCAAGGTTGTTGATTATGGATCCAAGAAAGATGAAATTGTTGAGAATTTCAATCTTTTCTCCATCTAGCATGGTGTTGCCTATTAGGCTAGAAGTGAGAATTTGTGTCCTCTTGATGTTGAGATGTAATTAATATTAAAGTTGTAATCTTTGATCTTCTGCAGCAAGCATTTGAAGTCCTTTCAGCAAGCAAGTAGTGTCATCCACATAACACAGGTTGTTAATGAGTCTTCCTCTTATTCTGATGCCACATTCTTCTTCACAGAGTCTCAAATGATTTGTTCAGAATACAGACTGAATAAGTATGGAAAAAAGATATAGGCCTGACACACACCTTTATTTTAAACCATTCAGTGTTCCTTTGATCTGTTCAGACAACATCTTCTTGGTCTAGGTATAAGTTTTATATGATTATGATTAGATGTTCTAAGATTCAGTTTTTCTCAATGTGAAACATGTTGTTATTGTTAAGTGTTGTAGACGACTCATAGCAACCCTATGAACAAAAGACCTGAACACTTATATAACTTTCATCATTTCTCCAAGTTCGTAGAGTTTCCGGAGGCAAGCTATTTCAGAAGTGAATGTCACTCCTACTTCCAAGCTTGCTTTAATCGAGGAGTTCCATCAAACACTGTTCACAATGGGAAATCATTACTGCATTTGACACATCAGTGTCACAGTGTTTAGCATCACCGAAACCATGACAGCAAAATCTGTACAGCAAAAGGACAGACCAGTGCTATAGATACCACTTAGAAGAATGTTAGACCAAAAGCAATTAAAACCAGGCCTGAGGGTCACAGATTAAAATCATTCACCTTTGACTTGGTGGCATAACTTTCTATCCACCAGACCATAGAACTCTCTCCACGTTGGTGGTGCTGCTGTTAAGTGCCGTTGAGTCATAGACGACTCCTAATGAAAAAAACCTCTGTAAAATCAACCAGGCTGCTCCAGTCTCTTGCCCCACCTGGAAGCCAACCCATCCTGTTGACCCCATGCCTTTTTAAGTAGGAGGCCGAATAAAATCAATTCATTCCCAATGGCTAATAAACATTGCACCTTATGTCTCACCTGAAAATGAGATCAAAGCTCTATAGAATCAGGCTGCTCCAGACCCCTGCCCCACCTGGAATCCAGCCCTATGTGAACCACTGGATTTTTTTTTATTATTCATATAGTCAAATGCCTTTGCATAATCAATAAAATGCAAGTATGCAATCTTCTAATATTCCCTGCTTTCTGCCAAGATCCATGTGACATCAGAAACGATACCCTTGCTGTCACAGCCTCTTTTGAACTCAGCTTGAACTTCTAGCAATTCTCTATCAATGTACTGTTCTAGTTGTTTTTGGAAGAGCTTCAGGATTTTGTTTGCTTGTCATGTTAATGATATTGTTAGATAATTTCCACATTCTGTTGGATCACCTTTGTTGGAAATGGGAGCAGATATGGATCTCCTCCAGTCAATTGGCCAGGTAGCTGTCTTTCAACGTTCCTGACACAGACTGGTGAGAACCTAGGGTTGCATGTGCTAATTGAAACATGTCAGTTGGTATTCCATCAATTCCTGGGATCTTATTTTGTGCCAGTGATTTCTGTGCAAACTGAACTTCTTCCTTCATTACCATTGGTTCTTGATCAGACACTGCTTTATGAAATATTTCCATGTCAATCAATTCTTTTGGGTACAGTGACTCTGTGTATTCAGTCCATCTTCTTTTGATACTTCCCAAATAAAGATTTTTCTCATAGCATCTTTCAGTATTCCAACTCAAGGCCTGAATTTTCAGTTCTCTCAGCCTGATAAATGTCATGTGAGTTCTTCTCTTTTAATTCTCTGATTCCAGCTCTATGTACATCCTATAACAAGATAACTGCACTTCTTCTTTTTTGTTATTTTTGCTGTTGAATTGGAAGGGACTCATAACTATCCTTCCAGTGGGTTTTCAGAGGCAATAAAATGCATGGGGGAAGATTGCCCACGTCTCAGGTACCTTGGGGTAACAGCACAGCTTCTCAGTACCAGGTCACCAAAGCTCCCTCAATAGCACTTGCTGTTGTTGTTATGTACTATCAAGATAGAACTGACCCATAGCTGAGGCAATATAATCATATGAGAGAAAATGGCTCATCTTTCTCCCACAAAGTAGCTGGTGGATTTGAACTTTATGACTTTGAAGTTGCAGTGGAACTCCTTACCACTAGGCCACCAGAGCTTCCTCAACAGTGCTTGTTCACTCTTTAAACCAGAAACAAAATCCATTCCACCTTATCTCACAGATCAACTTTCAGGCAATCCACACACAAACCTAAAAGACAAATAATCTGAGAAAAACTGGATGAAATACTTTTATGGCATTGAAGTCTATGGGGGAGATAATAGTCTAAAAGTATTATATTTTAGGGCATTATTTTTATCG
>NW_006399758.1:9625451-9626724 GCF_000299155.1 Elephantulus edwardii | reverse complement strand
ATAAAAAAAGACAAATAATGTCACCAGGGAGGCACTCACTCCTTAGAATAACTGACCCTATAAGGTAAAAAAAAATCACAGTTTGTCTAAGGATAAAGACTAGAAAGGCAAGGAAGGATAGGGTAGAGGCATTTTTGGATATGACAATCACAGAAAGGGAGAGTAGTACAATTATCATGTGAGAATTCTAATTTTTATAAAACAAAATGTATATAGTTTAGTAGAAAAACTAATTTTCTTTGTAAACTTTTATTCAATTTGCAATTAAAAATAAATCTCAAGTCTCTCAGATAAGGCAGTGGGTGGGTGATCCAAGTGGGGGCTCCACAGTGTCTTGGCCATGGCCACAGGTCACCTTCCCTCTCACCCCAGGACTGATTCCTAGTATTCAGTTCCTCTAACTTCCACGATCTCTCTTGGGCCACTAGGAACTTTCAGTCTTTTTCACAAGAGACCAGAGGTGTCACACCTAGCACTCTTTCTGCTGAAACGTGACACACTGCTATTGGTCTTGTATTGCATTTGCCTCCATTTAGTGCATGGAAATTGTGTGAGCTAAGGTGTCCTAGAAACACACAGGGTAAACAAGACCAAGTCCCTTTCTTCTTGTAGTATTTACCTCAAAATGTTAGTTCCTTATATCATCCTGAAGGTTCAGTCCCAAGAGAAAGGGATGGTATCAAAAGCTAAAAGTCTGACTTTTCTACCTTTGCTTATTTCTTTTTTACTTGTCTGTATGCAATTATTCAAATATATCATGCTTTGTATATGTAATATATGTTTTATACAATTATTCATGTACATTATATTTTATATGATTACTATTGCTCTATGCCTATTAGAGAGCTCTTATGACCTAATGGCAAGAAGCTGTGCTGCAATCCCAAAGGCACACAGTTCGAGGACATCAGCCGCTCCACAGAAGAAAAATTAACAGTCTCCTCCCGAGTGATTAACTGCTTCTGAAAACCTGCCAGAGAGTCAGCTATGGGTCAGTTCCAACTCAACGGTATACAAAAACAGCTATGCCACCTACAACCAGGAGAAGATAAAATAGATGAATGGGATCTTCTAAGACTCAAATCCCTATGCATATCCAAAAACTTCTCCAGCAGGGTAAGAAGGGAAGCCACAGACTGGGAAAAGGTATTTGGTAATGACATATCAGTTAAAGGACTTATATCCCGAATTTATAAAATACCTGAGCACCACAACAAGATAAAGGTAAATAATCCAATAGAAAAATGGGCACAGGATATGAACAGGCACTTTA
>NW_006399758.1:9614956-9624341 GCF_000299155.1 Elephantulus edwardii | reverse complement strand
TGATTTTGTAAAATACTGTACAACTTGGGAGAGGCTAGAAAGTATTATGCAGACTGAAATATGCCAGTTACATCAGGACAAATAGTGCTTGTTTGTTTGGTTTTTTGGTATGCTTTCCTCAAGGTTGTTCAAGTACAATGACAAACATGAATTGCTTCACAGCTTTGTGGATCAGGAATTAGGACCTAGCTTAGCTAGATACCTGCAAATCAGTTTGTATCATAAACCTGCTGAAGTTATAGCTGTGGGGTTGTGTCACCTCAAATCTCATTCATAAGCCAAGACTTAAGTGAGGAGTACTTAACTCCTCAAAGTGGTGTCATTCATCTTTGTTTTATTCCCCTACAAAAACACTTCAAAGTAGTCTTTGGTAGCACGTTTGCCCAATGCAACACAATGCATTGTTTATTTCTTGATTTTTCCCATAAGCGTTGAAACACTTCAGAAGTACTTTTTAGTAGTGCATTTGCCCAATGCAATGCATTGTTTATTTCTTGATTGTTGTTTCCATAAGCATTGATTATGTTTACAAATAAAACAGTTGACAACTTAAGAAAAAAACTCATGCATGTGGCTATTGGTTGTTCTTGGGTCACTTCTGCACGTACAGCAGAGACATAATGGGCCTCACCATAAGGCAGTTTATGTTATGTCACCTGGCCTTCCTCAGAAAGGGTGAGAGAAACACAGAAGTAGGCTCACGCTGGAAATCCAGTCACTCTGTAACCTACTCTCAGATGTGACATTCCATTCTTTTGCCATACTCTGTCCATTAGAAGTGAGTTATTAAGTCTAGCCCATGCTTAGGGAATATTACACAAGAGCATGGATAGTGACGGCACACCATTTGAATCCACAGCTGCTCCAAGGGAGAAAGATGAGCACTTTCCTCCTGTATATTTTACTGCCTCTGAAACCTCATGGTGGGGTTCCGGGGGGTGTCAGCTATGAGTCAATTCCAACTGGATGGCACATAACATCATCAATAACAGCATGAATAGAGGGAGTGGAAATCGCCAAGGACATCATGTAGACCACCTTTAACTTGTGGGAATTTTTCCCAGAACCTCCACCATAATGTTTGTACTCTAATTCAGATGTGAATGAGAGAGAAGAAGGGGGGGGAAAAAGATCAACAGACCCTCTGGGATAATCCTAATAGAGAAAAGCAGATTCTGTAGGGGTTCTGGGCACACAGAAGTCAGACAGACTTAAGCTGGAATGTCAGCTTTGCCACTTATTGGCTGTGTGCTTTGGGTAGATAAGTCATTTAACCTTTCTGACACTCAATAAAATGAGGGTTCAGGCAGTCCCCAGGTGACTAAAATGATCCATTCCTACCTGTGTCTTTAATTATCAGGGATTTCAAGGGCAAGTGCACACTTGTCACTTCTCTTCTGATATCACCTGCGTCCATGCTTCGCTGTGATGGAACTGGAGCCAGTAAAACATTGGGGTTTGGCTACTAAAAGGAAGAAAGAGAGAATACATATCAGGTGAATTACAAGACAGAGCCAAAGTTCTTGGTTGGAAATAACCTGAGAAGATTCAGTCATTTCGGACCCATGGAGAGTTCATGTGTTTACAGAGTGGAAATGCCCCCCACCCATAGACTTTACTTCACAGTGATCTTTACAAAGATCACCAAGTCTTTTTTCTGAGGTGCCACTAGATAGTTTCAAACTATTAACATCTAGGTCAGTAGTTGAACAAAAACTATTTACATCACTCTGGTCGCATAATCCATAGGGATCTATACTGCTGATCCAAATCCTTCAGCTCTCTGGAAGTTCAAATCCACCAATAGTTACATAGTACGTCAACATCCATTTCCCATCACCTCTTCCCCATAGCAAGTTGTACTGCTAATCCAAAGGTTACAAATCTCTGTTAGTTTGAATTCTCTAGTGGAGAACAATAGGCAGTCACCCCTCAAGGGATTTATAGTCTCAGAAACCCAATGAAGTCTCACTTACGGGTTGTTTCTAGCTCCAGAGATTTTTTTAGTTTCTTCTCAAAAATAAATGATGAAGAGGATAAAATTGATGGATGGGACCTTCTACAGATGAAATCCCTGTGTGCATCAAAAACTTTTTTTTTCCCAACAGAGTGAAAAGAAACCTACTGACTGGGAAAAAAGATGTGGCAATACCATTTCAGACAAGGGTCTCATATCAAAACTTTACTGAATCCTGCAGAGCCTCCATGAGAAAAAGACTGCTAACATAATTACAAAATGGGCAAAAGACATGCAAAGAATTTTCACAAAGGAAGATATTCAAATGACCAACAAACACAAGAAGAAATTCTCAAAATCATTGGTCATAAGAGAGATGCAAATCAAAACCACAGTGAGATATCATCTCACATCAGTAGCAGTAACACAGTTTAATAGGACAGCAAGTAATGAATGTTGGAGAGGATGTGGAGAGAGAGGAATGCTTATACATTGTTGGTGGGATTGTAAAATGGTATAACCACTCTGAAAGGTAGTTTGGTGTTTCCTCAAAAAGCTGGACATAGAAATTCCATGACTCAGCTATTCCATTGCTTGGAATATACCTCAAGAAAATGAGAACTGAGGCACAAATGGAGACTTGTACACTAATGTTCACAGAAACGTTATTTACCATTGCAAGGACATGGAAACAGCCTAAATGTCCAACCACAATTGAATGGATTGAGAAATTATGGTACATTCACATGATGGAATATGACGCAGCATACAGGAGCAATGATTTTGTAAATTACTGTCTAACTTGGGAGGGACTGGAGAGCAATATGCTAAGTGAACTAACTCAGTCCCATAAGGACAAATATTGTATAAGACCATTATTTTAGAATGAATATGAAGATCCAAGATGTGTGTGGGGGGAGCAGAGGGGTGAGGATGGGGGGCAGGGATGGTTAATCATAGGATCGCAAAATTTGATGGGTGGAAGAAGAGGTAAGTAAAGCAAATGGTAAAGATCTGGTGTGAAAAGCAATGTATATTAAGTTGGTAAATAAACCAGTATATAAAAAATATTTTTAAAAAATAAAATAAAGATAAGGAGACAATTCTAGATCATTTTATGAAACTACTAATGCCATAATGTCAAAGCAAGAGATAGTACAAAGACAATTACAGGCCAATATTTTTTTGTGACTACACATACAAATTTAATAAAATATCAGCAAATAGAGATTGTTGTTAATGTGCTATCAAGTCAACTATGACTCATAGCAACCCTAGGAACAATGGCCCTGAACCCTGCCTTATCCTAAGACAGTCTCACTCTCTCTGACACACTTGACCCCATTGCCACAGTCACTGTGTCAAGCCATCTCATTCAGGGTCTTCCTCTCCTGGGCTGACCCTCCACCCTTCCAAACATGATTCCAGTCCTTCTCAAAGGACTAGTTCCTCCAGACAACATGCCCAAAGTATGGAGTTTCATAATCCTTGCCTCCAAGAAGCACCCTGGTTTCACCTTTTCCAGGACAGACTTGTTTGTTCTCTTGGTAGTCCATGATATGTTCAATACTCTTCACCAGCACCACAATTCAAAGGCAGTGATTCTTCTTCGGTCGTCCTTATATAATGTTCAACTCTCAAACACATGGCAAGCAATTGAGAAGGCCTTGGCCAGGATCAGGTGCATCTTTGTCTCTAGACTGACATTGTCACTCTTTAGCGCTGTTAAGACATCATGACAGCAGATTTTTCCCAATGCAACTTTTCTTTTTTATATCCTGGCTGCTGGTGCCAAGGGTGTTGTTTGTGGATCTGAGCAAGATGAACTAATGAGTATTGTTGTTTTCTTGGTGTTGAGATAATATTGAAAGCAATCCTTGATCTTCTGCTGCAAATACCTCATTCAAGTCCTCCTCAGTATCAGCAAGCAAGGTTGTGTCATCTGCTTAGCACAGGTTTTTGATGAATCTTTCTCCAATCTTGATCCCACATTCTTCTTCATAAAGTCCAGCTTCTCTTCATAAAGTCCAGCTTCTCAAATTATTTGTTCAGCAAATATATTGAAAAGGTACATCATTGACACACTTCTTCATTGATTTTGAATGCAGTGTTCTCTTTCATTGTTCAGCTCCCTGGTCTAGGTATAAGATTTCATGAGCACAATCAGGTGTTCTAGGATTCTCATTCTCTCAGTGTTAAACACAATTGTTTGTGTGATCTTCACAGTCAAATGTCTTTGCATAGTCAATGAAACACAAATAGACATTCTTCTGGAACTATCTACTTTCAGCCAAGGTCCCTCTGACATCAACAATGATATCCCTAGTGTCATGGTTTCTTCTAGACCCAGCTTATATTTCTGGTAGTTCTCTGTTGATTTACTATTCTAGTAATTTTAGATAAACTTCAGGAAAATTTTGCTTGCACATGAAGTTAGTGATATTGTTCAATGATTTCTACATTCTGTCAGATCACCTTTTTTAAGGGGAATGGGAATAAATGTGGTTGTCTTCCAGTCAGTTTGGCAAGTAGCTGTCCTCTAGACATTTTGGCACAATCTGGTGAGCACATCCAGGGCTGTATCTGTTGCTGAAATTTATCAGTTGGCATTCCACCAATTCCTAGGGCCATATTTTTTGCCAGTCCTTCATAGATAGAAGTTTAAACTTCCTCCTTTACTACCATTGACTCTTGATCATATATTATTTCCTGAAATAGAATCATACAGTATGACCAACTAAGATTTATTCTAGACATGAAATGCTTGTTTAATATTTGAAACTCAATATAATGTAGCATAACAATTGACAAAAGAAAAATCACCTGACTTTATCAATTGACAAAGAAAAATCATCTGACAAAATTCAGTGTCCAGTCACAATAACAACTCTCAAAACTTGGGAATAAAAGATAACTTCTTCAACTTTATAAAGAGTGTCTAAAACAAACTACAATGAACATACTTAATGACAAAAGACTGAGCCTTCCCCCTAACATTAGAAACTTGCTGTACAATGGTCAGCAGCTAAGTCTTCAATTTTTTTTTCTGATAACTTCTCTGTGCTAAATGGATATGTAATGTATGTGATGTGAGATATATATAGATGATAGATAGATAGATAGATAGATAGATAGATAGATAGATAGCTATAGATGATGATATAGCTATAGATGCTGATATAGCTATAGATATAGATCATATAGATAATAGAGAGAGATGATATAGATATAGATGATATAGATTAGATATATAGAGATAGATAGATAGATATAGATAGATATAGATATAGATTGGATAGATATAGATATAGATATAGATAGATATAGATATAGATGATATAGATATAGATGATATAGATATAGATATAGATTAGATATAGATAATCAGACTCAGAAACTCCTGCAGGAAGCACAAAAGCAAAAACCCACTGCCATTGAATTGATTCTGACTTATAGCAATCCTCCATCAGGTTTATCAGAGGATATTTCCTATTTTTCTCCTATTGAGTGGCCGATAGATGTGAAATGCTGATTTTTCCATTAACAGCTTAATTTTAGATACTATATCACCAGTGCTCCTTAAAATATCATTGTTATTGTAAAGTTCTGTCAAATCAACTACAACTCATAGCAACCCTATGAAAAATGAACAGTGGATCTTGGCTGAAGCCAGAAAATACCAGAAGTATGTCTATCTGTACTTTATTGACTATGCAAAGGCATCTGATTGTGTGGATCATAATATACATTATGGCTGAAACTGAAAAGACTGAATCTCAGAACACTTGTGCTCATGCAAAACCTGTATTTTAGACCAAGAAGCTTTGATACAAACAGAGCAAGGGAACACCGTTGTTGTTGCTGTTGATTGTCTTTGAATCAAGCATGACTCATAGCGACTCTATGAATAAAGGTCCTGAAGCCCTTCTACAACTATCAGCATTTATTAAAGTTCATAGAATTTCCAGAGGCTTGTTGTTTAGGGAGTGGTTGCCACTCCTACATCAACATTAGAAAAGGTGTGCATTGGGCTATATCCTTTCTCCATATCTATTCAATGTGTATGCTGAGCAATTTCAAGAAGCTGCACTATTTGTAAAAGAATGTGGCATCAGGATTGGAGGAAGACTTATTAACAACCTACAGTGTGCAGATGACACAACCTTATTGCTAAAAGTGAGGATGACTTGAAACGCTTGTATGAACTTACATCTAAATATCTAGAAAACAAAGATCCTCACTGCAAAGCAAATATACAACATTATGAAAGATGGAGAAGATATAGAAATTGTCTATTACTCATTTTTCTTGAATCAAAGAAATCAAAAGACTTAAGCTGACTTCATTGCTCTTCAAGACTTCCGAGAGGGGCTGGTAGCACAGTTCCACTGTCTCCTGTGCATGCCCGTCATGCCCCTGCAGGGATCCTTGCCCCATGAGGGCCTTGTGCTGGGTGCCAGGCAGTGGCGGAACTCCAGCCTCAGGCTGGGATCTCCTCTTTTTTTATTATTATTAATTTTAATGAAAGTTTACAGAGACTGAGGATTTCCATTCATTCATTCATTGTTGAACTTTTCTCCCTGTTCACCCCTCCCTCCCCCCAATTGACTCTTCTCTTTGAAAAGTAAAAGAAAAATTCTTTTGTTGTTATACAATCCCTTCCCCCAAGTCTACTCCCCTGTGCAGCCTCCATTCTGGACTTCTGTCATAACAATAATATAACAATAATACCTAATGACTGTTTAAAAGGGATCTCCTCTTTGAACCTTCTCTGACAAGGTGTGCGAGCTGCAAGCCAAGGAGGGCACAGAACTGATGGTCAAGGTCCTGTCCACCTGGCTAACTCTGGTGCTCGGCCTCATCCTCCTACCTTCAGCTTCCAGGTGTCTTTGGACTTCTCTGAGCTGTACATGAAAATCCTGGTGAAAACTTTAGAGTGGACCACATTACAAATTGTAAAAGGAGCCCCAAAGAAGTCGGTTCTTAAAAACTCAGCTTCTGTTGGTATTATCCAAACAGATGAGTCACCCATGTAGAAAGGGCTCTCTGGTCTTTGGGGAAGGGACTTCGAGCTCTCTGATGTGTTTTATTTCTCCAAGATGGGATTGGAAGCCATTGTAGAAGATTAAGTAACCTAGAGGTTCTCCTCAGAGGACCTAGTATCATAGAATCTCCTCTCAAGGACTAATGTGAATTTCCAGTACATCAGTCCTCGCCTCAACATGGTACGGGTTCTGGGCATCATAGTACACTACTGTGTTCTTCTGCCACTGCAGGTTACCTTGGCTTCCATTGGGATTAGTTTGCTCGTTATAGGAACTATGCTGGTTGGGCAGCTGCCAGACGGCAGCCTCAGAAACTGGCTCAGTGAATTGGTCCACCTGACCTGCTGCCAGATCTGTGTGTGAGCCCTTTCTGGTACCATTCACTATAGTAACAAGCAGTACAGACTCCAAAAAGGAGGCATTTGTGTGGCCAAACACACCTTTCCCATAGATGTTTTGATCTTGACAATGGACAGTCACTATGCTATGCTTGGTCAGATTCATGGTGGATTAACAAGAATTGTTCAGAGAGTGATGATCAAGGCCTGTCCACATGTCTGGTTTGAGCGTTCAGAAATGAGGGATTGACACCTGGTTACTAAGAGACTGAAGGAACATGTTGCTGATATAAAAGAAACTACCTATATTGATCTTTCCAGAAGGAACTTGTATCAACAATACTTCAGTCATGATGTTTAAAAAGGGATTCAAAAATCTCTGTAGATGTTCATTGAAATGAAAAATAAACAACCTAAATTTTTGAAAAAAAGGGAAACTTTGAAATTGGAGGAACCATACCTCCAGTTGCAATTAAGTACAACCCTCAGTTTGGTGATGCCTTTTGGCACAGTAGTAAATACAACACGGTGAGCTATCTGCTTCAAATGATGACCAGCTGGGCCATGGTCTGTGATGTGTGGTACATGCCTCGTGACCAGAGAAGAAGGGGAAGATGCAGTTCAGTTGTTAATATGGTTAAGTCTGCTATTTCTGTACAAGGAGGATTGACTGAGCTTCTCTGGGATGGAGGGCTGAAGAGAGATAAGATGAAGGACAACTTTAAGGAAGAACAGCCGAAGAATCATAGTAAGATGATTGTGGGCAATCAGTTTTTCAACGCACAGTTGAACTGAATACCTCCTGTTGACAAAACGTGGCTTCCTGGAACTAGGCATTAGAAATGGAATGTTAATTGTGAGCTTTGCTTTAGTTTTGTTTACTGTTAATCTTTTCTACAGGATGATTGTGTCTACCTCTAGATGCTGAGGCAGAACCCACCAGTGCCCTTTAAGGCTTTTGTTGTTTTTATAGTATTTAGTCCATAGACTGTAAGGTAGCTAACTGGGTTGAAATAGATTTTGCCTTTTGTAAAATGACAAGTCATTGTTAATGGAATGAAACATTTATGCAGGAAAAAAGTATGTCTAAAGTGTGTTTGGAACACTTGAATATGGAAATGATACAAAATCCTTTTCATAATTAGCTTCACATTTCCTGCCCCCCACTGCTTATGTCACATAAGAATTAGAAAGACACGTCTGTTTGAAGTCTAGTTAAATTCAGCTGCAAAGTTGAAAAGAAATATGGAAAATTATAGTCAGGAGGAGGGAGCGAAGGAGGTCTTGGTGACTTAAAGAAGTGAGCTGTTAACCCAAAGGCCACACATCTCTGATGGTTTGAATCTACCAGTGGCTCCCAGGGCAAAAGATTGACACTATCTTATGCAATTTTCAGCCTTGGAAACCGGCTGGAGGTCTAGCTATGGGTTGGTTCCGATGGCAATGGGAGTGATCTTTGAGCAATGGCAATTTTATGGCCACCTGATCCAAAAGTGGAAAGAAAATGTCAATATCTTTTGTTAGTGTGTTGGAAGATAATGTTTGGTAAAGAAAAGTGAGTTAGGATATGTATGTGGGTGTGCATGTGTGCAAGTGCATTTGCTTTAAAAGTTGGCAACTCATAAATAAACCGATTTTAGACAGCAATTAAACGTGAACACATTTTAGACAACAACTGGTTGAATGCAAAGACTGTATACCTACTTTTCCTTCCAGCTCCTTGTTTTTTTTTTAAGTGAAACATGTTTTCAAATCAGAGGATCCTTTAACAATAAATCATTTTGAGTGTCTTCAGTAGGAGTATGAATGACTGAGGGTGTGGCACTGCCTTCCCCTTGGCCACCCCTTTGTTGTTTGTTCCAGAACTTTTGGTTTCTTAGACAGAAAAATGTGTGATAAAGTTAACTTTTGGAAACTGAGCCTTAAATTTTTTAAAATATGTTTATGGCATTGAAGTCTATGGGGGAGAGAATAGTCTAAAAGTATTATATTTTAGGGCATTATTCTTATCGTAGGAGTATGCAATGAGGGTTGCAGAGTGGATT
>NW_006399758.1:9610929-9614636 GCF_000299155.1 Elephantulus edwardii | reverse complement strand
TAAACCTAAGAGTATTATATATCTCTGGTAACTGTGTACAAAATGTGAAATTATCTTATGGTGAATGTAAATAAATTCTACATTTCTAAAAAAAAAAAAGACAAAGACTTCAGAGAGGTTGAGGCAGCAAACAAATCCAATGTCGTAAGTCTCCTGACCTCGGACTACTGGTACCATGGTGGTTGACTATGCATCCAACAAAGATAAAATAGTTGGCAATTTCCATCTTTTCTCCATCTATTCTTTGCTGCAGGAGTTCAAGGACTATAGTCTTCAATATGAATATTAAAGCATAACATCAAGAAGACAACAATTCTCACCTCTGGGCCAACTGGCAGCATCATGATGAATGGAAAAAGAGATTGTGGTGGTAACAATTTCAGCTTGTTAGGTTCCACAATCAACACTCTTGGCACTTGCAGTGAGGAAATTAAAATGCAAATCACATGGGGAAGGTCCACTGTCAGACGCTTTTCCAAAGTGCTGAGGGGCAAAGATGTCTGTCTAGAGACTAGGGTGTGCCTGGTCTAGGCCGTGGTCTTCACAATTACATGCTATGCATCAGAGAGCTGGACAATGACTAAGGCTTACAGAATTGATGCCTTTGAGTTGTTGTGCTGAAGAGTACTGAATATATCATAGACTGCCAGGAGAACAAATAAGTCTGCTTAGAGAGTGTGAAACCAAGTTTCTCCTTGGAGGCAAGGATTTTGAAGATTGTCTCATATACTTTGATCACATGGCCAGGAGGGACCAGTTCTTGGACAAGGACATCATGTTTAGAATGGTGGAGGGACAAGAGCAGGAGGGGAAGAACCCAGTTGAGATGGATTGACATGATAACTGGGGCAATGAGGATAGGTGTGTCAGAGTCAGATTGGTGCAGGATAGGGGCAAGTTCAGAGCCATTGTGCATATGGTCTCTGTGAGTCTCAGGTAAATCAACGCACATAACAACAACAGCATCATGATGTTACACATTGACCAGGTGGTGAGAATTTTTGTTTTCTTAATGTTAAGATGTAATCCATATTGAAACTTGTACCCCTTGATCTTCTATAGCAAGAGTTTCAGATCCTCCTCACTTTTCAGCAAGCAAGGTTATGTTGTCTGTATAATGCAGGCTGTTGCTGAATCTTCCTTCAATCCTCATACCAAATTCTTCTTCATAAATTCCAATTACTCCAATGATTTTCTCAGCATACATATTGAACAAGTATGGGGGGAGGATACAGCCCTGACATACACATTTCCCAATTTTTCTCTTCTCCCCCCCATTGTTGCACATTATCTTCCCCCCGCTCCACTCTCCCCACAATGCACTCCTTGTTCTGGACTGTTGTTATAATACCTAAAGAGATATTCCTTTAGGCAGTTCTTCTCTTCATCTGATCTGATGCAGTACTCATTATCTATGCGCTCTTTTCCTGATTTAAAACCATGCTGTGTTCCCTTGCTTTGTTCAAACAATAGCTTCTCAGTCTAGGTACAGATTTTGCATAAGCATAAATAAGTGTTCTGGAATTTCCATTATTTTCAAGGTCAGCCATAGTTAGTTATGATCCACACAGTCAAATACCTTTGCTTAGTCAATAAGACACAAATAGACATTCTTCTGAAATTCTTGCTTTCAGCCAAGATCTGTCTAATTCGCAATAATATCCCTAGCAGCATGGTCTCTTCTAAGCCTAGTTTGAATGTCTGTCCATTCTCTGTGAAAATATTGTTCTAACAATTGTTGGATGATCTTCAACAATTTTTTGTTTGCATGTGATATTCATGATATTGCTCAATATTTCTAACATTCTGTTGAATCACCTCACTTGTGAATGGAAATAAATATGGATCTCTTCTGATGAGTTGGCCAAGTAGCTATCTTCTCAATTTCCTAACTAAAGCTATAGTGAGACATCACTACATACCTAACAGAATGGGGAGAGAGGAAATGGTGCAATTGATGTCAAAATTCTTTTGAAAATAGTTTCTTGTGAGCTAAGAGAAATGTTTCAATTAGAAGTTGAGCACTTATCCACTACATCAACAGGCTCATTTGCAATAACCATTTTTTACCAGTTTGTACTCTTGGTATTTATCTCATAGAAATAAAATATTCACCCAAAACCTGTATTTGATTACTTGTAGCAGCTTGACTTGCAAGGCCCAAAATATAAACACAACCAGATATTTTTTAACATGCAAGAAGTTAGACAAACTAGTGTATCCACTCTGTGGTAAACTACTCAGTAGTAAAATAAATGAGCCATTAATACACACAACAACCTGTAAGAATCTCTAGAAAAATTCTGCTAAGTGTAAAAAGCCAAATAAATAATTGCATACTTTATTATTTCCTTTATATGAGAATTTTTCAAAAAAGATATTTTTGTTATTGAGAATACACACTAACTCAACAACTGAATGTACAACTCAGTCACATCAATTACATTTATATGCCATTCTTAAATTGACAAATTACAGAAATAGAACACAAATTGAGGGATCCTAATGGTTGTGGAAATATTTTTTATCTTGATTGTTAAAGTGATTATTTTTAATAACTTTTTTGTATTAAATGGAAATACATAAAATTAACTTACCTTTTCCACATTCTTCACGTTTTTCATATGAGATTAGTTATATTCATTGTGTTACTCAACTATCACCACAATATGTTTCTAAATTTCCCCATTACCCTTTTCACAGAAGTAAATATTCTGATGTGCTATTGTACCAAAGTCTTAGAGAAACTGGATAAAGAGGTCATGAAATCTCCACATATTCACTCTTACAACAAAAACAAAAGCTAAACCTATTGCTGACAAGTAGACCCTGATTCATGATGACCCCACAGGCTGGAGTAGAACTGCCCCTCAGGGTCTCCTTTCAGATAGCAGTTGAATACCTAACCAAATATGTTCCACCCATGCTTCTTCTCCTCATGACTACATACAGATTTCTGTGTATCTCAAAATAGAAAGTTTAATTGACAAACTAGTAATCAACATATACCGAGGTTTCAGTAGCTTTTCGGTTAGACACTAGCTTTTGCCTACAGAAACTGAAGCAATTTCAACCCTGCTTTCTCTTCCCTGCTGTATAACCCTATCAGCCATGGTCTTGGCTTTCTTTGCCATGGACTCTTGAGAACATGGCTTGACTTCATATGTCCTTTACATCTTCAGCCAGTTGGACTGCCCCATGTGTTAAGAGTCACTTCCACTTCTTCCTCCCACTCCAGTTAAGTAGGTGGGCCCATGGGTGTCTTTGAAACTCAGTGCACAGAAAATAGTGATACTGAATGAGACTACCTAGCTTAAGCTGCTGATGAGATGGCCTTGATTATTATGTAACTTTGAAAATAATGGCTTTTTAAAAACTACTTTAAAAATTGGTTATAATAATTCACTATCTCAATACATAACCATAGTTGCTAGCTAGCAAGACATTTTAAAAAGATGAGCTTTAATTTTTCACACTAGTAATCATTCAGTTATACTGAAAAAACCTGAATGAGCTAGAGATTTTCTGATTTCAATAGTTATTGCTCTCCCATTTTATATCACAAATATTAATATCTTGTTAGTAATAAAAATTAATGGAGGCAGATTTGGTTTCCAAAATTTTATTTTGTTAAATGTTTGAAAGGCAGTAAAATCAATACTAATTGTTAAATATGTATAGTATTGTGGATTTCTAGGTTTCTTTTT
>NW_006399758.1:9599136-9609624 GCF_000299155.1 Elephantulus edwardii | reverse complement strand
AAACTATCTTTAAACTATAAAGTTTCCTAACATCACAGGTCAAGAAGAATGATCCAGATGCTAACTTCCTCCAAGGAAGGAAAACTAGAATAGATACATATGAAGAAGGAAAGAGATAAAAATAAAGAAATTGTAGGTTATCTTTCAACAAAAGTGATCAATTGTTATTTATAAGAAAGTAGAAAATTTGGACAGGAGAAGGGTAAAGTGTAATGAACAAAAAAATAGTGGCAAATAGAAAGGTAAGAAGAGAGAATGTTCACAAAGCTTAAAAATGATAGCCTTAAAAGTTCAATTAGTAAATTAATTAACAAAACCAGCAAGTTACAAGTAGGGTAAAAAAACCGTTTGACATTTCTTCAAAAAAGTTAAACATAGTGGAACCATATGGCCTAGCAATTCCTGTCCTAAATATATACACAAGAGAAATTAAAATATATGTCCACACAAAATCTTTTCTGAGTGGAAATCTCCAGTGATATTAGTCATAACAGCCAAAAAAAGAAAAAAAGACCCTCAAAATCTGTCTGCCAATGAATAAACAAATACGGGATACACAGTATACATATACAATGAAATATTATTCTAGCATAAAATATCTGTACCAAAAATAGTTAATTTTGATCCCTTACATTAAATCATATACAAGATAACTAAAAATAGATTTAATCTAAACATGAGACCTATAATCATAAAGCTTTTAGAAGGAAATATAAGTACATTTTCATGAGACTAGATTAAGCAACTGTGCCTGAAGAAACTGCTGGAGAGGGTCAATGACTATGGTCCGCAATATGGATTGAATGCAGCTCTACATAAAAATAAATGAAAATTCTCACTGGGCAAATTGGCAGCATCATGATAGATGGAGAAGAAATTGTTGAAATTGTTAACAATTACTGATTTCTTAGTTCCACAATCAATGCTCTTGGCATCGGCAGTTAGGAAATCAAAAGACAAATTGCATTAGGAAAGTCTGCTGTCATGGATCTCTCCAAAGTGTTAAAGAGCAACAGTGTCAGTCTAGAAACTAAGGTGCACCTGATCCAGGTCATAGTCTGCAATTACTTGTTATGCCTCAGAGAGCTGAAAAATGACAAAAAATGACAGAAAAAGAATTGGTGCCTTTGAATTGTGGTGCTAGAATAAAGTATTGAACATATCATGGACTGCCAAGTGAATTTACAGGTCTGTCCTGGAGAGGGTAAAGACAAGCTGCTCCTTAGAGGCAAAGATTTTGAAACTCCATCTCACTTACTATGGACATATTGCCAGGAGGGACCAGTCCTTGGGGAAGGGTATCATGCATGGATGGGTGGAGGGACAGTGCAGGAGAGGAAGATCCCAGATGGAATGAACTGACACAGTAATAAGGGTAGTGAAGGTAGGTGTGTCAAAGACAGAGAGATTGGCTCAGGATAGAGCAGGGTTCAGAGCTATTGTGCTTATTGTGCTTAGGGTAGCAATAAGACACGGTCAACTTGATGGCACATAACAACAACAGATTAAGCAATGGGCTCTGGTGCAAAATTCATAGGAAGTTACACTGTTAATCTAGAACCCGTTTCCCACCAGCAATTCTAATCTACAAGCAGTTCGCTGGGAAAAAGATCAGCACTCTCATTCTGAACAATTTACAGCCTCAGAAACCCAAATAGAGAGTCAGTTCAAAGTTGGTTCTAACCCCATGGCAGTGAGAGGGTTGTAGACTTACCAAAAGCACAAGCAACCAAAGAAAAAATTACTAAATTAGATTCCATTAAATTTGGAAACTTTTGTGTATCAAAGAACTTTATTAATAAATTGGCTAGATAATCTAGAGATTGGGACAAGGTTTGGGGAAACATTATCTCATAAACTTTACTGCACAGGTGAAATGATTCCTATAAATATTCACCGATGCCAGTTTAAAGACTATAGTGCACCTGATCCAAGTAATGACCTTGTCAATTACTTACTGTTGTTGTTGTTGTTATGTGCCGTCGAGTCGTTTCCAACTCATAGCGACCCTATGCACAACAGCCCTAAACCCTGCTCTATCCTGCGCCAACCGCAGCACCTCTGACACACCCATCCCGATTACCCCAGTCACTGAATCGATCCATCTCATAGAGGGTCTTCCCCTCCTGCGCTGTCCCTCCACCCTCCCAAGCATGATGTCCCTCTCCAAGGACCCGTCCCTCCTGGCAACATGTCCAAAGTATGTCAGATGAAGCCCCAGAATCCTTGCCTCCAAGGAGCAGCTTGGTTTAATCCTCTCCAAGATGAATCTGTTTGTTTTCCTGGCAGTCCATGGTACATTCAGTACCCTTCTCCAGCACCACAGCTCAAAAGCATACACTCTCCTTCTGTCCTCCCTAGTCATTGTCCAACTCTCTGATGCATAACAAGCGATTGCAAAGACCATGGCCTGTATCAGGCGCACCTTAGTCTCCAGAGAGACACTGTTGCTCCTGAGTACCTTTGAGAGGTCCCTAACAGCAGACTTTCCCATCGCGATACGCTTTTTGATTTCCTGACTGCTGGTGCCAAGAGTGTTGACTGTGGAGCCAAGCAAACTGAAGCTGTGAACAATCTCAATCTCTTCGTCATCCATCCTGACGCTGCCAATTGGTCCAGTGGCGAGAATCTTTGTCTTCTTGACATTGAGCCTTAGTCCATACTGAAGGCTGCAGTCCTTGACCCTTCGCAGCAAGTGCATGAGGTCCTCCTCAGTTTCAGCAAGCAGGGTTGTGTCATCTGCATAACGCAGATTGTTAATAGACCTTCCACCAATCCTGATGCCTAGGCTTCTGAAAGTTGAACCATGAACAAGAATGACATGAGAACAGAGGCCTCTTAATTGTGGTATTGGAAAAAAGTCCTGATTATCCCATGCACGGCTAAGAGAGCAAGTCCGGCTTGGAGGAAGCACAACCAAGTTGCTCCTTAGAGACAAGGATAATACAACTTCATCTCATGTCCTTTGGTCATTGTCAGAAGGAACCAGTCCTTGAAAGAAGACAGCATGTTGAGAAAAGTGGAGAATCAGAAAGAGAAAAGACCCTCAACAAAATTGATTGATGCAGTGACTATAGCCATGTGTTTGAGCATATCAGAAAGTGTGAGGATGGTGCAAGACGGGGTAGGGTTCAGATCCGTTGTTAACAGGGTCACAATGAGTCGTAGTCAGCTTCATGTTAACAGCAAGTATTCACCAGACTTCAGGCACTAGCAAAACACTGTAGATTTAGTGAGGAGGTGAAGGTGGAGTAACTGGCATCAAAATTTCTGTTCTCACAGAACATGATTCTCATGACCTAAAAGTGAAATGCTCTCTGGTTCTGTGAAGCAGATTCAGTAAGCATCCAAATGAATCACATTCCTGATTCCCTGTCCTACTTGGCCAGCGGGCACCTGGGAACAAACTCCAGGGATATTTTTCCCGGCATAACAAACTGATTGCTAAGGAATTTTCTTGTCAATAGTACATAATTTGATAAGAAAAGAGAAGGAAGATTGTGGTAATTCACCACTGAGGTTCTAGCAAAAGTTCAGGGTCAAGAGCTGCAGGGGTAATACTGACTCATTAGGAAGCCAAGTAATTTTCAACAACAACCAATTCTTACATCTATTTTCTTTTTTTAACAGTAGAAATCCCACTGATTCTTTATTGTCAGAGAAGACGGAATGGTATTGGTATCATATTTCAGCCTTAACTCCTGTTGAAGGAGACAATTTAAGTTCCATTCATTTTTGAGAGTTTGAAATTACCAGTCTGCAAGATTGAATATTTTACTGACCAGTGCTAGCTAGCTGGTTTAGGGTTTAAGTATAGCACCTAACTTTGGGCTCATATGATAATACATTTCTGCAAAAAATCTAACAATGATCTTCTTTCATAGGATTATTTAGAAAGTAACATGGGAAAATATTTTCTTTCCAAGTGAGTAAGACTTTCAAGGGACAAAAGCAAAGGAAGACAGCATGTAGGAAATGATTGATAGCACTGACTACACTGAAAATATTTTAGCAGAGTATTTAATGATACAGGAAATTGTTCATGGTATGGTGCTCTATCAGAAAAACAGCATGAACATTATTATAAGTTCAATTATGTAAAACCTATAAATACATTTAATACTAAAAGAAATAAGAGTATGAGTAATACATTTTCTCTGTTTTTTCCTAAAGTTTCCATGCTTTCTGCCGTTTAAAGACTAAAAATAGTTACATGTCTAAAAATTAAAAATGTAGCCATATTTTTTAAAAAAATTAATCAAATGTGGTTTCATTTTCAAAATTCAAAAATCTAACTAAGCCAAAACTGAATACATTTTATTCTCAAATTAACTCGATTATACTTGACCTATATAATCTTAGTTATTTTAGAATGTATGAATGAAGTCTACTAAACTGATTACAGACCAGTGATAAAGTAAATGTTTAGGCGAAGATGCCTAGCAAATTGGGCTAGAATTGATTGATTGGGCTAAGAAATTTCTTCAGACTTTGTTCTTGTTGTTAAGCACCATCAAGTCAAGTATGACTCACAGCAACCCTATGAACAGCAGATCTGAACCGTGTCCTATCCTTGCCTTTCTCATCAGCTCTGAAACACTTGAGCCCATTGCTGCAGTCACTATGTTGATCCATCTTGTTAAGGGTCTTTCTCTTTAACTGACCCTCCACCTTTCCAAGCACAAAGTCCTTTTCCAAGAAAAAGCTTCTAGCAATACGCCCATAGTAAGTGAGACAAAACTTGCCTCCAGGGAGCACTCCAGTTTCACTTTTTCTAAGACACATTTGCTTGTTCTTTTGGCAGTCATGGAATATTCTGTACTCTCTTCCAACACCACAACTCCAAGATGCGGATTTTTTTTCTGTCATCTTTATTCATTGTTCAGCTCTGAAATGCACACGAGGTTATTAGAAAGAGTATGATTCAAGTCAGGCACACCTTAATCTTTAGACTGATATCATTGCTCTTCAAGACTTTGATGAAATCCCTGACAGCAGATTTTCCCATTGAAATATGTCTACAGGTTTCCTGACTGCTGATACCAAGTGTCAGTAAATGTACTGAGTTAGCCTGAAGGCTGCTATGAAACTTGAAGCTTTGCCATTGATATTTTAAAATGAGCAGATTGCCCATGTGGTCAGGTTTCAGCGGAGCTTCCAGATTAAGACAGACTAAGCAGAAGAATCAGCACTGGCTATTCACTCCTGAAAACCTTTGAAAGCCTTTGAAAACCCTATGAACAATTTAGAGACATACTGTGAGGCTTAGTACTAAAGGCAGAGCACAAAAATGAAAGTTGCTCAAAATTGAGGAAAAATCACTGTAAACATCAACTAATAATTGAAACATGGGATGTACAAATTATGAATGTAAGAAATCGGTTGTCAAAAACTAAATAGAACATATAAGGATCAACATTCTAGGAATGAGCAAGCTGAGATGGGTTGGCATTCATCACTTTGAGTCAGACAATCATGGTGCTGAAAATGAAAAATTGAAGAAGAATGGTGTTGGATTCATAGTCAAAAAGACCTTTTGAAGATCTGTTGTGAAGTGCAATGCTGTGAATGATAGGACACTATCAATACACATATAAGAAAGACCTGTTAATACAATTGTTATTTCAGATTTTAGGGAAGTATCATTTTCTCCTGTTTCAGGGGGGAAAAATTCTGTCTAAATCTGTTTCAAAAATGCAAAGGGTGGGGGTGGGGGAAGCTCAAGATTCCCTTTATTCCCTCAGTCAAAAGAGGTTCCCCTGGTATCGGAGTAATGAATACACATCTTTCCTGGTCTGGCCTCATCATACTAGAAAACTCCTTTACACATTCCCACCTCCACATCCCAAAGATGAAGGCCAATCTTGGTGCCAAAGCCTGGGAGTCATGCAAATATACTATGTTGATGAGTCAAGCATTCAAAAATAAGAATAAACTTTCAAGAAAAGGAAATTATTCTCTAGGAGCCAACTGATCCTTTCCAGGCAGGGTAAGTAGTCACAGTGGGAGGTTCTGGTGGGTTTTATTCAAAGGGCAGAGCACTGAGAAAGATTTGGAGCACAGCTGTGGGAAAAATTCTCCAACAGGGAAGCCTTTTCAGAATAAGAAAGCTCCTCCAGGATCCAAGAGCTGTCCAGCAACACTCCTATTCAATAATCTTCTCTTTCATTCTCATCTCTTGCTGCTCTTAAAGATAGAAATATAAGCCCTCAAATATAGGGTGATATTCAGTGAGACTGAATCAGAGTTTTGAATAATGTAGCATTAAAAAAAATCCTTTTAAAGAAGACAACTTCTATTGTATGCATATAATTTGTCAAAACCCAGGGAATAAATAACTAAAGGCATTATTAAGCCCAGATCAAATATCTGGGGCTTAAGTTCAGTTGATAAAGAAAGGAAATATTTGTTCCTATTACAGATGGAAAACAGATCATCATATGAAAATATCTATACTTTTTAAATTGTCTGACTTTGTTTACTACCATTCGGAATAATTACAGTACTCTGATTAAGTTTCTACCAATCCTGCAGACTCTGTAGTCCCCTATATTCTCCCATTCTTCTAACTCTCTCTAATCGTCTCTTTAATCCTTTTCACTCTTTTTTTCTCTTGAACATACCATGGACTGCCACAAGAACAAACAAGTATGTCCTGGAGAAGGTGAATCCAGGTTGCTCCTTGGAGGCAAGGACTTTGAAGCTCCATCTCGCATACTTTGAGCATGCTATCAGGAGGGACCAGCCTTTGGAGAAGAACATCATTCTTGGAAGGGTAGAGGATCAGCTCAAGAGAAGAAGACCCTGGATGAGATGGATTTACATAGTGACTGTGACAATGGGAGCAGGTGTGACAGAAAAGGTGAAGTTGACTCCAGGTAGGGAAGGATTCAGAGCTTTGGTTCAAAAGATCTCTGAGTCATATTCGACTTGATGGCACATAACAAGCAGAAAACAAACTAAACCCTCTATCATTAGGTCAATTTAGAGCAAAACTGTCACTCAAGATTTCAAAGGCCACATCTTTCTCCTTCAAGCACTTGATTGCGTCAAACAAATATGGTAGCAGGCCATCCCCTGGTCCCCTGTGCCACTAGGGCTCCTTGTCTTGTGCATTTTCCACTGCCACCAAATGGAATCCACCTCACAGAGACCCTCAATCCATTTTCCAAAGCTGAAAATTCTTACCAAAAGAAACTGTCTATCTTTTCCCATAGAGCAGCTGACGAATTTGAACCACCAACCTTTCAACTAACAGCCCAACATGTTGCACCACCAGGGATCATTGGCTATACATTATTGTTGATGATGATGATGATGATGATGATGATGATGATGATGATGATGGATGCCATAAAGTTGGCTCAGACTCAGAGTGACCCTACACACAGCAAATAAAACCCTGCCCAGTCTTGCACCACTACAAACACTGCTGTGTTTAAACCTACAATTAACTCCATTCATTATGTTTTACCATTCAACAACTGATCTGTCACTGAGTAAAATATTTACTCATAGCAGCACCATGAACAACAGATCTGAACTTTTCCCTTTCCTGTGCCATCCTCACAATCTCTGACATGCTCAAGGCCATTGTTACAATCACTATCTCAATTCAACTTGATGAATGTTTTTCTCTAGACATTTACTTTTTTATTTTTTATTGGGTTGCTTACAAAGTTCCTATACATAGTGTTTCACACTACTCTTCATTCACATTGTGCTTCATACAATCATTTCAATTAATTATATTTTATAAAAGTAATCAACACTGAACTATGCTCACCATTGCCCTGTCTTTCCAGATTCACACCAGATCATTCCATTTTCCTTTACCCACTCCTCCCTCTACCCATAATATTGTGCGATCCTATGATTTCTCCCCCGTCCATGCTTAGCTCTCTACACCTCTCCTCCCCTACTTGAATTCTCATACATGTAGATAATTATCTTTCTATTTCTACAATAATGGTCTTATACAGTAGTTGTCCTTACGAGGTTGAGTTAGTTCACTCAGCATAAAGCTCTTCAGTCTCTCCCACATTATGCAATAATTTTCTAAATAGCTGGTTACCTGTATAAAAAATGCCTGGAGGAAATGCAGTTTGGCGCTTCTTCTAAGCATTTTCTATACAGGTAGTCACCTTGCACAATAGTGCCATAAAAGCAACTGTGCAAACTAAAACTGTTAAGAGCAATCTTAACATATGAGAAGAATTATATTTGTTATTTTATAAATTTTTATAACTCTTTCACTACCAGTTGTATAATGTAGAAGAATTAAAAATTAGTAAAATAAGTATTTATTTTTGCTTTGTGACATTGAGTTTATCCCAACTCATAGCAATGATGTGTGAAACAGTAGAAATGCCCATAGCTATTTCCATCGCTATAATCTTTATAGAAACAAATCACAAAATCTTTCTCCTGCAGAGCCTCTGTATGGTTTCAAACCACCAACCTTTTAGAACCATTACACCAATAGGGCGGCTCCTGGGAATTTTGCATAGGGTCACTGTGAGTCAGAACAATTTGGCTACACCTACAACAACAGAAAGTAATAATAATAAAAAAAAAAACCCAACCAACCCAGAAGAATGAACAAATAAGTCTGAGAGAGAAAAAAAAACACAACCTGAATGATCCTTGGAAGAAAGGATGGTGAAATTTCATCTTTCTTACTGTGGACATATTTGGGGGGAAAACAATCACTTAAAAAGGACATCATGTTTGGTAAAGTCATCAGAAATGTGGAAAACCCTCACTGAGGATTGACACACTAGCACAGCAATGGAATCTAGCAGGTTAGAGACCATGTGGCTGACGTGGGACTGGGCAACTAAGGTCACCATGTTATACTATATGTAAGGACATCATGACTCAGTAGCAACTTGACAGCAACCAATAACAAAAACACTGCTGTTTTGCTATTTAAGGCATTAGAAATAGTGAGTGTTAAAATATTATTTCTAGTAAAAGAACTTAATAATGTTATTTTGAACACCACTTGCCATCTTCTCATCACATAACTTACAGCAGGAAGAATAACTTATAATACCTAGGCAAGTCCTCCTTTCCTTCTTTGTATGAGCTTCAAATAATGATGTTTGTGTGTGTGTTGGAGGAAAGTACTGACTTTCCCATGGACTGCCAAAAGAACGAACAGATGTGACTGGAGAAAGTGCAGCCGCAGTGTTCCTTCGAGACAAGTATGAACACATACTTTGGCCATGTTGTTGTTGTTTTTCTTATGTGCCATCAAGTCGCTTGCAACTCATAGCGACCCTATGTGCAACAGCCCTAAACTCTGCTCTGTCCTGTGTCAATCGCACTGTCTCTGACACTCCCATCCCGATTATCCCAGTCACTGAATCAATCCACCTCATAGAGGGCCTTCCCCTCCTGCACTGTCCCTCCACCCTCCCAAACATGATGTCCTTCTCCAAGGACCGGTCTCTCTTCACAACATGTCCAAAGTGTGTTAGACGGAGCCTCAGAATCCTTGCCTCCAAGGAGCCACCCGGTCTAACCCTTTCCAGGATGAATCTGTTTTCCTAGCAGTCCATGGTATTCTCAATACTCTTCTCCAGCACCACAGCTCAAAGGCATCAATTCTCGTTCTATCCTGCTTGGTCATTGTCCAACTCTCTGATGCATAACAAGTGATTGCGAAGACCATGGCCTGTATCAGACGCACCTTAGTCTCCAGAGAGACACCATTGCTCTTCAGTACTTTTGAGAGGTCCCTAACAGCAGACTTTCCCATGGCAATGAGCCTTTTAATTTCCTGGCTGCTGGTGCCAAGACTGTTGACTGTGGAGCCAAGCAAACTAAAGCTGTGAACAATCTCAATCTCTTCACCATCCATCCTGATGCTGCCAATTGGTCCAGTGGTGAGAATCTTTGGCCATGTTGTTAGAAGAAGTTATTCCTTGAAAAAGGACATCAAGCTTGGACAGATGGAGAGAGGAATAAAAAGAGAGCAAAAGAGAGGAAGAACCTTAATGATATGAATTGACACAGTGAGAGAAGCAATGGCATCAAGTATGTCAGAGACATAAGGAGGGTACAGGATAGAACAGGCTTCAGAGGATCGTTATGAGTCATACTTAGCTCAACGGCACCTAACAACAACTTCCAATGATGTGACATATCTCTAAGGGTCCCTTTAATATGAAGTAGGGGTTTGGGGTGGTGTTCGTTTGACTGTTTTGCTTGTATAACTGATTCTGGAACATTTTCATCACAATCATGTTCCTCATTCATTAATGCACCTTCACAATATTCTTTCTCTGGTTGTATAATCTACAATTGAAGAGTGGTGGTGTCAACATTCCATGCTCCACCATTTCTTCTATAACTCGATTTATAGTTGACTCAAAGTTCACCTCTAGAATTGTCGTTTTCCATTTCCTTGCTGCACTTCACCTTTGTTGTCCAATACCTTTGTATGGTTTATCTTTTTTTTTCTTTTCATTTTCTATTAGT
>NW_006399758.1:9591739-9598119 GCF_000299155.1 Elephantulus edwardii | reverse complement strand
GAGGAACAAAGTCAACATTTTTTGTGGCCTTTCAAGATAAGGGAAAAGGTTTATCTTTTTTTAAATGTCACATGGATTTTCCATTGAGTAATGAATGAGAAAGCAACACAGCTGCACACCTTGCTGCCTGTGTCGATTGAGAAACAGAAGCAAAGTGATCCTCACCCACCAACAGACTTTGAAAGAAGTAATGTGATTGGTCACCGAGCTTATGCTTTTATTATTTACATATGATTTGTGAATGAAAGAACTAACAGTTGTAGTTGAAATATGAACCATGTGATTAAAGGATTATTGTTTGGGGTTTGGGGTTTATTTTTCTTTTGATTCATTCATTGTTGTACATTTTCTATTCTCCTTCTCCCTACCCCATTCCCTAGTCTGCTTTGAATTACACCTCTTTTTTTTGTAATTCTTTTTTGTTTGTTTGTTTGTTATTGCTCTTTAATTATATATAATATCTAAGCACATATTCATTTTGGACCATTCTTCACCTCGTTTGTTTCAATACCGTGTTCATTACCCATCCACTCCTATTCTCCTCCCAACTCCTCATGTCAGTCCTATTTTATAACAGCATTTATGCAGTATTTGTCCTTTTGTGACTGAGAGATTGCACTCAGCATAATGTCCTCCAGGCTCACCCATGTTCTGTAATGTTTTACAAGTTCATTGTTTTTCAGTTCTATGTAGTATTCCATTGTGTATATATTTGTCATAGTTTTTCTATCCATTTGTTTGTTGATGGACACTCAGGTTACTTCCATCTGTTTGCTATTGTGAATAATGCAACAACTAACATAAATATGCATACATCTGTTTTAGTCATGGCTCAGGGTTTTTTTAGGGTATATTCTTCACTGTGGAATTACTGGATCAAATGGTATTTTTATTCCAAACTTTTTCAGAAAGCATCAGACTGCCTTCCATAGTGGTTGTACCATTTTACATTCCCACCAGCAGTGAATAAGAGTTCCAATATCTCCATAACCTCTCCAATATTTGTTGGTTGCTATCCTGTTGAACTTTGCTATTATTACTGAAATGAAATGATATCTCATAGTTATTGGTGGTTTTTTGACTACTCTGTGATTAGTTAATTTAAATAACTAATTTAGTTCATTAAACTATGGGAATCCAAGAACACTTGAATGTGCTTATGTGAAACCTATACTTGGACCAGGGAGCAGTCCTCAGAACAGAATAGGGAAACACTGCATGGGTCAAAATTTGGAAAGAAGTATGTCAGGGATGCATTCTGTCTCCATATCTTTTCAATCTGTATGCATAACAGATCATTCAGGAGGCTGGGCTTTATGAAGAGAAACGTAGCATCAAAATTTGAGGAAGACTTATCAACAACCTATATCACGCAGATGACACAACCTTGCTTGCTGAAACAGAGAAGACTGAAGTGCTGGCTGCAAAAAGTCAAGGACTGTAGTCTTCGATATGGACTGAAGCTCAATATCAAGAAGACAAAGATTCTCACCATGGGGCCAATTAGCAGCACCATGATAGACGGAGAAGAGATTGATGTTATTGATAATTAACACTTGCTTGATTGCACAATCAACAATCTTGGCACTAGCAGTCAGAAAATCAAAAGATGAATTGTACTGGGAAAATCTGCTGTCAGGCATTGCTCCAGAGGACTGAGAAGCAACAATATCAATCAGGAGACTAAGTTGTGCCTGATCCAGGCCATGGGCTTCACAATTACTTGCTATGCATCAGAGAGCTGGACTATAACTAGAGATGACAAAAGAAGAATCTATGCTTTGAGTTTTGGTGCTGGAGAAAAGTCTTGAACATACTGTGACCAGCCAAGAAAAAACAAATAGGTTTGTCTTGGAGAGGGTGAAAACAAGTTTTTCCTTGTAGGCCAGGAGTTTAAAGCTTTGTTTCACATACTTTGGGCACATGTCCAGGAAGGATTGGTCCTTGGAGAAGGACATCATGCTCAAAAAGATAGAGGGACAGCACAGGATAAGAAGACCCTGAGATGGATTGGCACAGTAACTAAGGCAATGGGGTTAGGTATGTCAAAGTCAGTGAGATTGGTTCAGGACAGGTCAGGCTTCAGAGCTGTTAAACATAGGATCTTATGAGTCGCAGGCAATTCAATGACACATAACAGCAACAACAACAACAGGTAATTAAACTAATTCATGAATATGTAGGCCAACAATGGCAGTGCCTCTATCCTGCAGGAGTACAGCAAGGTCTACTTGTACTTTCTTTTCAGTAGGCAAAATAGCTTTCTATAGATTTTAATAATGACATGATGGGGGGTACTGCCTCCTTATTATGAGGAAAAACAACTAAACTTTGTTATTAGGCTATTGTGGTGTATATGATCTCAGAACAAGAGGTGGTATCACTTAGGAAAAAAATACAGTTGACATGCGTCTAACATTAACATTTCTCTTGCTAACGCGCGAGCAAAGTACTGCTAAGGATCATTCAAAAATGGCTAGAATAGCATAGATAGGGAACTTCCAGATGTTCAAGCAGGATTTAGAAGAGGCGATGGCACCAAGGATATGTTTGCTGATGTCAGATGGATTCTGGCTTAAAGTAGAGAATACCAGAAGAATGTCTATTTGTGCTGTATTGACTATACAAAGGCATTTGGCTGTGTGGATCATAACAAGTTATGACTGACATTGAGAAGAATGGGAATCCCAGAGCACTTAATTGTGCTCATGCAAAACCTACAAGAAACCAGGCAGTTATTGTATGAACAACACAGGGAAACACTGCATGGTTTAAAATTAAAAAGGGAGTGTGTCAGGGTGCTATTCTCTCTCCATACCCATTCAGACTGTATGCTGAAAAAATTATTTAAGAAGTTAGACTTTATGAAAGAGAATGTGGCATCAGGATCAAAGGGAGACTCATAAATAGCCCGTCTTATACAGATGACACAGCCTTGCTTGCTGAAAGTGAGAAGGACTTCAAGCACTTGTTGCAGAAGATCAAGCAACATAGCCTTCAGTATGGACCGCATCTTAATACCAAGAAAACAGATTCTTAACCACCGGACTGACAGGCAACATCATGGTGTATGGAAAACAGATCGAAACTCTCAACAACTTCATCTTACTTGGATTCACAATTAACATTCATGGTACCAGCAGTCAGGAAATTAGGAGACATACTGCACCGGAAAAGTCTGCGGTTAAGGACCTCTTCAAATATTTGAGTAGTAATGATGTCAGTCTGAGAAGTCAGGTATGTCGGATTCAGGTAATGAGTTTTGTAATCACTTGCCCTAAGTCAGAGAGCTGGAAAATTAATAAGGATGATAGAAGAAAAATTGATGCCTTTGAGTTGTGGTGTTGAAGAAGAGCACTGAACATCCCATGGGCCACCAAAAGAACAAATAAATATGTCTAAAGAGGGTTCTGCCAGAATGCAAAAGGAGGCAAGAAAAGGACATGTAGCTAGAAGGGTCTATTCCTTGGAAAAGGACATGATGCTAGGAAGGGTGGAAGGTCAGCAAGGGCAAGGAAGATCCTCCACCAGGTGGATTGACACAGTGACTGCCACAATGGACTCTGGTATGTAAGAAAGTGTGAAGATGGCCCAGGATAGGATGGAGTTTAGATCTGCTATTCAAAGGGCCACTATGAGTTGTGCTCCTAACAACAACCATAACTTGCTAATATATAGCATTTCAAATATATATCTGCCTTTCTTTTAGAAAATAGAGATTCATAATTTTTTCTTTACCTGTCCTGTTAGATTGATCAACCTCTGGGCAATTCTAAATATATATTAACTATGCATAAAATAATCCTCTTTTAAATGCAACTCATTCATTTTCATTGATTTAGAACTGACTCATAGTTAACTCTCCGGTATGTTTGCAGAGGCTATAAATTGTATCTGAAGACACTGGTCATGTGTTTCCCCCAAGGATTTGCTTGTGGATTCAAAGCATCAAAAAGATGCTGGTGGTTTGATAAGCAGTGCAACATTCTCCAGGCTACACCGTCAGAACATATCATTTTCCAGTTCGCCATCCCTTTTTTTCCTAGAACTTTTCCATTTCTCCATCTCCTTTTTTATAGAGCCTTTCACTCATATTGCTTTAAAACTATTATTTATTTGACATTTTTCATTTACAAATGTTGTTAGTGTTAAGTGCCATTGAGTTGACTACCACTCGTAGTGACCCTATGAAAGGTGAACCTGAACTTGCCCTATCCTGTGCCATCCTCATCATCTCTACCTCACTTGAGCCCATTGTTAGCTCAATGTGTAGACACTATAGGGAAGTAAAAATTGTCCTGGTAGATGGTAAATACCAAATAGATTAATTGTTTGCTTTCCTAGTTAACTGTAGGCATTCTCTCACCAAAAAGACCATTTTCTTAGCAAAAGATATTACTAAGAACTTCTTTAATATATTTTATTTAAACAAAAATTAATTTGGGAGGAGTATTTTTAAAATAAATTGAAGGAAAGGACTGAAAGGAATGTGTAATTAGGCATTACATATGTACGACAATTAACAATCTGGAAGAATGAGTGAATTAAGGGCAGGGAGAGGAAGGTGGAGGGAGGAAACTGTGCATCAACAAATGAATGAAATCCTCGCCTTTCTGTAAATTTCCATTAAAATCACAACGAAATTTAAAAAAATTGATGAAGCAGGGCAAGTGCAGTTCCCAGGTACTGCCACACTGTGGCGTGTGGTGCATTGCTTTGTCACTGGCTTTTAGCTCACAACCACTTAGGCAATAATGCTAGTCAAGAAATTATAGTTGTGCATAGGGAGTTATTGCTCAGAGGGTATTGAGTGTCTCTTTAGAATTATGAAAAACCTTTAGAAATGGGTACTGGTGATGGTTGCACAGCATGGCGAGTGTAGTTAACTATCACTGGTACACTTAAAAAATGGTTCAAATGGCAAATATTTTGTTAACATGAATTGTGCCACAATACGTATTTAAACAAAGGAAATTCAATTCAAAAATCCATTACAATTCAGTTAATAGACATTTCCTCTCCCATGTTTGTGACTGCTATGTATTGATTATGAAAAGGAGTCCTACCCATTAGAAGGAGGATACCCCCTGGCTTCTTTGTGGTTATCCTATGTTAGGAGAAAAGGAAATGGAAAGTCACATGGCCATCTTTCCTAGAAACCCCACCTAGACCATAAGAGAGAAATGATGTGTGTCCTATTATTTAAAGCGTCCAGACTAGAAGGCTCCCCGTCGTCCCGCTCAGTATTTAACACTCATCACGTCAGAATCATTCTTCCTGTCTGGCCAGATGGAAAATGGTTGTAATTCTAGGGAATCACAAATCTCTCTAATCGAGCACATGCAATACAATGACACCCTGCTTATTTGTTAAGGCAACAACACATCGTGGCAGGTCTTGGGAATGAAACCCAATTCCAGAATAGCATATAAGGGAACAGCTTTCTTGATTAATCTGTCATTTGGAAATGAAATCCGTAATATCAATGTGAGTTTTCTAACTCAATTCCCAATGATTGAAACAGTAGACAGATCAAATTTCAGAAAATAGATGACATAAATAACAATAAATATAATATCAATAAATACACAAGGCACTCATCCCCACATATTATTAGATGTTGTTACATGCTGGTGAGTCAGAACCAACTCATAACTGCCCCTTCAGCAGGTTTTCAAAGGCTTGTAAATAGCACAAGAGAAGATTACCCATGTTTCCCCCACAGAGCAGCTCGAGATTCGAACCACTTACCTTTGGGATGGCAGCTCAACCTCTTATCACAAAGCTACCAGAGCTCCCTTATTAGAGAATACACATCCTTTTCCAGCACACAAGAAATATCTGCATAATTAATTGTATACTCAGCCACAAAGGAAGGCATACCAAAGAATTTCTCAAATACAGATTATATCCTCAGACTATAATGCAGTTGTTGGGAATTATTTCTTAAAATGTAAATTTTTAAAAAAATGTTCATTTGTGCCTCCTGCTCTCTTTTTCTGCTGACAGCATATTCTAAGATTTGGGTTCATCTCTGCCTCCCAGGGATATTTTCTCCCTTTTCTCTCTTCTTTCTTTTTCACTTCACCTTTTCTGTGTGGCTTATCTTACACTAGTTATGCCTCTGTCTTTTTAATAAAACATTTTCACTTGTTTTGCTAAAAAAAGAAAAATATTCATTTGGAAACATAAAATCATACTTGTAAGTAAAGCATAGTTTATAGAAATCAATATTTAGGACTGAATTACAGCAAAAGCATATGGAATGCAGGCAAATAAGTATTAAAAGAGAATTTTAAATACATATAGTAGTCAATATGGATTGAGACTCAATGTCGAGAAGACAAAGATTCTCACCACTGGACCAATTGGCAGCATCA
>NW_006399758.1:9588640-9591274 GCF_000299155.1 Elephantulus edwardii | reverse complement strand
CACAGGACAGAGTGGAGTTTAGGGCTGTTGTACATAGGGTCGCTATGAGTCGCAGGCGACTCGACGGCACATAACAACAACAACATAGTAGTCAAAGTTAAAGTCAAAAGTTAATTAGCTAAGTTTTCAGCTCAAGGAATTAACAAAGAAATAGCAGTGTCAACACAAAAAGAAATGATAAAGAGCAGAAATAAATGAAGTTGAAAGCAAAGCTGTATCTTCTTTATGGTATTTTTTTATCTATGTAATTAACTTTTGATCTAGACCTAGATGACTTTAAGCTGAATTTTACTATCAGAGAACTAATAATTCAAATATATTAAAAATACTCCCCAAATCAATAGGGTAATATAACCCTCATACCAAACCCAGACAAGAACAAAATAAGTGAAATTATAGGCTTCTCTCTCTGTGAATGTACATATAATTAGCAGTAAACTGAATCCAGTCAATGAAGGATGTATGTCTTAACCAAATAGGCTTATCTATGAACACAAATATGGTTTAACAAAAGGTTACTTATTAGAATTTATCATTACAACAACCATATGATTACCTAGTTAAAGAAATCATAGTGGAAAATCAATCTTTTCTGTCAAAGTGATTCTAACTCCAAGCAACCCCCTAAGACAAGGTAGAACTCCTCACTAGCATTTACAAGGCTATAATCTTTGGGGAAAACAGTCTGACAGGTGCAACTAGTAGGTTCAAACTATAGACATTTTGTTCAGAAGCCAAGTTAACTATTGTATGACTATTGTACCATCAAAGTTCCAGATTATTTCAAAACATGAAGAAAAACCATTCAACATCCATTAATGAGAGTAGAGGGTGAACCATCCATTAATAGCAACATAGACATAGAACAGAACTTCTTTAATATGATTAGCCTTGATTTCAAAATTAATGTCAAGAGGGAAAGGCCCATACAATTCTGAAAAGGAATAACTTGAGGAATATATTCTACCAGACAAGTTGTAGTGAATGGGTGGTGATGCAGAACAATCCTGCCCACAGATGGATGGTTGCAGCATAATAGAAGTGGCAGTGTTAAATCTTTGGGGTGGGGTCAAAGAATGTACAAATCAAGTGAATACCATGGAATAATTGTTTTCATAATGAGAAAAGGGGGTAAAAATCCTTACCTCACAATATTTAATAAATTATTCCCCAGAGATGTAAGGCCTATATTTTAAGAAGCTAGCTTTAAAATAAAATGTTAAGGAAAATACAATCTTTATGGTCTCAGGGCAGAGAGAAATTCATAAACAAAGCCTACACATTTAATGATGTTAATATTTTAATTTGTGTATACTGAAAGATGTAATGAAAATGGAAAAAAAAACAAACCCAAAAACAATAAGCTGAAGTAGGAAGACATAGGGATGTCTAGTGGCCTAATAGTTATGGAGTTGCACTGCCAGCCTAAAGACAGGTAGTTTGAATCCACTGGCTGCTCTATGGAGACGGATATGCAGTCTCCTCCTGAGCAATTTTACAGCCTCAACTATGAGTTGGTTCCTACTTGAGGGCAAATAATAACAACAACATAATGAATAAACGTATGACAACTAGAATACAAGAAAAATAAGAAAATAGCACAATAAAAATAGATTAAATGGCAACTCACAGGATGATATTGTATTTTTAAAACCTCTTAATATATCTGTAAATAGGAAAATGAAAAATAGAACAAAATACCAATTCTTACTCATTAAATTTTAAAAAATAAAAACCTAGTAATACCAGGAGTTAGCAAAATTGTGGAGCAGTGGGAAGAACTCTTTCACACTACTGACTAGCATATGTACCAATTCAGAAAGAAAATGATACCATGACTCAACATACCCTACAACTCCTAAATATACATTGTAAGGGGGATAAAACCTCAGAAACTTCTCACAGATATCTTGGAGAAATATACAATAATTTTAATTGCAATTTGTAGCAGTGAAATAATGGAAGCAATCCAACTACCTATTAACAAAGTATTAATGTGTATTTATTCGTTATCAGTCTTTGGGTTACCAGCACAACTCCTTATGGACTATCCCATCAGAGCTTTCTCTTTTTAATTCTTTTTATTGTGATTTTAGTGAAAGTTTACAGAAAGGATGGGTTTTCATTCATTTGTTGATACACATTTTTCTCCTTCCTCCTCCCCCAATTTACTTTTGTAAATGCATCTTTTTCCAGATTGTCAGTTCCCATATGTACACTGCCTAAACATCAAGTCCCTTCAGGTAGTCCCTGTCTTCTCCCATCTAAGTGTAGTGTTCAGTATCTGCCCATCCTTTCCCTGCTCTTCCCTTTCCCCATGTCCATTCTATTTTTATAAAAATGGTTCCACTCAGTATTTATCCTCTTGTAATTAAGATGTTTCATTCATATAATGTCTTCAAGACTCATACATTTTGTGTAGTGTTTTACAAGTTCATTATTTTTCATTACTGTGTAATATTCCATTGTGTGGATGTACCACAGTGTTTCTATGCATTCATTTGTTAACAGGCACTTGAGCTGCTTCTTTTTTTTTTCCTTTTCTTTTTTTTATTATTATTAAATTTTATTAGTTTCAATGAACATTCACAGGGATTCTGGGCTTTCACTCCTTCATTGCCGCACCATTCTCTC
>NW_006399758.1:9566418-9583896 GCF_000299155.1 Elephantulus edwardii | reverse complement strand
TCTCTTAGCTTTTGTGAATAATGCTGTAGTAAACATGGCTGTGTAGAGCTTCCTCTTTGAGTAATAAAGCAGTAAATCTTACTAACTCATCTACTTAATAAATGACAAAAATAAAATACTTGGACAAAAACATACTTTAGAGTGGTAATTGCAATATTATACCATTGATTTTACATTTCAAAACATAGCAACAATATTACAAATCATTTATGAATCCATATTGTCATTGTTATTGTTGTTATGTGCCATCAAGTCTCCTGCAACTCATAGCAACTCTATATACAACAGTCCTAAAACCTGCTCTATCCTGTGCCAATCTCACTGTCTCCGACATCCTAACACCATTATGCCAGTCACAGAATTAATCCATCTCATCAAGAGTCTTCCTCTCCTGCGCTGTCCTTTCACCCTCCCAAGCATGATGTCCCTCTCCAAGGACTGGTCCTTCCTAGCAACATGTCCAAAGTATGTCAGACAGAGCTTCAGAATCCTTGCCTCCAAGGAGAAGCCTGGTTTTGCCCTCTCCAGAATGGTTTGTTCTAAACCAGATCATGAATGGGAAAGATAACTTCAAATTTAGGACCCTTAGTAATTATTTAGTGTTATCAATGATGTTAAAAACATGGAAAAAATATGGCAAGTTATTGTTGGTGAATGTTGTTGTTGTTAAGTGCCGTCAAGTCGTAGGCAACTCATAGTGACCCTATGAATGAAAGTCCTCTACACTTGCATGTGTGACTTTCATCCTTTCTTCAGGTTCATAGGGCTTCCGGAGGCAAGCTATTTATGGAAGTGGGTGCCACTCCTGCTTCCAAAGTTGGTGAATACAGGAGTATAATATTTTTCTCTGGACCTTTCTCTTGTTTATAATTTTTTAAATGATAAACTAACTCATTGCCATCAAGTTGAAATTAATTCATGGCTGCTACTCCAATAGGCTATAAATCACACAAGAAGAAGTTACTCATCATTCTCCCAAAGAACAGCTGGTGCAACTCACTAGGTCACCAGAGTTAATTTTAAATGGTAGTTAGCAGTATTTTAAATACCAAAGGTCAATTTTATTGGATGATGAGAGGTAGGATCAAATGAGGACTTTTCCACATTTCCATGTAGGTCTCCAGAGTTGCTGTGCTTAGGGACCAATACAAACTGCCTGGAAAGGGTGAGACATTCCTAATTTGGAATGAGAAAAATGATCTATGGTCTCCAATGCTAGATGCAGAGAGAGATAAATTATGCTGACTTTCTCCTACCCTTTCTTTACTGTATATTCTCCCTTTATCCATTTCCCCTTCCTCTCTTGAGTAGCATAGAAAGTCACAAATGTCCAATTTTAAGGATGAATGTCAAATCATATGATCTACCCTCTGCAATCTCCAGCAATACATTTCTTCTGGGCATTGATGGGTTTGTTTATTAGAGAGAAACAAAATTCTAGAATTTGTACACTTGACTGTACACTAGAGATTTCTTTTTACTTTGAAGCAGTAGAATGTTATTAGAAATTTGAGCAGACGTGAAAGTTCTATTGAAGCTATTTGGTCAACAAATTATTACTGAGCTTTAAACAAAAGAAGAACAAGGAATAATTGTATTTGTCATGTTGTATTAATCCTATCAATATTTTTAAATTTTTCTATGTTCTTGAATATGCGCCTGTCTTTTTATGTTATTTGTAACATAATGATAGTTTCTAGTAATAAGTTTTATTCTTGAATCTCTATAAATAGAATTCTCTTTGTGAGTACATAATGCTACTTGTGGTGGGTTCAGAAATACTGCTTAACAAGAAGTAAAAGAAGAATGACATTTCAATGATTGAATTTTATAAGGCATTATTAACATGATTTAGGAATTAGTTTCTTTTTAATAATGTTTTTAATCTGATAAAAATTCATGTAGTCTAAATAGAAAGTAATTCTCCTTCCTACACACTATTCCTTACTTCTACTCCCCAAAGACAGCCATTGTTACATATTTCAATGAAATTATTACATCCATTATTACACATCTTCCAAGCTACTTAAGAACAGCGAGGATATTTAGTTAAATATTTTGTCTACATTGTATGGAATCTAAAAAAAAATAACGAATTGTATGCAAGCATATTTTGTTGTTTTGTTAATCAGCCCCCAAATTAAGCCAGTTCAAAAATACTGCAAGAAGCTGTCCAATGAGTGTTTTACTGTCTTTGCTATAATGTAAAAAGGAATTAGTTTGACACTAAAGTCTCAGTAATGAGTGTGCAATGTCTGTATAATATTTGGGCTGGCTGGTTCTCATTAGGTGGCACTGATGCAACAATGCCTAACAACCCTTGTCCTATCCTCCGCCATCCTCGTCATCTCCGACATGCTCAAGCCTGTTTTTCCAGTCACTGAATCAATCTATCTGCTTAAGACCGAATCAACGTGATTTTACATGTACAATTCAGTGATACTGGTTGTGTTCATCATGTTGTTCCACTATCACCACTATCTAATTCCAGATTATTCTGCTACCACTGACGGTAACACTGCTCTAAGCAAAATTCATTGTTTCCCCTCCTTCCCATCCCCTGATAACTATTAATAAGCAATGGTCTCTATACATTGAACTTTTTCAGTTGAAGAGGTCATACAAAATCCTTTCGTTACTATTAACTCAGCATAACATATTCAAACTTTTATACTTCTCAAAGACAGAATTTTTACACTTTTTTCTATTTCTAAATGGATCAAATTGTAAGGGGCGAAAATGTCACTTTTGTCTTTTCAGGCTCTCCTAACATATCGAAGTGACCCAGCCATGAGAAAAATGTTGAATCATCTCTATTTCTATGTCATGCCTGTTTTTAATGTGGATGGATACCATTTTAGCTGGACCAATGTAAGTCACTTTGCCCATCCAATTGAAACTCATTCCCATCGAGTTGGAACGGACTCACAATTGCCTCTGTAGCTGGTTTTCAGAGGCTGTAAGCCACATGGGAGAAGAGATTACTCATATTTCTCCCATGATTCAACTAAATTGGTATTTTTATTGTTGTTATTATGCACTATTAAGTCACCTGTGACTCATAACAACCCTATGCACAGTAGCTCTGAACTCTGTCCTATCCTGGGCCAGTCTCACTGTCTCTGACACATCAAACCCAGTTACTTTGTCACTCCATCTCATATAGAGTCTTTCTTTCCTGTGTGGGCCCTCAGCCCTTCCAAGCATGATTCCCCTTTCCAAGAACTAGTCCCTCCTGATAACATGTCCAAAGTATGTGAGACAGAGCTTTAAATCCTTGCCTCCAATGAGTAACTTGGTTTCGTCCACTCCAGGATGAATCTCTTTGTTTTCTTAGCCATCCATGGAATGTTCAACACTCTTCTGCAGTACCACAACTCAAAGGCATCAATCCTTCTTCTGTCATCTATAGTAATTGCCCAGCTCTCTGATACATAGCAAATAATTACAAAGACAATAGCCTGAATCAGGCATACCTTCATCTCCAAACTGACATCATTGTTCTTCAGTACTCTAGAGAGGCCCATGACAGCAGATTTTTCCCAAGACAACACATCTTTTGATTTCCTGGCTGCTGGTACTTAGAGTGTTGCTTGTATAGCCGAGCAAGCTGAAATTATAAACATTCTCAATCTATTCTCCATCTATCATAGTGTTGCCAATTGGCCTAGTGGTGAAAATCTTTTTTGAGCTTCAGTGCATATTGAAGACTGCAGTCCTTGACCTTCAACAGCAAACACTTCAGGTCCTCCTCTGTTTTGGCAAGCAAGGTTGTATAATCTGCATAATGCAGTTTGTTGATGAATCTTCCTCCAATCCTGATGACACGTTTCTCCTCATAAAGCCCAGACTCTCAAATAATTTCTTCTGCATATAGATGAAAATGTATGGAGAAAAGATACATCTCTGATACACTCCTTTCCTGATTTTTTGAACTAATCAATGTTTCCTTGCTCTGTTCTGATGATTGCTTCTTAATCCAAGTATAGGTTTCTCATGAGCACAATCAAGTGTTCTGGAATTGCCATTCCTCTCAATGTTAGTCACAATCTGTTGTGAACTACACAGTCAAATTTCCATAGTCAATGAAACACAGATAGACATTCCACTGGTATTCTCTGCTCTGAGCCAAGATCCATCTGCCGTTGGCTATAATGTCCCAAGTGCCATGGCCTCTTTCATGTCCAGCTTGTTATTTCTGGTAGTTCTCTGTCAAAAGATAGACTAAATAAATTACAGAAGACAGAGTGAGGAATAAGACGTAGCCATAGTGGACAGTCACTCAGGTAGTCTCAGAGGGTAAAAAGTAGCCTCCATTCATTTTCAAATTCTTTTATCCCTCTTCATAGAAGTTCAGTGGTGATAGTTGCACAGCTGGTGAATATAAGTAACGTCGCTGAATTGTGTGGGTAAAAGATGTGAAAATGCCAAATGTTTTGCTGCTTTTGTACTTACTGCAATAAAGAGGTCTCTAATCCCTTCCTTATGAGAGCATTACATTTACATCCTCACTTCATCAACATGTTTGGCTTTTGCATAAGATTTCTTCTCAAGAGAAGTTTAAATGAAAGATAGCAATGTCAAATAAAATGGGGGCATCACTCAGCTAGTACAACCTATTATTCATTTTGCCTGTGAAGCAATTAGGTCAAACAAAGGTAAGAGATTACAGAAATTAGCACGTGAACCAGGGTCTCCATGCTAATTCAGTCTTCTTTCTTATCATATTTACAGTAGATATGTTCACCTCAGTGATGTGATTAGTTAACTAATTGAGCCAGTCAAAGACATGTGAATAACCTTTCAAGTGTTTCTCTGCACCTGTTTTCTTAATTATGTCTAGGATCGATTCTGGAGGAAAACAAGGTCAAGGAACTCAAAGTTCCGCTGCCGAGGAGCGGATGCCAATCGGAACTGGAGAGTGAAATGGTGCGGTAAGTTGGGGTTAATTGGGATTTGGACAGTAAGGTTTCCACAGGCCCACTGTGAAGTAAGGACAGCCCATTAGACTCTAACATGAGACTAGTGTTTTTCTGTATGTGCATATCTAAACCATCTGTATGGTAGAGCTATCATTTGTCAAAGAAAATGAAAGGGTTTTAAAAAATACATAAAAATTTAAAACTATCAACTCAGTCCTGAAAACTGAGTATTTAAACACAGATATGCAAGCATCAGTCTGAAGAATATTTGTCATTCACAAAACTACAACAGGAACTGTGTGGTTTGTGGTATAAATCTGGTTAAGTGTTTCCTTCATTTTACTAAGGCTAACATTAATCCTACCTACATCTTTCTAGATCTGATGATCAAAGCTGTTGAGTGGATGTTTGTAATCTACCTGTCAATCACTAAGTCACTGGCCACTCACAAAGCAAATATATTTCTGTTTCATTGCATGTTTCATTGATATCTTACTAGTAAAGGAAGGATGTCATTTTAAGAAGGAAAAAGCTTCCAGAGAACCAGCCAGCAGGTAGCAGGGAGAGAAATGAGGACATTAGTCATGTCTATTATACATGCAGCAGAAAGGAAGGAAGGAAAAAGGATGGCCAAAATGTAAAAAGACATCTTCGTTCTCTCAAAAATCAGGATAGCATAATGGAAAACCATCATGCAGTCTCTTAGAAGTGGAGTCTGTCACAAACACACTCATTCTGTAATGTAATGGGGTCTCTGCTAGTATCTACATCTCCAAACCCACCAGCGTTAAATACAATAGCTACTGGCCATGTCCTTGAACTCCATCCACATATCCCTCCAGAAAAACACTCTCAGTCAATTTGCTGGTACTGTTAATTGTTCCTGAGCTGGCTCTGATACATAACAACTCTACGTACAACAGAACGAAGCATTGTTGTGATCTTGTGCTAGCATCACTATCACTGGTTTGCTGAAGTTTATTGCTGCAGCTGCTGTGTATTTTGAGTGCCACCCAATTTAGTGGGCTCATCCTCCAGCACTATATAGGACAGAATTCTGTTGTAATCCAAGGGATTTTCATTAGTTCATTTTCTGTCAGACCTTTCCTCCAAATCTGAGAACACCACTGAACCTTGTCCACCATGAGTGACCCAGCTGATATTTGAAGTATCAATGGCATAGCTTTTAGCATCACAGCATTATACAAGTATAACCAACTGACAGCCAAGTAGTAAGTAGTCAGTCAATTCTGTTGTTGTTGTTGTTATGTGCCGTTGAGTTACCTACAACCCATAGCGACCTTATGTACAACAGCTAAGAGGCCTGCCCTATTCTGAGCCAGTCTCACTGATTCTGACATACCTACTCCCATTAACCCCATTACTGTATCAATCCATCTTATCCGGGGTCTTCCTCTCCTATGCTGTCCCTCCACTCTTCTGAGTATGATGTTCTTCTCCAAGGACCAGTCCCTCCTGGCCACATGCCCAAAAGTATGTGAGACAGAGCTTCAAAATCCTAGCTTCTAAGGAGCAACTTGGTTTCACCCTCTCCAACACAGATGTAATTGTTTTCTTGGCAGTCCATAGTATATTGAAACCTATTCTCCAGCACCACAAATAATTCTTCTTCTGTAGTCTTTAGTCATTGTCCAGCTCTCTGATGCATAACAAGTAATTGTGAAGATCATGGCCTGGATTGCGTGCACTTTAGTCTCTAAACTGATATTGTGGCTTTTCAGAACTCTGGAGAGGTCCCCAACAGCAGATTTTTCTCAGTGTAATTCATCTTTTATTTTCCTGACTGCTGGTGCCAAGAGTATTAATTGTGGCGCTGAGCAAGCTGTAATTGTTAACAACCCAAATCTCTTCACCATCTAGCATGGTGCTGCCAATTGGCCCAGTGGTGAGAATCTTTGTTTTCTTGATGTTGAACTTCAATCTATATTGAAGACTAGTGTCCTTGACCTTCTGCAGCAAGCACTTCAGGTCTTCCTCAGTTTCAGGAAGCAAGGTTGTGTCATCTGCATAATGTAGGCTGTTGATGAGTCTTCTTTCAATCCTGATGCTACATTCCTCCTTATAAAGCCCCAGCTTCCCAAATAATCTATTCTGCATATAGATTGAAAATGTGTTGAGACAGGATGCATCTCTGACACACTCCTTTCCTGATTTTGAAACATGCAGTGTTTTCTTGTTCTGTTCTGAGGACTAATTCCTGCTCCAAGTATGGTTTCACATAAGCGAAATCAAGTGTTCTGGGATTCCCATTCTCTGCAAGGTTAGCCACAATCTGTTGTGATCCACACAGTCAAATGTCTTTGCATAGTCAATGAAACACAGATAGACATTCCTCTGGTACTCTGTTTTCTGCCAAGATCCATCTGACATTGGCAATGATGTCTCTAGTGCCACAACCTCTTCTAAACCCAGCTTATATTTCTGGTAGATCTCTGTCAATGTCTGTTCCAAACATTTCTGTATAATCTTCAACAGGATTTTGCTAGCATGTGGTATTAGTGATATTGTCTGCTAATTTCCACACTCTGTCAGGTCTCCTTTTCTTGGAATGGGAATAAATATGGATCTCTCCCAGTCATTTGGCTAGGTAGTTGTCCTCCAGATTTCTTGGCAAAGCTTGGTGAGTACATTCAGGGCAGCATCTGCCGAAATATGTCAATTGGTAACAAATAAGACAAACTACATATAGGATAGTAAAAACAATATGGATCTAAAGTACAACAAACATTGTTTGAGTCTACCAGTATTAACTCAAAGACAGTGAGCATTGCTTTTTAATTTATGAGATAATAATACTCACATCATGAGCTTCTTATGAGGATTAAAAGGTTCACATTTTTTAAATGCATTATTCAGCCCTAGCTGCAAATATTTTGTCATTGAGTTGGAATCAATTCCTAGCTGATCCTGAGCCGATTTTCAGAGGCTGTGAGTCACATGCATAGAAGGAAATTGCCCGTCTTTCTCCTGCAGAACTGCTAATAGATTCAAACTGCCAGAGAGGTACTGACTTTAGGTTAGCTATGCAAAGCTCTACTGTTTTTTAGGCTAGCTGTATGTACACCACCAGAGCTCTCCATGCATAAATAAGCCCAGACTATAAATCACATGGAAGGAGATTGTCTGTTTTCTCCCGCAGAGCTGTTGGTGGATTCAAACCACCAGTGAGGCATTGCCTGTGTTAGCAGCACAGTTCTCTACTATCTACACCACAGAAACTCCCTTAGCTCCAAAAAGTGGTCTAGATGTCCGTAATCTGCTTTCTTTCCCCATGCTACAGAACAATTGCTTCACCTCGGAGTCATAGTTCAATTTGCAAAGCAGCTTCTTTCTCATGATGTGAATATTGCCATGATGAGCATTAACATAAAAGTACATACAGTCATGTTGGGGAGGAAGGAGCACTGCACAGAAACTGTACGGCGGCATTGTTAATGGCTGTTTGGACTTAGATATTCCTTCAACCTAGCCTGAGACAACAAATATGTTTACCCCACTGCCTCAAATCTATTGCTTATTTTTCCAATTTTCTCTTCCTTTCTCTCTGAAGGAAACATTTTGCATGCTCATAAATGTGTACTGTGTCACAGGTTATCAAGTACCTGGATCCACATGCCTGTCATCTGTGAGTGGTTTGACTGAGTAACTGAGCTCAGTAACTCTATCAGCCTAGCCCATTTCATAGCGTAAAGGGAGAACCTTGTTTGTGGCTACTTGCTATCCAGTTACAGAGCATGTCTTGCTCTCCTTTGTTCATCTGCCTTTAGCCAGTTTGTTTGTTTCTTCTGTGCATTTTCCAGTTTGGATTTCTTCATTTCAACTGAAGTCTCTACTAGCATTTTTCTGATTCTACTCATTTTTTTAAATCTTTTTTTCTTTTTCCTTAAAGTTAGCACATAGCATGCACAAAGGATTATATCAAAGATCAATTGTAACATTACCTTTTTTTACATATCTTATTGTGATTTGTGCGGCAATTTACAAAGCATATTGCTAAGGTTTGAGTTAGGGTATCTTTTTGCTGTCAATTATTCATGAATATTTTGTTCTATAACATTTATTAAAGTACACACAATGTCTGATCATCCATTTATTCTATATTGTCTTTCCCACACCCATTCTGATAAAGTGTTCATTATCTATTAGTAATTTTTTTTTCACTTCTCATCATTTCCCTCTCTGGTAACCATACTATGCTTATCCTTTCTGTATTAAAACATTTCTCTAGTTTGTATAATAGTGGTCTAACACAGTATTTGTCCTGTAGTGACTGACTTATTTAACTCAGCTTAATGTCCTCTAGACTTATACATGTAATGTAGTTTTTCATTAATTTATCATTCTTTTTCTGTGCTACATAGTGCTCCACTGTGTGAATATATTCTTGTTTCTTTATCCATTTATTTATTGATGGTGCTTTTGTTGATTCCATTACTTCTTTTGTGAACAGTACTGCACACATCCCTTCATGTTATAGCTCTTATTTCTTTAAGGTATATTCGGAGATGGTACGATTGGCACAGGACAGAGCGGAGTTTAGGGCTGTTGTACAAAGGACCTCTATGAGTTGCAAGCAACTCAGTGGCACATAACAACAAACAACAACATTAGTAGTTACCTTGACAGTTTTAAGAGATTGAGACTTGCAGAAGGTGAGTCATGGGCCTATCTGCCATACTATAGTCATTAGATCAGCTTTATCTGAGACAATAAATAATGCCTATCGGTATCCTTCACAGCTTCAGATCTATCCCTTCTTCCCACTATTATCTTCATTATGTGTATGGTCAAGGCAACAGCAAATCCTATAGAGTCACTCTTTGGTCAAGGATATGTAGGTAAATATGAAATCTCCTGTGTGAACTCCAAATAAGCATTTATGGTATAAATTATATATAAAGGTTCCAGGATAGCACAAATTGTTTGTGATCAACTGCTAACCTAAAAGTTAATGGTTCAAAACCACCCAATGGAAGCACAAATAAGCCTGCAAATATTATAGTCAAGAAAACCACAAGAAGCAGTTCTACTCCATAATGCACAGAGCCGTCATAATTCAGAAGTGACTCCATGGTAGACTGACAGCAATAACATATTGCATCATATTAAGAAGAAAGGTTTATAAATTAATTGCAATGGCCAATATTATTATGAACACTATATACTTAACAATTAACTGAACTGTCATCCCCTTAAATCAGTTAATTCCAAACATAGAGAGTATGAAACTGCATTTTATTATGAAGTTTTGTAGACTCCCCTGCCTCCATGTGACAGTGGTTTTATTTTAGCGCATTCAGTGTTGAGTGCACAATTTAGAGACCACGTGTGGAAATATGTACTCTTTCCCAATTCCTTATCACCTGAGGGACTTCAGGCCACATGAATGCCACTGTTCTCAATGGCTGAGAAAGGACACAAGTTAGAGTAGAGCTGAGAATAAGGACATAAATCTTGCAATCTTTCAGGCATATGTTTCAAATCTGCCAGTTGCTCCATAGGCAATCTCCTTCCATGCAATTTATTACCTCTGAAAACCTACTGAAGAGTCAACGATGAGTTAGTTCTGACTCTATGGCACACAGCAACAACATAAAGTAACACATTCACAAATGCGCTCTCCTACCAAACCAGAAAATTCCAACCAGTGCCTGTGAAATACCAACAGGTCACTGGCCTGTTTCCTACGAGGTTGGGTTCCATCATTGTTTCATTCTGTGAGCTCTACTCTTTAGAGCCTGAGCTGAATTTCTCTGAAAATATAAGAAATTCAAGGTTAAGTGTGTAGCCAAAGGAGGAAGAGAAGTAACAATGCTAAAATAGCTCAAAAAAAGATTCCAGGGATCAAAAGGTATCGAATAGCCTAGACGTTAATTGAATTTTCCTGTGAAGTATGTAAATCCTTTTCGGTGATTCACCACCATCGTTGGAATCCCAAGTAAAATCTACTTATTACAGTTTTCTGGAATTGGAACTGGTATTTGGCAATGTGAGGAAGTGCTGAGTCTTGCCTGCAGGTCAACTCATGGGGAGAAGTAAACTACATCAAGTTTTCAAAAGGATAAAATCCACATCAAGAACACAATGCCTCAGAAAACAATGAGTTCTCACACACTTGTGTGATAAGAGCCACATAGCATGTAGATGGAATTAAACATAACAATGAGATTAACATGTAGATAGTTTCTGAGAAGTCCTGGGGCACTAGGGTACTTAATAGAAGAACCACAGTGTGGACCCACCAACCAATCCACAAACGAAAGATGTAGCTATGTGTTTCCACAAAGATTACAGCCTTGAAACCCTATGGACAGCTCTATTCTGTGCTGTTGGTTCAAAATTAGTTGGAATCCACTTAAAGACAATTGTCTTGGTTTAGATGGTTTCTTGACACAGTAAGTCAGAATCAATTTGACTACAACGAATTTGGTTTTTGGTTTTACCTGATAGGCCTTTAAGCTCTGCCATTTCTGTTAGCAGTGGTACTAACATTTTACAATTCTATTTTAAATCAAATTTGAGCACTTTCTTTATGCAAGGCATTGCAGATTGAATGCTGAAGTACTAAAAAATTTAGTGAGCACACATACCCAACTCCCAAGTAATTACTTGGGATTCTTGGGAAATATAAGGGGGGAAATTTTGTTGGTTTACCCTGTTTTTAATTTTAAATAAGTTCAAAGTCAGAAAACTTATTGATAATCTAAATTCTGTGGAATTTAGCAAAGGAATGTAAAAATGAAAGAATGAACTACTTAAATGATGGCACACAGTTGTGTTTTCTATGTGGTGTTGTTGTTGTTGTTAAGTGCCATCGAGTTGCAGGCGACTCATAGCAACCCTATGAACAAAAGTCCTGGGCACTTCCTGTATAACTTCCATCCTTTCTCCAGGTTCATGGGGTTTCCAAGAGGCACGCTATTGTGGAAGAGGATGCCACTCCTGCTTCCAAGCTTGTTTTAATCAGGGAGCTTCACCAAAGACTGTCCACCGTGGGTAACAGTATTCGGCTTCAAAGCAACCACGAGTTACATCTGTACAGCAAGTAGACATACTAGGGTTACACGACCTGGAAGAATGTTTCACCAAAAGCAATTAAAGGCGGGCCTGAGGGCTGCGGAGTAGAGTCACCCACCTTTGGCTTGGGAGCATGGCTTTCTGACCACTAGGCCAACTGCTCACTCTCTCTTTCTCTATGCTGTTGGTGGTGGTAGTGTTGCTAAGTGCCATTGAATCACAGGTGACTCATAGCGACCCTTTGAACAAAAGTTCTGGACACTTCCTATATAATTTTCATCCTTTCTCCAGGTTCCAGAGGCAAGCTATTGTGGAAGTAGAGCCACTTCTGCTTCCAAAAAGGGCATATAGAGATTTTTAAATTTAGAACTAAAAGGGATTTATTTTCTGCTAGTGATAAATGGACAACATTTATTAAAGATTCACTATAGCCCAATCATATGCTAAGTGTTGGACACGAATTTTTAATAAAAAATAGTTAGATGCTATTATCATCTCTATGTAGACTGATTTAAAAAAAAACTAAGATTCAGGAAAAACTCAAAATATTCAAACTCACTGCCATTGAGTGAGAAGTGATTTACATAACATACCCTCCAATAAGTTTTCAGAGGCTGTAACTCACACAGGAGATTGTCAGTTTTTCTCCTGTAAGCCACTAGTGGATTTGAAATGTCAAGAGAGCTACCACTTTTGGGTTAGCAGCACAACTCTTTATGAGCTACACCAAAAATGTTCTGAAGATTACCCTTGAGTAGAGCTAGGATGGGGAGCTAGATCAGGAGAACTCCAGAGCTGCCTCTTTCTAATCCTTAGTCTGATACACCAGAAATGGTTGCTGTCACCTTCTTAAAGACATAAGTGTATCCAGCGTAGGAAAACAATGCAAACAAACTTTGTAAGTAAACCAGTATAAAATAATTTTTATTTAAATAGAATTTTCCTTTTATTCTAGTTTACTTACAAAGTTTGTATACACTGTTTCTCACACCATTATCTTTCCCATTTCCTTTACCCGCTCCTTCCTCCACCCTTCAAATTGTGCAACCCTATGATTAACCCACCCTACACCTCCTGTCTCCTCCACATTGCCTCACCCTCACCCCCATGCCTACCTTCACCCCTCTGCTCCCTCCTAGCCCCCCTGGATCCTCATACATGTTCTACAATAATGGCCTTAATACAGTATTTGTCTTTATAGGACTGAATTATTTCGCATAGCATAATGCTCTCCAGTCCCTACCAAGTTAGGTAGTGATTTACAAAATCTGTTCTCCTGAGGGCTACGTTCTTGTGATGGTGAATAATGCTGCTATAAACATTGGTGTACTAGTCTCCATTTGTGCTTCAGTGTTAATTTTCTTGGGGTCTATTCCAAGCAGTGGAATAGCTGGATCATATAGATTTTTTTTTATTTATTTTTTTTTTAAAAAAAAGAAAGGTAAGTGTAGCAGTAAAGTCAAAAGAAAAAATGAATGTCAAAAGAAAACTACAACTTTGACCATTTAGCCCAAATTTATGAAGTACATCCTAGGAGCAGTTCTCTGTTCCATTAAGCTACTATGAGAGAGAACTGACTTGATGGAAACGTGTTTTTGTTTTGGGGTTGAGGGGAATTGTTTGCTTATTCTTTTGTTTTGTTTGTTTGTTTTTGGAACTTTACAAGGGCTGAGTTGAGGAGTATGCTACCAGCAAGAATTCACTTTTCTTAAGATCTCCCAGTAAATAGTGAGGATAATGATGCAGCATGAAAAACATAGACTATGTTACTGAACTGTATATGTAGAAATTCTTGAATTGGTGTATGTTCTGCTATGTATATTTTCAGCAAGATTAAAATTAAAGATCCTTGGTTGTAGTCTCTGCTCTTGAGCCACCTCATGCCAAGCCAGCAGTCTGAATGTAGAAGCCCATGTGATGTGACATCAGGCATCTGGTTGTGATTTCTCCAGGGAGTGGTTTCTCTTTTACCCACAGCTCAGGCTGAAATGGCCACATTTCCTTGTTATCTCCCCTTGCAGGCATAGTTCTGTTTGTTTCATTTTATCCAATACGTTTATTGAAACCATCACAGTTTGAAAATTCTAGCTCTGTCCTTTCTGTCTACCTGTGTACTGAGAACCTAAGGCCTGGGCCCTGTCTTCACCATGTGTAGCCACAAGCTTCAAGGTTGGAAAAATCAGTGTGACCTTGGGCAATGACTTCAGTTTTTTCTTGAGCTTCAGCCATTCTCATTTCAGTTCCTATCTTCTTTGTGTTTGTTCCCCGAGGACCATTTTTGAGAACTCTGCTGTGTATTTAAGATTGATTTTGTTGTATCGATTACTTTGGGGTGTTTTGTAGCAGGAACTTTTTATCACAGTATCTACCATGTCTGTCAAGTTGCCTGAAAACTTAGCAATGATTGCAGATATTCACAAAAGAGAATTTCTGTCCACCTGGCTCCTTGATGATGATTTTAGGACCTTCTATTCCTTCGAAAGGGACATCATGCTGAACCAGACTGACACAGGGACTTCAGCCATGGGCTCAAATATGTCAGATAGTGAGAACGGCACAGGATAGGACAGGGTTCAGATCTGTTGTTCCTAGAGTCACTATGGGCCTTACTCGACTCCTAACACTACCACCTAACAATGGCAAAATAGTCACCATAGCTCAAGGATTCTGCAACAATTAATTCACTTGACTGCCTACCAAAAATGGTTGGTGGTTCAAGTCTACTCTGAGGAATCTCAAAATAAAACCTGGCAATGTGCATTTTCAAAAAATCAGTCAAAAACCTTAGAAAATACAATTCTACTACAACACACATGGCATCATGGGTCAAAGTCAACTCAACAACTGTTTGATTTTTTGTTATCACCATAACTGTGTCTAGAACAATGTACCTACATCTGATTGTACAGCACCTACCAATCCCAGGCAAATGTCTATCTTATTTGTTGTTTATAGCAGTAATAATATCACACAAGTGACAATATATCATAGTCTAATCACTTTAAACTTTCTTACTCTACTCTAAACATTGTTTTTTAAATTCTTATGCAGCAGTCCTTTTGGTATTTGGAGAGAACTGGAAGTAAACACTGGCACTTTAGAGAGTTTATTTCCTTGATTTTTTTTTTTCTGGTTTGCTTACATTGCAGAATTACACCTTCAATATATTGCACACCCTTTCTCAGTGACCATTCCTGTACTGTTAAGGCCAAAGTAATTACGATGGATAGTGTGCTTTGTTGTTGTTGTATGCTGTTGAGTAGATTACGACTTATAACAACCCTATGAACAACAGATCTAAACCTACTCTCTCCTGTGCCTACTCATGATCTCTGTCATGCTCAAGCCCTGTGGTGGTCACTATGTCAGCGCACCACATTAAGAGTCTTCCTTCTTTAGCTGACCTTTTACCTTTCCCAGCATGATATCTATCTCCCAGGACGGGTTCCTCCTGAAGATATACCCAGAGTAATTGGGCCAGTCCTTTGAGATCTTTTTCATGCATTCCCAGAGAAATTTAGAATGCAGAAGTAAAGTGGTGATGGGAATGATGTAGGCACTTGTGGTGGTGATGGTGGTAGTGGAGCGGGAGGTGAATGAGGTGGAAGTGTAGGTAGTCATGGTGGTGGTAGATGTGGTGATGGTGGTGGTGGTGGTGATGGTGGAAGTAAGGATGAAGGTGAGTGGTAGTGGAGGGGGGGAGGTGGTGTAGGTGGTAGTGCAAGTGGTGGACGTAGTGATGGAAGTGGTGGTGGAGGTGGCGGTAGAGGTGGCAGTGGAGGTGGTGGTAGTGGTAGTGGTGTAGAGGAGGTGATAATGGTAGTATTATTGGTGGTGCACACGCTGCTAAAGGTGCTTGTGGAAATGGTGGCAGTGGTGGTAGATGCAGTGGTGGTGGCTGTTGGCTGCAATTGAGTCAACTCCAACTCATGGCCACCTAAGTACAACAGAGCACAATGTTGCATGAAATCCTATGCCACTTCACAATTGCTTGTATGTTTTAGTACACTGTGGCATCTACCATATCTTTTAAGTACTGTCCAGTCTAGGGTGCTCATCTACCAGCACTATATCAGAAAATACTGTCTGATACATATGGTTTACACTGGCTAGTTTTCAGAAATAAATTGGCAGACCAATTTTCCTACTCTGTCTTAGTCTAAGAAGCTGGACTGAAAACTACCAGTGGAACAGCTTCCAGCTACCTAGCAACACACTGATCAGTGGATGGTGGACAAGTTAGATGGGTATCATTTAGTCTGTGGCTTCTATCATCACTGCTTTTATGGTCCAGCATCACTGTAGAGCCTTGTAATTTCTCTGAGAAAGCTTCTTGATCTTGGCTCTTCTCTGAATATGCTGCTTTCTTATTCCAGAAGTGGCAGTAGCTTCCTGGCACTTGAAGTCCATGAAGAAGGCTCAGAGTAGAGTTTCTTCCTCAACTTTTCCAGTAGCCCTGAAAGCAATCAATTTTTTTTAATCTCCCCTAGAGGGTGGAGGGACAGCACAGGAAGGGAAGGCCCTCTATGGGTTGGATTGATTCAGTGACTGGGGTAATCAGGATGGGAGTGTCAGAGACAGTGTGATTGGCACAGGACAGAGCAGAGTTTAGGGCTGTTGTACATAGGGTCGCTATGAGTCACAAGTGACTCGATGGCACATAACAACAACAACATGCTTAAACTAGCTATACAAGAAACTTTTTATTTCTAGATTCACACCCATTCCCTAAGAAAGAATTCTCTTCTGTAAGCTTTTTAACATTCAGTTAATATTTTCCCCTTGTCCTTGTATTCATCATAGCTATTTAACATTTTAACCATTGTCTATGTTAGTTTATTCTGGTTTTTTTTAAGAAATTACTGTGGGTAATTTTATTTTGATATGGAGATACCCAAACAGTTCTTTTTTATTTTTACACACTTTTTTAAAGTGGGAAAAACATGTTAGGGATACAAGGAGGTGAGGGTTGGGAGCAGAAGGGTGAGTGAGGATGGGCAGGGATGAAAATTGCAGGGATTCAGATTCAGGAATGCACAATTTGGTGGCTGGGGGGAGTAGGTGAAGGAAATGAAAAGGATTCAGTGGGGATCAGGTGATACAGGGCAATGGTAAGCATAGTCCAATGGTGATTAAACAAACTGTCTTATTCACTTGTGGGTTTCTCATTCGGGAATTGAGCGCAGACTCTCTGGCTTCATGCTGAACAGAGGTGTTGATGTGAAGGGGGAAAGGGAGCACACTTTATCACCTTACTGGTGGTCCTGGGTTAAAGCTGCTTGCCGTCTTGTTCTGTTAGAAGGTATTTTCTGACTTCTACTCCCCTCTGGACTGCAAAGTGTTTTCCCAGGTGGGTTCAGTGGGGATGGCTGACTGAACCCTGAGGCTCCATCCTCCTTTGCTTCCTTAGCTGGCAGTTGTATTTCCTTTTTGTCTCTGAAACTGGGTTCAGGGTCAGGTCTGGAGTAAAACTCAGTGTTAAGGTTACCTATAGGAAAGGGGGCAAACCAAGAGAGAA
>NW_006399758.1:9546436-9556923 GCF_000299155.1 Elephantulus edwardii | reverse complement strand
ACAGGACTGACCTTGGGGTTGGCGGAAGACTGAGAAAGATAGATTCAGTACTGTATACTGCATTGAAACAGATGAGGGAGAAAACTGTTTAAAAGGGATATGTGACTAGGTATTTTTGTCATGACAGGAGTCCAGAGTGAAGGCTGCTTAGTGGAGTGGAACTGGGGGAGGGTTTGTAAAACAATGAAAGAATTTTTCTTTTACTTTTCCAAGAGGGTAGGGTAGGGTTTGGAGGGGAGAAAAGTGCAGCAATGAATGAATAGAAATCCAAAGTCTCTGTAAATTGTCATTGAAATTAATAATAAATTTAAAAAATACAAACACTGAAGATAGAAATAAATTCCATATGACCCAGCTATTGCACTGCTGGGGCTATACCCCAAGGAAAATAGACCTGAGGCACAAACGGAGATTGGTTCACTGATGTTCATAGCAATGTTATTCACAATAGCAAGAAAATGGAAACAACCAAAATGTCCATCAAAAACGGATGGAGAAATTATGGTACATGCAGACAATGAAATACAATATTTTTAAATACTATGTAACATGGAAAAGTTTGTGAAGAACTCATAAGGACAAATATAGCATAAGACCATTATTGTAAAAATCGAAGGGTGAGTAGCAAGATGTGGATAAAAGTCCAAATGGGGGAAGAAAGTGGTCAGGGGTGGAGAGAGGAGGAAATCATCAGAGTTTGGTGGGTGGGTGGGAGGTGGGGCAGTGAAAGAATTAGGAGAGATTCAATGGAGACGTGAAATTATGGAGTAATAGTAGTCATAGACCAACAGTGATTGCTGTTGTTGTTGTTGTTGTTATGTGCCGTCGAGTCGCTTGTGACTCATAGCGACCCTATGTACAACAGCCCTAAACTCTGATCTGTCCTGTGCCAATCGCACTGTCCCTGACACTCCCATCCCGATAACCCCAGTCACCGAATCAATCCACCTCATAGAGGGCCTTCCCCTCTTGCGCTGTTCCTCCACCCTCCCCAGCATGATGTCCTTCTCCAAGCACTGGTCTCTCCTTACAACATGTCCAAAGTATGTTAGATGGAGCCTCAGAATCCTTGCCTCCAAGGAGCCACCCGGTTTAGCCCTTTCCAGGATCAATCTGTTTGTTTTCCTAGCAGTCCATGGTACTCTCAATACTCTTCTCCAGCACCACAGCTCAAAGGCATCAATTCTCCTTCTGTCCTCCCTAGTCATGCATAGCAAGTGATTGCAAAGACCATGGCCTGTATCAGACGCAGCTTGGTCTCCAGAGAAACACCACTGCTCTTCAGTACTTTGGAAATATCCCTAACAACAGACTTTCCCATGGCAATGAGCCTTTTAACTTCCTGGCTACTGGTGCCAAGAGTGTTGACTGTGGAACCAAGCAAACTAAAGCTGTGAACAATCTCAATCTCTTCACCATCCATCCTGATGCTTCCAATTGGCCCAGTGGTGAGAATCTTTGTCTTCTTGACATTGAGCCTCAATCCATGTTGGAGGCTATGGTCCTTCACCCTCTGCAGCAGGTGCTTCAGGTCCTCCTCAGTTTCAGCAAGCAGGGTTGTGTCATCTGCATAACGTAGATTTTTGATAGATCGTCCACAAATCTTGACCACACATTTCTCCTTATGGAGTGCAACCTCTTTTATAAAATATGATGTACATGAGTGATCATTGGAAACACAATATGAATGTAGGAATGCGTGAAATGAAATGTACATGAAAGATACACAATGTATATTAGTTTTGTATGCAGACAAAATATTTTGGTTTTGTTCTTATACGTTCCACATGCAACTATAATTAATATAGTGATATTATATCTTTTTCTTGTACCTACTTAGTTCTCTTATTATTGTTTGCTGTTGAGTTGGAACAGGTCTTTCATTCATAGGGTCTCTATGAGTTGTCTATGACTCAACGGTACTAAACAACAACAACAACATAGAGAGAGCTCTGTTGGCCTAGTGGATAGAAAGTTATGCTACCAAGCCAAAGGTAGGTGATTTTAATCTGTGGCCCTCAGGCCAGGTCTTGTTTTAATTGGTTCTGGTGAAACATTCTTCTAGGTCGTATAGCCCTGATCTGTCCACTTGCTGTACAGAGGTAACGTGTGGTTGCTGTGAAGCTGAACACTGTGACACTGATGTGTCAAATATGAGAATGGTTATACATGGTGGACAGTGTTTTGTGGAGCTCCCCGATTAAAACAAGCATGGAAGCAGGAGTGGGCTCCACTTCCAAGATAGCTTGCCTCTGGAAACTCTGAGCCTGGAAAAGAAATGACAGTTACACAAGTGTTCAGGTCTTTCATTCATACGGTCTCTATGAGTCGTCTAAAACTTGATGGAACTTAACAACAACAACAACAAATTAATATTAAAATAGTGGAGGAATGGGGAAAAATCTCAGCAGGCCCTGTGTTGCACAGATGGTTCAGCTGCTAACTGAAAAGTTAGTGGTTCAAGTCCACCCAAAGGTGTCTCAAATGAAATGCCTGATGATACACTTCCGAATGATTGGCCGTTTAAAACGGCCTATGGAGCATGGTTCTCCTCCGACCTTGTGGAGTTGTCATAATTCGGGATCAACTCTGGAGCAACTGTTTGGGAAATTGTTGGTTTTATTGTTCTTAAGTGGGGTAGAAAATTATTAATCTCTGAGTATCAGTTGAGTAGAAATGGAGAAGATGTGCTGGCAGTCAACAAACTGGTGGGGAAATTAAAATACTTATATAATGAAGAAAGAAAATGAAGAGAATGGGCAGGAAAACATACCCAACAAAGTGTGGAAGGAGCAGCATTTCTTCAGTCATTCTTTAGTTGAAGAAGACAATCCTCAAAAGAAAAATAGGGACTTCAGGATTGCTCAATTTCTGCCCAAATGACTGATGCATAGAAGAGTCACCTACCAAGATCTTATATTTGGTAGGAAGTGAAATATTGGAGGGAAACACAAGTCCTTTTTTGAGCAGTTAATTGGAGATATTCATTGACATTCAGGGGAGATATATAAAAGGTAAGTGACTATAGACCTAGAGCACAGAAGAGAAATTGGTCCAAATGTTTACACTTGAAGACCTTAGCACATAGTGATTTCAGCACTTAAATCAGCAGAGAAAAAGAGCTTTGTAACATTTGCCTAAGCTGAGCAGAAGCCAAACTGCAAGGTTGAGGGCCAGAGAGATGCCTACCAGTGGGCACAACCAACAAGCTGTCCTGACTGAGGCATTGTGTTCTGAGTTTTTCCTGATTGTAACCTGTTACTCCTGTAATAAGAGCCATAATTCTAAGTGTGGTTTATTACATACAGCTGAACAAGGCAAGATGCATATATAACAAGAATATTGCTACTTGTGTAAAACAATTTTTTTTCACAGATGGCTATATTAAAACTGGATTTTTTTTTAAGTGCATAGACTATCTCTAGGGTAATAATAGTGTAAAAGGCAAAGTGATTACTTCTGGGGAGAAGAATGGATGGCCAAAAGGCCGGTGAAGGAAGGAACGTTGTTAACCACTCACATAGACTGAAAACCTTCTAAATAATAGTAACAATTTTAGGATTTAAAGTTAAGAATCAAAATCCTTTTCTGAAAAAGCTAAAAATAACTTTAACTAGAGACAAAACTCCAGAACACACTTGCCCCATTCAGAGGACTCCTTACCCTTCCATATTAACTTTAGTTTTCTAGTATAATTAGTTTAATAAGGAGTACAGAGGAGAGGAAGAACAGAAAAGAATCACTTCATAGGTCCATAAAGAAATAATCCTTCAACCATCATTTCTTACCATTCCCATCATATGGGGTGGGAGTAAGAGATAGCAAAGTTGAATTCTCAATTTCATACTCTCAATCTAATGAACACCACATCCACCCCTCTCTACCCCTCTGGCCTCCCACATAATCCTTCCTGCTATTTCCCTTGAAGTATTGACTGCAAAATAAGACTGGAGGATGGGAGAGGGGAAATGTTAAAAGTTTTACACCAATTCATTTTTCTACGAAGATGGTGCCAAAAGTGAAGCGGGAAGCCCCTGCCCCTCCCAAAATTGAAGCCAAAACAAAGGCATTAAAGGCCAAGAAGACAGTTCTGAAGGGCATTTGAAGGGCATTCACAGCCAAAAAAAAAAAAAAAAGATCTCCACGTCACCCACCTGCCAGTGGCCTAAGATGCTGAGACTCTGAAGGCAGCCCAAATTCCCCCGGAAAAGTGCCCCCAGGCGAAGCAAGCTTGACCACTATGCCATCATCAAATTTCCCCTGACCACTGAGTCAGCCATTAAGAAGATAACAACATACTTGTGTTCATTGTGGATGTCAAGGCCAACAAGCACCAAATCAAACAAGCTGTAAAGAAGCTCTATGACATTGATGTGGCTAAGGTCAACACTTTGATTAGGCCTGATGGAGAGAAGGCCTATGTTCGACTTGCCCCTGATTATGATGCTTTGGATGTTGCCAACAAAATTGGGATCATCTAAACTGAGTCCAGCAGACTAATTCTAAATATAAATTTTTCTCACAAAAAAAAAGGTTTTACACCAATTCAAAAATTTCACAGAAGTATAATTTTGCTGTATAAAGTATTTTACCTACTGATGCAATATTTTATTAGAATGTGCTATGTTTTATTATACTGGCATCTATTTTAATTGATTCTCTGGATCGCAGTTGCCACCAGCAAGCTCCACAACAACAACAAAATAGACTATTTCATCTCATTCACCACTCCCAGACTGGAAAAGTATCCTGTCAACAGTCAAAGACAAAATCAGTAACACAATTCAGAACTATTCATTGCCTTCCATTTTTTACTCATTCATTTCCTTTGTTAAATATACTTAAATAATCCTTTTTATTTATATATTTTGAATTTTTAAAATTTTATATTGGTTTGCGCACAAGATTTGTATACGTTGTGTTTCACTCATATCCATTATCTTTCACACATTCCCTCATTCATATTACGTTTCATATGATAATTCCCATACACTGAGCTTTATAAAATTAATCACCATTGATCTATGCCCACCATTTCCCCCTCTTTACAAGTCCCCACAGTATTTTTAAGGGTGTTTTTAAGCATGGCTAGATAATAACATCCTTGTTCACAGTCTCATACAATTTCTTCTTAGCCTTAAATTATAACTGATCTTACAAATAACACACAAATGGAATTTTGATGTAGTGGACTGAAGGACTTTCATGTGAGACAAATTGGTTCACTTGATAAACATTTATTGATCCCCTGTTATGACAAGCACAATGCCAGGCAAACAAGGGCACACAGTCTATGCTCATGGGAACTACAAGTAAACAACCAGCTGTAACTGGATTCTGAGATACACTACTGAGAATTAGAGGCACAAGTGCCATGTTCAAAGAGGATGGCAGAAGGAGAAATTCTGACGGGGCTTAGAGCAGAGGAAGCTTCAGACAAGTGACTTTTAAGCTGAGCCTCCCAGCTATCAAAGAATTTTTGTAGGTTTCAAGAGATGACATGGACAACAGTCCTGCCTGAAAGAAGAATATGAACAAAGGTAACAGGTACATGATGAAATCATAGAAGAAAGAATTTTGAATGAAAGTTGACAAAGGAGTGACCATTTAGGGGATACATTTGACAAATATGGGCCAAAATATCCTATTCAGTAGGGGTTTGGATTTCATGTCGAGGAGTCATTCCTGATTTTGTTGCCCATAAGGAAAATTGAGGACGTGAGGATAATAACATGACCTATTTGTATTATCTAAAAGCACTCTTTTAGTGACATGAAGAATAGAGTAAAACTTGAAGCAGTAGAGCAAAGAAAGACCAGTCAGGAGACCATGGCAGCATTAGCCGCTTAGGGGAGAAGAATGCCTAAGGTAGGCTAAAGCAAGCAGGAGTGGAAAGTGAGTATGCAAAGGTACAGCAAGGGAACGCCTTGACTTATTGGTGAAGCAAAGGATAAGAGATGCAAGAAAATTCAAAAGGATTCCAGGGTTTTTAGGGGGGGGAATGTTTTCCGTGTTTTTCCCTTGTATTCATTTAAAGGGGCTTTGACTCAAATGTCAAAGAACTGAAAGAAAAAAAGAAAATTTTGTCCAAGGTATCCTCTAGTGTGGATCATCTTAATAAATTTATTTAGTTGGTTGATAAGTATTTTAAAGAGCATAATGCGAAGCATACAATCTCAGGAGTCAGCTAGACACAATGTTGCTATATCAAAGGCATTGTCTCTCTAGCGGTTCAAATCCACCAGCAATCTCCTCCCATATAATTTTTAGCCTTAGAAAACCTGCTGGAAGGTCAGCTATGAGTCAGTTTCGACTCCATAGCAAGGAGTCGTATGGGTTTCCAGACACAGATGATACAAGGATGAATAAAATATGTTTTCTTGCCTCAAGAAGAACAACAGATTAGTAAAAATACAACCACAAGATAGCAGGATAAATATTGTGTAGGGATAAACAAAGAATATTTCCAAGGGCATGAAAGTCTTTGAGTGATATAAGCCATTGACACTTGATCACTAGGCTACAGGTTGGTGGGTCAAACTTACCCAGTAGTACTACAGAAGCCCTGGTGATTGGCTCTGTAAAGATTACTCTAAAGAGAATGTATGGAGCAATTTCACTTTGTAACACGTGGCACCTCTATATGCCAGAGTTGACTCAGTGGGCAAATGATTTGAGGGGTTTGGTGGGTTTTATAAAGGTGTATTGAGAAGAATACTGAAAATCCCATGGATTGCCAAAAGAACAAGCAGGTTATGTCTTGGAAAAAAGTGCAGCCAGGGTATTCCTTGGAGGCAAGAATAACAAAACTTCATCTCTCATACTTTGAACATGTTGCTAGGAGAGGCTAGTTCTAGAAAAAAGATATCATGCTTGGACAGGTAGCGTATAAGTCAAAGAGAGGAAGACCCTATTGAGATGGAGTGACAAGGTAACTGCAGCAATGGGCTCAAGTGTATCAGAGATGGTTAGGATGGCACAGGATTCAGGTCCATTGTTCATAGGATTGCTATGAATCATACTTGACTTGACAGCACCTACCAATATGGAGGCATCAGTGGCTCAGTGGTAGAATTCTTATCTTCCATATAGGATACCAGGGTTTGATTCTCAATTCCCAACCAATGCACCATAAGTCTAGACACCACCCATCTGTCACTGGAGATCTGTTCTTCCTCTTACGACTGTTAACCTCAGAAACCCAATGGAGGATTGCTATGAGCCATGAGGGGACAGAGAAGCCCCTATTCCAATCACTTTACCCTGAGTTATTATAAAGTGTTATGCAGAGGAATGACAAGATTTGCATTTCAGTCTCAGGACTTCTTAGTATGCAGGACTTCTGAGAATTTAAAATTCCTGCAATCATTCTGGCGTTATCTGATTAAGGCAACAATGGTTGGGTTGGATATATTGGAAAGAAAGTAAGACGATGGTCCACCAAATGCTCACAGTTAGATGGATACAGAAGATGAAAGTGAAGCAGGGAGAAATACTAACTCTAGATTCCTGGTTTGAGTAACCAGTTTCCACACAGCAAGAATGTAAGAGATGGGGTGAGGACCTTAGACAGAAAGGATGTTCTAAGGAAAAATACATTCTAAGAATTAAACTCTTTGTTTACAAAATAAGTTTAGAATGCAATCCATACTCTAAACCTGCCTGTAAGCACGAAAACAAATTCAGTAGGACAACTTTCATTTACAAATCCTCGCATACTCTAAAGATGTTAGGGAGGAGGAGGGGCATGTAATTGCACTGAAATTTTTTCACCTGGGTTGGAAACATAACTGTCAATGTCACACTGGAGAGCCGAGTCGTTATTTTCTAATCCGACAGTTCTCAGCCTTTTCCCCAGCACTACACACCCAATGGATGATGACAGCACACTCCGGCGGCAATTCCAAGCACATTTACACATGCTCTCTCTCTTTCTCTTCCACTTTAGAAAGGGCTGTTATAATACATCACACAAAATTTCTCAGGATGATAGAACTCTTTTTTTCTAGTTTAATAATTACATGATTATTGATGAAATTTGCATAAGACATCCACTACAAAAACGATTACAAGCAACACCACTGACTCAACACCACTGTGAGAACCAGCAAATTGGCTCCCAAGTACATCTAAGACATATATAATTACTGAAATCCTTCATGGTACAGTTGTGACCAGAGCCTGGTCTCATGATTTTCAGTCCATTGCCACATCCAATACCACTCAACTCTCTACTACTATACTAGGGACTAGATTATACCTCATTTTAACATTCAGAAAGGCTATGTTGTTGTTGTTGTTGTTGTTTAATGTCGTCGAGTCGCAGACCATATGCGACCATATGAACGAACAGCCTAAGCACTGTTCGGGCTTAGTAAAAAAAAAATTAGATGATAGATAGATAGATAGATAGATAGATAGATAGATAGATAGATAGATAGATAGATAGATAAAAAGAAAGGCTATAGTATAAAAAGAAAAAAAGGCTAGAGTTTCATACAGCAATCTGTTTTTAGCCTCTTCTTTTTTCAGTAAAATTATGTGTGTAAGGGTGTGTCTGTGTGTGTTTAATGCCATCTATTTTGCGTTCCACCCAGTCTCTCTCCTGCTGTTATAGTTTCCCAGGGGTCCTGGTCTTCCTGCTCTCTCTTCTCTGTGCTCTCATTGTACAGGTTATGACTGCATTAAATCCAGCCTTACCCTGTCCTCTCATTTTCTCATATGCGCACATGCTGCCTCTTGCTAGATTTATAAGCTCCTCATAGACCTTCACATCTCAATACCCCAAAACTAAAGAAGTGATGTACGATACACGAGTTGAATCACTGAAATGTTCATAACAGAGATGGATGATGTTTTGTTTGGCAAGACTAAAATGCCTATGCTCAGCACTGCAGAGATCTGTTGGGGATTCTGCAGTGGTTCTGCATGTGAATTGGGCAGGAGACTTTTATCTCCACATCAAAAACTATACATTGGCTCCTGTAAACAAAGATGCAACTAATAATCATTAGATTTTCACACCCCTAAGACCTGAGGAGTGATAGACTTGATGTTTCTTGCTCACTTCCCAAAGAGGAAATCTGTTGTTCGTTATTTCCTACTATTGAGCACTTGTGTGTGTATGCTTCCCTGTGTCCCTGCAATGCTGTGTGCTCATGTTTTAACATTCCTCCGTCTTGCTGCTTTATAGGATAGTAGAGATTTCTGACCACTATCATTTCTCATCATTTCATTCTGTGGAGCTGAAACCTAATCTGGACAGAGCCTTTCAATACTGTATCTGAAACAGCTAAGTAAAATCCCTCCGGACTTACAATTTAATCATATTTATGAGCTGGTTCTTTGTATTTGAGTAAAACCTGGGTATTGCTCCCAAAAGGCTAAAAATAAAATTAGATTGTTTTTTCAGACTTTCATTGGAGTTCATTTGTTTCCAGGTTGGACACCCAGGTCTCTGGATTCTCATTTTATTTGGGAAGATGGGGTCAGTATGGGAGACGAGGGATGGAGTAAGGCAAACATTCATGAAGAAACACTGATAAAATTTTGAATGTGGCATCTATTCTGCTGCTGAATCAACACTTAATCTGCGGCAAATAACATTGGCAGAATGCCAGTTCATAAAACACACTATAAAATGCTATAGAATATTCCAATGTCTGATGTGCTTCTCGAGCAAACACCATTAAATCAAGACATAGCCCTTTTTAGTATTATGACACTTCATATATGATAATAGTGGGATAAAATGATTTTTCATTTTCTGATGTATCTACTATTTACAACACACCATGCTAGACTCAATAAATATATATACAATTTTAAGACAATGTACTACATCATGTCAGAGGCTTGTAAAGGAGCATAGAAATACAGGGAGATGACCATTAGTTCACTAAGTGGGTTGTTGCTGTTAAAGATCCAAGTTGAGTATAACCCACAGAGACCCTATGAACAACAGCTCTGAACGCTGCCCTATCCTATGCCATCATCACACTTCCTGACACGGAAGAGCCTGTTGCAACAGTCACTGTGTCAATGCTCCTGGTTGAAGGTCTTCCTCCCCTATGTTAAAGCTCCACCCTTCCAAGCATCATGTCCCTCTCCAAGGAATAGCCCCTCCTAGCAGCATAACGAAAGTATGTGAGATGAAGCCTCATCATCTTTGCCCACAAAGAGCACTCTGGCTGCACCCTGTCCAAGACATATTGTTAGTTATTTTGGCCATCCATGGATGTTCAGTATTTTTACCCAACACCACAGCTCAAAGGCATCAGTTCTTCTGTCATCCTTATTTATGGCCCAGCTTTCAGATGTATAGCAACTGATAGGTAAGATCATGGCCTGTGTCAGACACACCTTAGTCCTCAAACTGACATCATCACTCCTCAATAATGTGGCAAGGTCTCTAACTGCAGACTTTCCCAATGCAATATGTCTCTTGATTTCCTGGTACCAAGGGTATTAATTGTAGATCCAAGTAA
>NW_006399758.1:9535162-9542666 GCF_000299155.1 Elephantulus edwardii | reverse complement strand
TTTGTATGTTGATCTTGTATCCTGCTACTTTGCTGAATTGGTCAACTACGTCCAATAGTTTTCTTGCTGAGTCTTTAGGGTTTTCTAAGTATACTATCAAGTTTCAATATTTTTTCCATCTATCATGATGTTGCCTATAGGTCCAGTGAAAAGAATCATTGTTTTCTTGACTTAGATATCTAGTCCATATTGATGGCTGTATTCTTTGATCTTCTATAACAAGTACTTCTTCAAGTCCTCCTCACTTTCAGCAAGCAAGGTTGTGTCATCTGCATAATGCAGGTTATTGACAAGTCTCCGTCTGATCCTGATGTCACATTCCTCTTCATAGAGTCCAGCTTCTCAAATAATTTGCTCATCATACAGATTAAGTATATATGGACAGAGAATACAACCCTAGCACATTCCTTTTTTATTTTAAACCATATAGTGTTTCCTTGCTCTGTTCACACAACAACCTCCTAGTCTAAGTATTTTTTTTTGTTTTAATTGCTTCCACATTTACCCCACATTCCCAGATCTTATTCATTGACACACTTTACAGTGGTCATATCTGATGCCTGGATCAAGGGTCAAGGAAGCAGTCCCCAGTGTCTCATGGAGGAAAGGTCACTGGTCACTAAGGAGCTATGTTAATGCTAAGGCAACCCCCTGGAGCTGTCGAAATCCACAAGCATCTCCATGGGAGAGTGATGGGCAATCTCTTCCCCCATGGTATGTGGTCTCCACAGTCCACTGGAGCTTCAGCTATGAGTCAGTGCTAATTCAACAGCAGTGAGCTGGTGATTTGACTAAAAGATAATGAGAGAGGTCTTGTGGTGTCTTCTGTACAGACTTGCACTGCTCACCCAAGAGTGGCAATTCTCTGGTGTTTCATAGCCACCAGGCCTGCAAAGGAGAAAGACAGGCAGTCTCCTCCCATGAGATTTACGTCACTAGTCATTATGTGTCTGACTCAGAATCAATTTACAGCTGACCTTCCAGTGGGTTTACAGGAGTAGTTGGCGATTTTGAACCACTTTCCTAGAGACTGGCAGCCCAACTCCTTACCACTTCACCGCCATACCATCCTCATAAGATTTACAGTCACCTGAATACCTGATAAAAGTGTATTAAGACATAGTTCTGACTCAGAGTTAATGAGCTCACTTGAAGAGTTAATGGTTTGTCAGATGGTTCTGAAACCTAAGAACTGTTCTGTGCTGGAGGGACTCCCCACATCCCTTTTCCTGCAAGTCCCTGAGGTCCTGGCTGTCCTGGTCTGTGCTCTGGTCTCACCCTGTTGGGCTGCATGGCCCTCACAGTGCTGCCTCTTGATGGTGTGCCCCTTCTTTTCCGACTTCCCCTGTGACTAGGAGTCTCCAGCACATGGAACACATTTAAAGTCTCTGCAAAAGCCGCATCAGATTCCATCTTCAAACTTATGTCCATCAGTGACACTGGAGCCCACTCCACACACAGAGGAAGATCAGTCCACTTCAGAAGGTGTTCCCAACACAACTGCCACTCCAGCTCCAGAAAACAGTCTACTTCTGTGCCCATCATCCTATCTGCAAACTATCACAGATGTGCATCAGGTTCTGCCTTGGGCACCAGGTTAACAACCCTACTTTGGACCCCTTTCCAGTGTCCACTTGGGATTCCACTACAAATCCAAAGGCTGATTCATGTGCAGCAGACACTCTAGGTCCTCCCTCAATGTCATCTCTGGGACACAATCCAGTTTTAGACTGAGTGTGTCCTCTGGAACACATTGTAGGGAGGTATCAGTTTCACATGAGCATAATTAAGTGCTTTGTGTGTGATTCTCATTCTTCTCAATGTTAGCCATAACTTGTTATCCACACAATCAAATGCCTTTGCATATTCAATAAAGTCTATTTATGCTTTATTGATTTCATCAAGAGTAAAGATAGCATTAAGGTAAATGGTAAAACTTGAGGCTGGTTAGAAAACAACTGACAATAAAGGGCTTTATCCCATTCATAACTGGTCAAAGGAAGAAAGCATAACCATTTGTCTTAGAATCCTGGGGCTTGTTGTTGTTGTTATGTGCCGTCGAGTAGTTTGCGACTCAAAGCAACCGTATGTACAAGAGCCCCAAACGCTACTCTATCCTGTGGCAACCCCACCGTCTCCGACACACTCATTCCCACCACCCCAAACACAGAATCGATCCATCTCATCAAGGTCCCTCCATCCTCCCAAACATGATGTCCCTTTCCAAGGACCAATCCCTCCTTGCAACATGCCCAAAGTATGTCAGACAAAGCTTCAGAATCCTTGACTCCAAGGAGCATTCAGGCTTCACCCTCTCCAGGACAAACCTGTTTGTTCTCCTAGCAGTCCATAGTGTATTCAACACTCTTCTCCAGCATCACAGCTCAAAAGTATCAATTCTCTTTCTATCATCCCTAGTCATTGTCTAACTCTCTGATGCATAGGACGTAATTGTGAAGACTATAGCCCAGATTGGGTGCACCTTATTCTCAAGCCTGACGTAGTTGCTCTTCAGTACTCTTGAGAGGTCTCTCACAGCTGACTTTCCCCATGCAATTCATCTCTTAATTTCCTGGCTGCTGTTACCAAGTGTTGACTGTGGAGCCAAGCAAACTAAAACTGTTAACTATCTCAGTCTCTTCACCATCCTGATGCTGCCAATTGACCTGGTGGTGAAAAAGTTTGTCTTCTTGATGTTGAGCTTCAATCCATATTGAAGGCTGCAGCAGTCCTTGACTTTCTGTGGCAAGCGCTTCAGGTCCTCCTCATTTTCAGCAAGCAGGGTCGTGTCATCTTCCACCAATCCTGATAACAATATACTTCACTTACCAGTTTCACAATGTATTGCAAAGGTACAGTAATTAAAACACTGTGGTACTGATAAAATAACAGAAAAGAGATTACTGCTCTAAAACTAAGAATCTAGATTCCATACATTTATGCTCAGTTGATTTTTTAAAATAAATTTTTTATTTAATTGTGATTTTAACAAAATTTTACAGAACAGTTAGATTTCCACTCATTCATTGTTGCATATTTTATTCCCTATCCCTCCCTTCTCCCTCCCCAAGCTGACATTTTTTTAACACTAGTTTATGTACAAAATTCAAATACATTGTTTTTGAAAACAGAATCTTCCCATTTCCTTTACCCTCTCCACCCACTTGGGCTTCCAAATGCAAAAGAACGGAGTAAGATCCATACCTCACATATATATAAAAATTAACTCTAAACAGATCAAGGGTCTAATATAAGAGCCAATAGTTTTAGAATGAAAAACAAAGCCATAATGGTTCAAGACTGAATTTAACCCAAAATTAAGCACTTTTTATGCATCAAGGGGATTTTACTAAGAAGTTTCAAGAGTCAACCTGAAGAATGGAAGGAAATATATTCAATACCGATTTAATATTCATAATAGTAAGGAACTTGAAAAAATAAATCATTCTCAGAAAAGAGGAAGACTTTCCACAAAATAGATTGACACGGTGACTGCATCAATGGTCATGAACATGACAGACAGAGATTGTGAAAGTACTGAATAAGACAAGGCTTCTATTTGTTGTTCATAGGGTCACTGTGAGTTGGAGTCAACTCCAAGACAACTAACAACAACCTTCTTTGGGTTTCAAGGCTGTAAATTCTAACAAGAGAAGACTGTCCGTCTGTTCCCTAGGAGCTGGTGGATTTGAAAGACTGGAACCACATGACTCACAGTAGAACTCCCCAAAGAATAGCTAGCTGTCCATTTTTCCAAGTATTGTTAATGCAGTGACATGCCTTCAAGTCCATTTCTATTCATTTAGTTCATATTAACCCTATGTACAGCAGTAAGTAACATTGCCCAGCCCTGCAGTATCCTCATAATTACCACTATCCTTGAGCTCCTTATTGTAGTCTCTGTGTTCATCAATTCCTCTGTTTTACCAAATATCATATCCTTCTTTTAGAACGGATTCTTCCTAATAATATGCCCAAATTATGTAAGATTAAATCTTTCTATCTTTGCTGCTAAGAAGCATTCTGACTCCACTTCTTTCAAGAATTGTTCATTCTTCTAACAGTCTAAGGTGTAGTCAATATTTATCACCAATGCCTCAATTAAAAGACATCAATTGTTTTATGCTTTCCTGAGTTTGTCCAACTTTTACATACATATGAGGCAAATGAAAATGTCATAACTTGGGTCAGGCTTAACTTAGTCCTCCAGTTGACATCTTGAGTTTTTTTTAAGTACTTTAAAGAAGCTTCTAGAAATAGGTTTATCCAATTAAATTCATTATTTTATTTCTAGGCTGCTGCTTTCACAGTGTTGATTACAGATCAAAATAAAATTAAAACCTTGATGATTTCAATTCTTCGTTTATTGTGATATTGCTTATTGATCTAGTTGTGAAATTGTTTTGTTTATGCTAAAGTATGGTTTAAATGAAAACTCCAACCTTTATATTTAAGTACTTCAAGTTCTCTTTGCTTTCAGCTAGCAAGGTTGTGTCCATCCTCATATTTCAGATTTTCGATAAGTCATGCTCCAAACCAGATACTACATTCTCTTTAATATAGCACAGATCTGTGCAGTATTCGTTTAGCATGCAGACTGAATTATGTGATGAAAGAATACAACTATGATGTACACCATCAAAAACTGGCAAGATTGTAGGGTAATTGGAAAGTCACACATTCCTGGTGGGAAAGTAAAATTTTCCCACAAATACTGTAGAAAATAGTATGGTGTTTCCTTAAAAGCTAGAAACAGAATTACTGTGTGACTCAGCATTCCTAGATATATACCCTACCGTAATAAAACATAAGTTTACCCATGACATGATTAAGCATACGCATATCTGTGTTTACTGCAGCACTATTCAAAGTAGCAAAAAGATGGAAAAAAGCTTACCTCTCCATTATCAAATGAGCGTATCAGCAAATCATGGCACATACATACATGCATATAGATACAGATTTGGCAGTAGGTATTTGTACAGACACTACACAATGTTAAAGAATAATGTAGAATTTACAACAAAAAATCCATCACACAACAAGGATGAAACTGGAAGATGTTATGCTGAGTGAAATGAGTCATTCATAGAAGGAAGAATATAAAATCATATGTGGCCACTATTATAAAAAGCTAAGAAAAGATTTTCACACAGAATGAAGCATTCTTTGGTGGTTACCAGGGAGTAAGGGGAGGAAGAAAAATCAGTAACTAGATGGCAAACACGTGCTAAGTTTGGTGAGTGGAAAGATAATATTCAGAATGAGGAAAGTCGACACAACATGGTCCAGACAAAAGAAGACATTGAGGATTATGCAAAAGTAAACAGCAGGAAATACAATTACAGGTACAATCCTGGAACAACAATAATAACAAATGATACTTTACAAATGGACACATGGGTAGATATGTAAACTAAACAGATGGGAGATGTTATGTGGAAGTACAACTTGTATAGATACGGATTTGGCAGTAGGTATTTTTACAGATATATTTATATGTGCTGCAAATATATTTATGTATATAATAGAACACACAGGAGACACAGTCAGGAAAACTCCTTACAGACTATTCTACCAAAGCTATAATATGTTGTTGTTAGGTGCCATCAAGTCATAGACGACTCATAGTGACCGTATGAACAAAAGTCCTAATCACTGTTCATAGAGTTTCCAGAGGCAAGCCATTTTGGAAGTGGATGCCACTACTGCATCCAAGCTTGTTTTAATCGGGAATCTCCACCAAACACTGTCCACCATGGGTAACCATTATCGCATTTGGCACATTGCTGTCACAGTGTTTAGCACCACAGCAACCACAAGTTACCTCTGTAGAGCAATGCACAGGCCAGTGCTATACCATGTAGAAGAATGTTTGAGGTAAAAAAACAACTTGAACAGGGCCTGTGGGCCACAGATTATAGTCAACAGCTCTCTCTCTCTGTCTCTCTCTCTCTCTCTGTCTCTCTCTCTCTCTCTGTCTCTCTCTCTCTGTATATATATATATAGTTTGTTGTTGTTTACCGCTGAGTCAGAACCGACGCATAGCTGACCCTCTGGTGGGTTTTCAGAGGCAGTTGGTAGTTGATTGCATGGGAGGAGATTGCCCATCTTTCTCCCACAAAGTAGTTGGTGGCCTCGAACTGGGTGCCTTCAGGATTGCAGCACAGCTTTTTGCAACTAGGCCACCAGATCTCCCTTAATGTCCACAATTTAACAACAAAAAGACAAACCATTCATTTCATTAAGTAGACAAACACATTTCACAGAGGAGAATATTCAGATAGCCATCTAAAATTCATGAAAAGGTGCTCAGGGTTATTAGAGATCAGAGAAATGCAAGTCAAACCCACAATGAAATGCCATTGTTCCCCCACTAGGCGTCTAAGACTTAAAAAGAACAAAAATAACAAATGTTGGCAAGGATGTGGGGAAATTGGAATCCTTATCTTTTGCTAGTTGAAATGTAAAATGATAAACAAAATGTGGAAACAATGTGGTAGTTCTTCTAAACATATAACTCAACAATTTTAGAGGTTTATTTATACCCAAACTCTAGGTTATACAAATTCTAGGTTTATTCATACACAGATGCTTAAAGTTGAGACCTGTATACCAATTCATTGCAGCACTATTTGCTGTAGCCAAAAGGTTGAAACAACCTAAATTCCTATCAACAAAATGTGGTAAAACAGAGCCTGTAGAAGAAATAAATTTGTAATACATGGTACAGTATGGATGAAGGTTGAAGCCATTATATGGAGTGAAATAAGCCAATCACAAGAAGAGTAATGTGTTGTATATTAAAGTCAAGAAAAGTATAATGGATAAAGATCAAAGTTTATCAGTGGTTAACAAAGTAAGAAGATGAGAGAAAGAGAGGTGAAGAATAATGGAAAAACCATAAAGAATAAGAGCAAAGCAGCACATTTGCTTATTATTAGTTGTCATTCTGTACCATCAGTTTGGTATAGATGGGAGGAGATTGCTCCTCCTTCAGAGCAGCTGGTGGATTCAAACGTGTACTGTCAATAATTTGTACCTTGATTTAAGAAAATGGTAACAGTTGGATGGTAGATACATTTATAACATTCACAAAACTAAGTTTCTACTGAGGCTGCTTATGCACAACCAACAGCTTCAAGAGGTTGGGTTCATTGGTTTGGAGATTTAAGGTCATGGGTTCATAGGACATCCAGTTAATTAGTCTAATAGCATGTTTAGGATTTCTAGCTGCTCAGTAGGAGAATGATGGGCACCTCCAGTGTGTTTTATTGCCTTTAAAAATTTGCTGGAAGGTAAGATATAGATCCGTTCCAACTTGATGGTAGTCAACAACTCTATATCCTAGGTGTTGTTTTTGGTGTTGTTTTTTTTTTTAATAACGTCTAAGGTCTTAAAATCTTTCTAGTGATAGTGATATTAACTGGGAATAAATTTGGATAAACTTTTTTTTTTTTCTTTTCACTTTTTTAAAATTTTATTTTATTAATTTTAATGAACA
>NW_006399758.1:9528288-9534977 GCF_000299155.1 Elephantulus edwardii | reverse complement strand
CCCTATCACTCCTCCCTGAGAGAGATTTCACCTGATTCATAAGGGAAAGGGGATGGTGTATTCTCTTAGCTACTTCCTGCTGAAAAGGGACCCTGTAGGTTTCATGGTGAAGATCTTCTCTCACTACTCTAAAGGGCCCCTTTGTTAATAGGAAACACGTAGACTATTGTGGGGATTGATTTTGGAATTTAGATGCACTGTTATCAATTGTGCTTAGCCATACATGTTCATATCCTTGAAGATGCATCATGGAACTGTTGCAGCCCAGAAGACACAAATTTAACTGACAAGTTAAAAGTACATGAGTAAAAAATTAAAAGTAATAATATTCCATGTAGATGTTCTAACAGTGGCACAAATTACAGGGGGAAGGTAGTTCTTAAAATAAAAGGCCTATTGACTCTATGGTACACGACAACATACGGTGAATAATAGAATGCAGCAGGCATTCACTACATAGAATAATAAGCCAATAATTAAATCATCCAGAGATGAGTTGACACAGAGACTTCAAAAATGGGCTTGAGAGTTTCCTAGATGGTGACGATGGCAAGGATAGGGCAGGGTTCAGATTGGCTGTTCATAGGTCGTACTCTCATAGCCATTCATGAGAAATACTCAAAGAAACTTAAGAACAAGATCCAGAAAGCAGTATCTGCTTAAAGATAGAGTTTAGCATGTAGGAAAGACTAGACTAGAAGGACTAATGAATATGAGAATCACAAGTAGGAAGTTGAAACAATGAATTTAAAATATAAGTATTGCAATTAATGTCAATATAAAATATGCATTCATGTTTAAATGGAAAACCAGTCTGCTTTATGAACTTTGACTCAAATGACAATAAAAATTAATTTAAAAATAAAAAGCTTGCAAATAACTGCCCAAAGCACAATTGGTCTCTATTCACCCAGAACAGCAAAGGAAAATCAAGAACAGGAGGAAAATATAGAATATTTGTCTAATTCCTTCAATGTACAGTGTTTCCTTTGTCATGACATCAGAACTAGATGGTGCTCCGTTACCGTTACTGAACATTTTGATCAAAAGTTACAGCAAAGTGTCTTGAACAAAAGGGGTAAAATACAGAACAGAATGTCAAAATTTCATTAATTTTAGGCTTTCTGGATCCATGGAAGGAAGATGAATCCCTGAAACTATTTCTCTGAAATTATCTTTAAACCTTAAAGAAGATTTATTGATTATCAAGGTCAAATCTTAGGAATGTATATATAATAATGTAAAGCCCATTGCTGAAACATATACACACAAAATAAAACCTTAAACGAAGATTATCCTCTCAAGGCTTTTAAAGACAATAGTGTAATGAGTAAAAAATGTCTCTGTTAAGTAATTTTAAAAAAAAAAAAAAACTAACTCTAAGATCAAATTGACAACAGAAATTAGAACAAATAGATAGGAAGCAAAGAGGTCAGTGAGTTATATTAATGGGAAGGAACAACTCAGAAAAGAAAGGTGAAAATGATTGCATAACTCCAAGAATGTAATGAATATCCCCAAATTGTATATATAAATGTTTATATAAGCCATTCATCCATATATTGAATTGGTATGTTTTGCTATATGTATTTTCAACAACAAAATAAAAGATAAAAAGACAGTGATTATAAACCTTTTAAATGCTAAAAGTTACCATAAACAATTCAGTAGAAAAACGACAGCTCTGAAGATAAAATGCAATACAGATTTAACAGACAGATAAGAAAATGACAGACAACTCAAAGAGGAGAATACGGACTAAAGCGAAGATGAAACAAATCATGGAAGAGTCTTTCTAAAATATATAGATGAATAGGTGTTCCAATGCATTTGCAGTAAGAGAAAGCAAATCAAGTTTTTGCTATCAAACTGGCAAAAGTGAAATAGTGATTTATCTTTTGCTGACAGGGATAAAGAAAAATGGTACTGTCATGCACTTTACACATTGCTTCTACAAAAGCGAAAAATCTATGAGAATTAAAACTTTAACATTTGATGATGTGAATTGTACTACTTATATTAATATATATGCATATATATCAAATATATATTTCTTAAAATATTGTTCAAATGAGTATCTTTCTACTATAAATCTGTTCCATAAAAATAAAAGCATATGTATGTAAGATTATATTTGCAATGATATTTATTACCGTATTTTTCATCATGACAACAAAAGTGAAATAAAGCACAGTCTCCATCAGAAGCAGGCAGGATATTATGTTGCAGCCACAATAGAATAGAATAGAATTTTAAAAGAATAAATTCAAGTTAATACAAAAGAAGCCCCACAAAATATTACTGGAGAAAAAAAAAGCAAGAGGGGGAAATGCATATACAACTATGAAGCTATCTGGTGAACAAAAATTGCTCCTGTATGTATGGGAATCCCTGGGTGATGCAAATGATTAGAGCACTCAGCTAGTTACTTAAGTTTGGCTGTTCAGAAACTCCCGGGAGAAATGGCCTAGCAATTCACCAATGGCCACTGAGTCAACCCTGACTCAGTAGTCTCCACATGTTATGGAGATGTTTCATGGGGTTCTTTTCACTGTAAACTTTATGGAAGCAAATTGGGCCTTTTTTCCACAGTGGGTAGGTTTGAACCTCCAACCTTTAACTCGAAATCACAAAATGCACCACCCACAGAATACACCACCCAAAAATCAGCCACTGACAGCAATATAGAGAACAATTTTACTCTGATACACGTGGTATTGACAAGAATCAGTATCAACTCTACGGCAACTTGTTTAGAGGTGTATAAATGTTTGTCTATAGTTACAATTATGAGAAATACATGTTACAAACAACTCAAGGAGGAGAAAGGTAACTTGCTTACACATATATTTGTAAATGCACACATGTACAGTTGATCCTTGAGTAATGCTGGCATTAGGGACTCTGACTCCTGCACAGTAGAAAACTCAAGTGATAATTTTTTCTGAATAATCTTCTCTCATGTGTTTATTTATTTATACAATTGGTATATTATATTCATAATATTATAGAAATTGTTTTAATATATCTCAACTCATAGTGATTCCATGGCTTGTAGGGTTTGCTTGACTATAATGTTGACAGAAAGCAAACTGCCACATTTTTCCCCGACAGATCTGGGTGGGTTCAGACTGCTGGCTTTTCAGTTATGCAAAGGCTTTTGACGTGTGGATCACAACAAGCTATGGCTGACTCTGAGAAGAACGAGAATCCCAGAACATTTGATTGTGCTTATGCGAAACCTACACTTGGACCAAGAGGCAGTCATCAGAACAAAGCAAGGAAACACTGCATGATTCAAAAACAAGAAGAGGGTCTGTATTCTGTCTCCATACCTCTTCAATGTGTATGCAGAACAGATCATCTGAGACACTGGGCTGTACGAGGAGGAACGGGGCATCAGGATTGGTGGACGAGTCATCAACAATATACATTATGCAGATGACACAACCCTGCTTGCTGAAACTGAAGAGGACCTGAAGCACTTGCTGCAGAAGGTCAAGGACTGCAACCTTCAATACAGATTGAAGCTCAACATCAAGAAAGATTCTCACCACTAGGCCAGTTGGCAGCATCAGTATGGATAGTGAAGAGATTGAGATAGTTAACTGTTTTCATTTGCTTGGCTCCACAATAAAGGTACTCTTGGTACCAGCAGCCAGGAAATCAAGAGATGAATTGCATTGGGAAAGTCAGCTGTCAGGGACATGGAGACTAATGTGCACCTGATCCAGACTATAGTCTTCACAATTACGTGCTATGCATTGGAGAGTTGGGCAATGAATAGGGATGATAGAAAGAGAATTGATGCCTTTGAGCTGTGGTGCTCAAGAAGACTGTTGAATATACCATGGACTGCTAGGAGAACAAACGGGTTTGTCCTGGAGAGGGCAAAGCAGGAATGCTCCTTAGAGTCAAGGATTCTGAAGCTTCGTCTAACATATTGTGGGCATGTTGCAAGGAGGGACTGTTCCTTAGAGAGGGACATCATGTTTGGGAGAAGACCCTCCATGATATGAACCAATTCAGTGACTGGGGTGGTGGGAGTAAGTGTGTCAGAAACGGTGAGGTTGGCACAGGATAGAACAGGGTTTAGGGCTCTTGTACCATAGGGTCACTATGAGTCACAAGCACCTCAATTGCACATAACAACACAAATGACAACAGCCAAATGTATAACTGTTGTGCTATCAGATGGAGAGTTTCACCACTAAGATGGCCCTTCTCAGCTGGTTCAAATCCATCAGTAGCTCGAAGAGAGAAAGGTGTGCTATGTTCTTCTATGTGATTGATAGTCTCAAAAAATCTGCTGAAGATTCGGCTATGAGTCAATTCTGACACACTGGCCATGAGTTGGAGTTATGTTGTGGTTTGGTTTTGAGGTTTTTTAAGCTGCTCTGATTCTCTGGTATACCTCCTCCCCTCCCCTATGTTTATGTTTATGTCTAACCACTTAATTTGTACAATTAAGTGTCCTGGGTTTTCTCACTAAAATACTAAATTATAACAATGCTTCCATGCTGTTACTTATTAGTTCTTCTTTCAATGGCTGTTCATGGAAAACTAATTGATATTTTTTTAAAAGTCCATAGTGACTACAGATTGAAATACACACAGTTTTACAAGAAAATTCCAGTGAGGAGACCAGCCAAAATCAGGAGGTACTCACATTCTTTTCTATCATAAATTACTTCACATGCTCATTTAGGAACAGTATTTGGGCACTCCTAAAGTTTTTAAGTTGGATTTCATATTTCTCTTTCAAATCTTAAAAGGCTGTATTTCATTCTGTACAATTAAAAAAAATAAAAAATAGTTTAAAATTTTTGTTTCATTTCCCTCTAAACCATTCTACTTAAAACGGCCTCTTGCAGAAAGTGAAACTGTGGTGCTCCTTGGAGGCAAGGATGGTGCAACTTTGTCTCATCTAGTTTGTGCATGCTGGTAGGAGGGATCAGTACTTGGGGAAGGACATTATACTTGAAAAAGTGGAGGGTGATTATAAGAGAGGAAGACCCTCGAAAAGATGGATTGACATGGTAACTCTAACAATGGAATCAAGTGTGTCAGAGATGGTGAGGAAGGCAAGTTTCAGATTTGTTGTTCTATGGGTCACTATGAGTCACAGTCGACTCAATGGCACAACCATAACAACAACTAGATCATTTTCATGTATTTGGGAGTTTTTATGTTTCACATATTAGTCTACAAATAAGACATGTATAAAATCAAAACAAATTTCTATGTCACGAATATACACTCAAATTTTCTTACTAATAAGATGAGCAAGAAAAGGTTTGGAGACCAGTGAAACAAGAAGTCTTCACTATTATTCAAGGAGCCCATAGTGGCATAGAGTGTTACATGTAGATAGGCAGTCTCCTCCTGTCAGCTTCAGAAACCAGGTTGTGGGTCACCATGCATCAGAATAAACTTGAAGACAGTGGCTTTTTTTTTTAAACTAACTATTCAGCTCTGGTGGCTTAGTGGCAAAAAGCTGTGCTACAATTCCAAAGGTATGTGGTTCAATGCCCCCAGCTGCTCTGCATAAGATGGATGGGCTCTGAAAACATGCTAGAGGGTCAGCTATGGGTTGGTTCCAACCCTAGGTATATAGCAACAACAATTAAGATATGTGAGTCTACTCAGTTCTTGATTTCACACCTTCTTCTCCTTTCTAGAACCTTTTCTTATTAAATGTTCTCTCTCTTTTCCTCATCTGTTCAATGTCTTTCACCTGTTTGTATGTCGTAGTTGTTGTTGTTAGATGTTAAGGAGTCAAATATGACTCACAGTGACTCAATGAACAACAGGTCTGAACCTCTCCTCTATATCCTGTGGCCTTCTCAGTCACCAATCGACTCAAGTCTACTGTTATAGTGACCGTGTCAATCCATCTTGTTGAAGGTCTTCCTCTCTTTCTCTGATTCCCTACTTTTCCCAGCATAATTTCTTCCAAGGACTGGACCCTCCTGACGACAAGCTGAACGTGTATAAGATGGAGTTTTACCATCCTTATCTCCACAGAGCACTTTAGTTGCACTTCCCAAAAGATTATTCAAGACTTGCATTTGAAAAGTCAGATGTGAATCTGATTCTTATTCTTTTCTAGATAAGCTACTTTTCCCCGCTCTGGAAAATTTTCACTTTAATGTTTCTATATTGCTATTCCTCCGTGTATTTATCTTGTTTGGCACAGCATAGATCCTTTCCAACTCTCTTTAATTATAGAAAATTTCCCATTAGTAGTTCTTCAAATATTTAACTTTTTCTTTTTTTTTCATTTTTTTCTCTCCTTCTGGGACAACTATTACTTTTTTTTTTTATTTCCATTCATTCATTGTTGCACTTTTCTCCCCTCCAAACCCTACCCCCCAGTACACTACTCTCCTGGAAAAGTAAAAGAAAAATTATTTCATTGTTTTACAATCTCTCCCCACAGGTCCACTCCACTCTGCAGCCTTCGCTCTGGACTCCTGTCATGACAAAAATACCTAAACACATATCCCTTTTAAACAGTTTTCACCCTCATCTGTTTTAATGCAGTATACATTATTGAACCCATCTGTCTCAGTCTCCCCTCAACCCTGATGTCAGTCCTGTTTTACAACAGTGGCACCATGCAGTATTTGTCCTTTTGTGACTGAGATACTTCACTCAGCATAATGTCCTCCAGGCTCACCCATTTT
>NW_006399758.1:9518656-9523258 GCF_000299155.1 Elephantulus edwardii | reverse complement strand
AAATATCTGTTCTTCATAACAGATTATTCCTCTGGTATTCCCTCCTTTCAGCTAAGATCCATCTATTCTATTGTTCTATAGTTTCCACATTCTGTTGGGTCATGCTTCTTTGGGATGGGAATAAATATCTCTCTTTCAATCAGTTGGCCAAGTGGTTGTTCTCCAGATTTCCTGGCACAACTTGGTGAGCACATCTAGGGCAGCATCTGTTAGCTGAAATACTTCAATTGGTATACCATCTATTCCTGGGGCCTTGTTTTTGCTATTTCCCTCAAAGCAGCTTGAACTTCTTCCTTCATCACCATAGCCTCTTGTTCATATGTTATTTCATTAAATTCTTCTGTGTCTGCCAATTCCTTACGGTACAGTGACTCAGTATATTCTTTTCATCTTCTTTTAATACTTCCTGGATAATTTAATATTGCTTGTATAACCAAGTAAATTTAAATCATTGATAAATTCAATCTCTTCTCTATCATGATGTTACCTATTGGTCCAGAGGTAAAGATTTTTGTTTCCTTGGTGTTGAAATGTAATCCATATGGATCTTAGAACTACAATTTTCTACTTCATATTGGAATCTTAAGTTTTCTTCCACCTCTTCACAGACTCTTGAAAAAAGAATGTCTTATACAATATTAAAAAAAAAAAGAAACAAGTTTAGTTGTGTGAAAGTTTACAAATCACATTGGTCTTTCCAGACAATTATTCATAGGTATTTTTAATTACCATCAGTTGATGCAATTAACATTATAATGTATAATCAAACTTTTATGGTAAATTGTTATTCCTCTCACTCACTTCTCTGTTTATTAATGTGTAATTTTGAGGGGGTTTTATTTTATACTGGTTTGCATACAAAATGTGTATACATTATGTTTCAATCACATACAATATATTTCACACATTCCTTCATTCACATTGTGTTTCATAAAATTAATCACCATGAATCTATGCCCACTATTACCCTATCTTTTCTAGTCCTCTACTGGAGCTTTCCAAATTCCTTCACCCTCTTCCTACACCCAGAGTTTTCTATTTTTAAATTTAAAACTATTAAAATTTAGTTTTAAAGATGTGTTAACTGAAACTTAACTAACTCCAAGACATATGAGAGACTTCTTGGCTTTTACCAAACCAGTCTGAATGTTGCAGGACTTAAAATATAATAGAAAGAAAGCTATTTGGGTATTGTGTGGAGTTTCTGTTCTACCTCTTTATTCTTTCTATATTATTATCTCTGACTAGACACTTTTCCAGATACCTAGCTATTTTTTAACCTTATATTCAATTATACTTATGGAACTGTTACAGTAATCTTGTTCTCAATGATAAATTCCCCGGCAAAAGATCAAATTCCCAGGCAAAAGATCTAGACCCTGCTTTTATCAAGCATTAGAATATAACAGGGAACCTAGTTTGAATGTAGACTATATTAGAGGAGAGTCATTTTTATGTCTGTTTAACACTGTATGTTAAACACACAGAAGACTCATTATTGGTTAATTATTATTAACTACTGAACAGAACACTAATTACAAGTGTGTTGGGTACTATTAAGGAAAACTCCAGGTGCTGTGGAATATATAAACAGGAGGCTTAATCTATTTGGGGGCAATCAAGTAAAACTAATTCTTCAGCAAAAGAACCAACAGTTCATAAAGTCACTCTTTAGTGGGATTTGTGAAGGAAGCAGTCAGTGTCAGATTCCTAGTCAGTTTGCCCTATCCCCTTGGGGACTTGAATCACCTTGACTTTGTCACTACTGAGTTTATTAAAGTAAAAACATGCATGAATTGCTTGGTAATACTATCTGCATCAGAAAGCTGGACAATTACTAAAGATAATAAAAGAGAATTGCATACCTTTGAACTGTGGTGCTGGAGAAGAGTGTTGAACATACCATGGACTGCTAAGCAAACACACAGCTTTGTCCTAGAGAGGGTGAAACTGGGCTTCTCTTTAGAGGCCAGGATTTTTAGCAACTCTAGGCATATTGCCAGGAGGGACCAGCCCTTGGAGAAGGACATTATGCTTGGAAAGGTGGAGGAGCAGCACAAAAGAGGCAGATGAGATGGATTGACTAAGTGACTGTGGTAATGGGTGTGGGTATGTCTGAGACAATGAAATTGCTTCAAAATAGAGTAAGAGGATTCAGAGCTGTTGTACATAGGGTTGCAATGAGTCGCAAGAGACAGGACAGCACATAATAAAAACAACTACTATATGTGTCTAGAAATAAAAGTCACATTTTAACCATGGTGATTTGTGTTTCTGGCTTCTTCCATGCCCACTCTCCCACTCTGTTTTCTTTTCCATCTTGCAGATGAAGGAGCTTCTATGCACCCTTGCGACGACACATACTGTGGACCTTTTCCAGAGTCTGAGCCAGAAGTGAAAGCTGTAGCTAACTTCCTCCGAAAACACAAAAAGCACATTAAGGCTTACCTCTCCTTTCATGCATATGCCCAGATGTTGCTGTATCCCTATTCTTACAAATATGCAACAATTCCCAATTTCAGCTGTGTAGTAAGTATTTGACTTTGTATTTATGTGTGTTTGGGGTCTTGCTTCCTTTTTAATGCTGTCTAAACCAAATCTCTGCCCTCAAGTTCATTTCAACTCAAAGCAACTAACTCTCAACTGGGCTTCTGAGGCTGTAAATCTTTATAGTAGGAGACTGCTAATATTTCTTCCATGGAGCAACTGGTGGATTTGAACTGCTGAGCTATTACTTATTAGTTAGAGCATGTAACACCCTATGCCACCAAAGCTACTTTCTGGTGTCAAGAAAGCTTTTATTAGAAATGATAAGTACATAGGTTTTAATTCATTTATTCCTCTTAGCGATGTTGTGAGGTAGATATAATCTCCATTTTACAGATAAAAAACCTGAAAACCAGAAATACTTAAGTATACAGAGTTATGAGTCATCCAGGACCGAGGCCTGGGTCTAGCTCCAGAGTTTTTAACCACTATGCTTTGCTGCCTCCCAAATGCAATCATTCCAAACTTGTGATACTCTTACCATAGGTTATGCTGAAAAAAGGTCAGCAAGGATTTGATTTATATTACAGCTTCAGTCACATGTGCAGGGCTATATAATTAACTTTATTGAGTAAATAATTATTCATAGATTATAGTCTGACCCTCATTAATTAAAAGCAAGTTTTCATTTATAACCACTATTTGCTTACTGCTACTAAATCCCTGGGTATATATCTGAGACATAGAATAAGATTACTTGAAAACTATTAAAAAGAAAAAGTCCTTTTTTCTCATTGGATCAGCGGCCCTATACACTACCTACCACCTGGCATAATTAATTGTGAAAAATATTTCAGACCCTATCAACATTATGGAAACTAACAACAGGGATTCCATAGTATCTAAAGGACTACAAAAGCACCTAGAGGACTATAAAAATTGAAACCAGACAAAATTAATGGTTTCAAAAGTCAGGACAGTAATTACCTCTAGGGAGGGCATAGGGATTGCAAGAGGGCACAAGGGCCTTCTGGGTCACTACTAATGGTCTGGCCATTGACCAGAACACTCTGGCTAAATGTAATCATTTTGTGATAATTCACTGAGCCATAAATTTTAACCCTGTAATCTCTTTTATGTATGCTATTCCTGGGGGGAAAAGCATTTTTATGGAAAAGAAGAAGCCCTTTCTCCATATACTTTGAAGCCCAAATCCTCACCAGCAGCTTGGAGTTTTAGGAATTCCTGTTGGACATATCCAAGATGGAAGAAACGAAAAGATGAGGAGACCAGAAGAGGACTAGGAGAAGGCTTTTATTTTGCCTAAAAAGGAATCTTTGCTCCTTACAATCGAAGAAAGGAGTCTGAGCAAATTTTCTCTTTTCAGAAATAGCACAAATGTTGTAGTTATCATGCATAGTGTGATTCTTCAGCTACTTTCTGAATCAAATAGGCTTTTTCTTCACTACTGTTTACCTGATACCTAACCACATACATCACAGTGTTCCCACAGGTTACGTGTTCAGCCCTTTCTAAATTGAAAATGGTCCATTTATATTCTCACAGCAGATTATTGGAGTTCAGATACACTTTATTTTATTGTGCTTTGCAGATCTTCTGATTTTTACCAATAGAAAGTTTATAACAACCCTACCAAGAATAAGTCTGTTGATGCTGGTTCCAACAGTGTGCTTACTTTGTGTATGTGTGCCACATTTTGGTGGTGGTAGTTTTGGCTGTCATAGACTTAACTATGACTCATAGTGACACTACAAGCAACAGATGGAAACTTTGTCCTGTCCTGTCCTAGCTTTAGTTTGCTTGGCTCCATAGTCAACAGTCTTGGCACCAGTAGCCAGGAAATTAAAAGACGTATTGCCATGGGGAAGTCTGCTGTTAGGGACCTCTCCAATGTACTGAAGAGCAATGGTTTCTCTTTGGAGACTAAAGTGTGTCTGATACAGGCCATGGTCTTTGCAATCACTTGTTATGCATCAGAGAGTTGGACAATGACTAAGGAACATAGAAGGAGAATTGATGCCTTTGAACTGTGGTGCTGGAGAAGAGTATTGAGGCTACCATGGACTGCTAGGAAAACAAACAGATTCATCCTGG
>NW_006399758.1:9516178-9518556 GCF_000299155.1 Elephantulus edwardii | reverse complement strand
ACAGTGGTTGCACCATTTTACACTCCCACCAACAGTGAATAAGGGTTCCAGTTTCTCCACAACCTTGCCAGCATTTGTTGCTTGCTTTTCTGTTAAATTTTGCTATTCTGACTCAGGTGAGATGATATCTCATAGTTGTTTTGGACTATTACATTCTTAAATCATTTTCTCTCTTCCTCAAGTTTTCTAAAGCATCTTAAAATCTGTTCCATCTCATTTATTCGTTCATGAACTATAGTCAATCATCCAACTCATATATTAAATTATTTCTTTCTATCAATTCTGATTGGTTCTGCTTTGTAACTCTTTGTCCATTGGTGCCACAGAAGGTCCTAACTATCTCCTTCTATAAAAATTATGGCCAAGAAAACCCCATGAAGCAGTTCTACTCTTTAATACATAGGATCACAGAATTGGAATAGACTCAACAAAAATGTGTTTGTTTTTAAGTTTTGTTCTCCTATACATCTTGAGATGTATCAGTGTTATTGTAAAATTTGTACCTTCACTGCCTCATTAATACCTCTCTATGAATTAGTTTTTGATAATGGTTACCCATGGTGGACAGTGTTTGGTGGAGCTTCCTGATTAAAACAAGCTTGGAAGTAGGAGTGGTATCCACTTCCAAAATGGGTTGCCTCCGGGAACTCTATGAACAGTGCTCAGGCCTTTTGTTCATAGGGTCACTATGAGTCAACTACAACTCGACAGCACCTAACTGTTGTTAACAACATTAACATAGAGAGAATTATGTTGGTCTAGTGGACAGGAAGTTATCCTATCAAGCCCAAGGTGGTTGATTTTCATCTGTGGCCCTCAGGCCTATCTCAAATTGTTTTGTGGGTTGCTTTTTTTTTTCTTCTTTTTTTTTTTTGTCAAACGTTCTTCTAGGTGGTATAGCACTAGTCTGTGCATTGCTTACAGAGGGAACTCGTGGTTGCTGTGATGCTAAACATTGTGACACTGATGTGCCAAATGCATTAATGGTGACCCATGGCTGACAATGTTTGGTGGAGCTTCCCAATTAAAACAAGCTTGGAAGCAGGAGTGGCATCCACTGCTGAAATTGCTTGCCTCTGGAAACTCTATGTACGAACAGTGCTCAGGCTTTTAGTTCATAGGGTTGCTATGAGTTGTCTATGACTCGACGGCACCTAACAACAACAACAACATGACATTAGTGGGGCAGTTCTCGTCTTTTATTTCAGTACTCACACATCTGTGTTCTTTGTCTCCTCATTTGTACCTTTTCTTTGGAAGTATCACCTACAATCTTTATACTAAGTCCCATCTGCTCTCATTTGTTTCTGAGGCATCACCAAGGTTAGAGTAAAAGGAGGAAGCCAAAAATTACTATTCATTGCCCAATTTTTTTATTAGAATTAAAATTTACAAATTATGATGGTTTTTCATTTAATCATTAACAGGTATTTTGTTTCATAACATTAATTATAATTGATTAGAATAATTGATTCATTACAATGCCTAATCAAATTATGTTTGCTACTGACTTTCTTCTTTATCCAAATTATATATTTATTAATTTTGTTCCCCTCTTTCTCATTCCCAACTTGAGTCTTGCATATCATAGTTTAAACATAATGTTCTCAAAATTTAACCTGCTATGACTTTTATCTTTTCTTATGCAGGAGAGATGTGCAAACAACACCAAGAATCATCAAATAGTTTATGGAGAATGTTGTACTTTTCCAAGCTTAGAAAAGAAATAGTAATACCTGAAATGTCAAATATCTACGGAAATATAAAAGCTTCCAAGACGTCTAGCTGTTGTTAGGTGTTGTTGAGTTGACTATGAGTCATAGCAGCCCTATAAACCTTGCCCTAACCCTGCCCCATCTTCATTATCTCTGTTGTGTTTGAGCCCATTGTTACAGTCACAGTGTCAAACATTTTGTGGAGGGTTTTCCTCTCTTTCTCTGACCCTCCACCTTTCAAGCATGTTGTGTTTTTCCAATGACTGCATCCTCCTGACAACGTGTCCAAAGTATATGAGACTAAATTTCACCATTTTTGCCTCTAATGAGAATCTTAGTTGTACTTCCTCCAAGACACACTTGTTTGATCTTTTAGAAGTCTATGGGCTATTCATTGTTCTTCAACACCGTAATTCAAAGGCATCAATGTGTCTATCAGTCAACTTTCAGATAAACCGGAAGCAATTGAAAATATTGTGGCTTGAACAAGGCACACCTTAATCTTTAAACTAACATCCTTGTTCTTTAACACTGTGGAGAGATCCTTGATAGCAGATTTCCCCATGTAACACACCTTTGATTTCTTTTTTTTAAATTTATTTTTCATTTCAATGAACATCTACAGAGATTTTGGAATTCCATTCATTCATTGTTGCACCCCTC
>NW_006399758.1:9502588-9508689 GCF_000299155.1 Elephantulus edwardii | reverse complement strand
AGTGACTGGGGTAATCGGGATGAGAGTGTCAGAGACAGTGCGATTGGCACAGGACAGATCAGAGTTTAGGGCTGTTGTACATAGGGTCGCTATGAGTCGCAAGCAACTCGACAGCACATGACAACAACAAACAATATAGTCCTTGACTTTCTGCAGCAAGCACTTCATGTCCTCCTCAGTTTCTGCAAGCAGGGTTGTTCCTGCATACGTAGATAGTTGGTTAGTCTTCCTCCAGTCCTGATGCCACATTCTTCCTCATAAAGTCCAGCCTCTTGAATGCTCTGTTCTGCATATAGATTGAAAAGAGATGGATACAGGATTCATCCCTGACACACTCCTTTCCTGATTTTGAACCATTAAGTGTTTCCCTGCTCTGTTCTGAGAACTATTTCCTGGTCCGAGTATAGGTTTCACATGAGCACAATTACATACTCTGAGATTCTCACTCTCTTTAAGGTTAACCACAATTTGGTGTGATCCACATAATCAAATGCCTTTGCACAGTCAATAAAACACAGACACTCTTCTGTTTATGTGCAATGGGAAACCAAAAAAATAATGTAACTCACTTTATTAGAATACGCACTTTATCATGGTGGTCTGAAACCAAACCCACAAGACTCTTAAGCTATACTTTTGTGTTAATGTTATTGTTACATGTCATCCAGTCAGAATCAACTTATAGTGGACTCTCCAGTAGGTTTTCAGAGGCCATAAACCACATGGGAGGAGATTGCACATCTTTCTCCCATGGATCAGTTCGTGGATTCAAACTGTTTACAGTGTGGATTTGCAGCACAACTCTTAACCCATTAGGCCACCAGAGCTCCCTATATTTGTATGTTGTTGTTGCTGTTAAGTGCTGTTGAGTCATAGGCGACTCATAGCAACCCTATAAACAAAAGATTTGAATATTTGCATCATTTTCATCATTTCTCCAAGTTCACAGGGTTTCCAGAGGCAAGCTATATCAGAAGTGGATATCACTCCTTCTTCCAAGCTTGTTTTAATCTTGGAGCTCCACCAAACACTGTCTGCCAAACTATGATATAAGAATTTGCTCCACTTTTATGAAAAAAGAAATACAACCTTTCTCATTATACTTTGAAATACTTGACTACTAGTCAAAGGATAAGGAAGCTCTGGTGGGCTAATGGTAAGAAGATGCACCTATAATCCTGAAGGCACATGGTTTAAATTCACCAGCTATTCTATGGTAGAAAGATAGGCAATATCTTCCTGTATGATAAACTGCCTCTAAAAACCCCCTGGGGAGTCAGCTGTGGGTCAGTTCCAACTTGACAGTGAAAATAATATCATATAAGAATAGGTCAGTTGTTCAGTTTGACCCCAGAGATTTTTTTTAAAGTCTAGAGACATTTTTCATCATCACAAACTGGTAGCAGGATGCTAATAGAATCTTATGAATAGAAACCAAAAATTCTGCAATGCATAGGATGCAATAAAGAATTGTCACAACAAAGAGTTATCTGACTCAAAATATCAACAGTTCTAAAACTGAGACATTATGGTTTTAACTAAATGGGGGAAAAAACCAAACAAAATTACACTTCTCAGAAACTGAATAGTCTCTAAAGTTAACTGTAAAGGTATAATTATTCAGAATTATATATTTAGGAGTCTGTATTTCCACAAATATTCTTTCAAAGTCATTCTTTAAGTTACTTTAAGTCCTTAAGTGGCATAAACAATTTGCACTCAGCTAGTAATCAGAAAGTTGGCCATTCACACCACATAGTGGAACTGAGAAAAAAACCATGTTCATCAACTTCTTTAAAGATCCAAGAAATTCCTGTGGAGCAGTTCTACTGTATAACTCATGGGGTCACCACCAATCAGAATCAACTTGATGACCTAAGATAACTACAACTATGGAAATATTTACATTAAATATTTAGATGTTGTTGTTGTTGTTATGTGCCGTCGAGTCACTTGCAACTCATAGCGACCCTATGTACAACAGCCCTAAACTCTGCTCTGCTCTGTCCTGTGCCAATCACACTGTCCCTGACACACCCATCCCGATTAACCCAGTCACTGAATCAATCCACCTCATTTTCATTAAATGTACAGATACTTCGTACTTAGCTGAGAACCAGTAAGGCAGGCTTAGGTCCTTTTCTGATTTATACCTGCATGGCAGAAATAGTCAGGCACTCAACTGATAGCTGAAAGGCAGGAAGTATAAATCTACTCAGAGGCATACATAAGAATCACCCAGGAATCTGGTCAAAATATAGACTCGGATTCAGTAAAATGTAGACTCAGATTCAGTACATAACTGTGAAAGAAATGTATATTCTCAGCAGGAGTCAACCAGAATAAACTGATTCAAAGCCTTGTTTAAAGAATTGCTGAGAACATTACAGAGAATGCTAAAAGAAGATCTTAGCTTATTATCTATAAAGACACTCATTATAGCGTTTGCATTTCTTTTCTGTTGGCTCCTCTGAGGAGAAGGTCATCATGTGTAAGATCAATAGTTAATTGGTTAGACAGGATCTGATGCCAAATCCCTGAATCCCCACAAAGATGCCATTTGGTGCAAACATTGTCATCTCCATTCTGAGCTGAATGAGGACTGCAATCTGAAGCTCATTCCAATACACCCCACCATGATGCCCTGAATGCCTCAATTTTTCAATTATTCATAGGCAAATTGAAATGGGAGAGCTGTATATTGGTTTCAACATACTTCTTTTCCTCTCACTTGTCATATGATACTTCTCCAACTCCTTGCTGAAACTAGTGCTCTGATACTATTTTTAAAAGTTAAAGGGTACTCCTATCATTCTACTTCACATTAGAATATTTACCATCTATTTTGACTGCACTTATTATTTTTCCTGATTTGGAGTACTGGTAGAAAGGAAGAGTTCAACTTTAAAATTAATACATCTTAGGAGTACCTGGCCAAGGTCTGTCAGAGGCGTGTATAACCTAGAAATCATGCAACATTCTGAAATTAGTCCCATGCCCAATAAGGATAAACATGCAATCTGGCATAAAAGAACGATTTCTCCTTGGATTCAAGTGCTTCTTAATTGATCCAATTGTAATTTTTTTTCAATTGTGTTTTAAATACCTTTCACTTTATCCACTAACACATGTACTGAAGAATCAACAAGATTATCTTGATACTTTTGTAGATCTGTGCTTATTCGATACTCATGCGATAAATACTAAGCATCTGTTACATGCAGGCACATTGCTACGTACCACAAATATAGTTTTGAGTAGACTGGCATGGTCCCTGTCCTTTTACATATTTTGACATGGCCCTTCCCTTTTATAAATTTTGTAGTTAATAGAAATAGATGTCCTTGAAATACTTGAACTAGGAAAAAAACACTAATTCAGCTTTAGAAGATAGTTACTTAACCCACATTAACCACTCTCTTTGGTACATAATCCTTGCTTGCTTGCTTGCTTAACCTCACTTATTGTTATGTACTGTACAGTTGGAACCAACCCATAACTGATCCCCCAGCGGGTTTTCGGAGACCGTTCATCACAGTGCAGGAGACTGCCCATTCTTCTTTCACAGAGCAGGTGGTGGTGCCTTCCGGTATTGCAGCACATCTTCTTGCCACTAGGCAAGAGCTCCCTATATTAAACTTCCTTTTCCTATTAATCATAGACTTCCTTTTTCTCATCTGCAAAATGGAAATGTTCTCTGCTTACTGACTTATTGTGAAGATCAAATCAAGTGTTATAATGCACTTTCAAATGTGGTAATTATATAACAGAGACTGGTATAAAAATACTACAATATCATTAAAATAATATTTTCAATTACAAGCCTATTATTTTCTGTATTGATAACCAATAAGACTAAGCAACATCCCATTATTTTTTGTTTATGTTTTGTTTCTACTTGCAATGCAATAATATTTCTCCATTTATCCCCCACAGGAATCTGCAGCTTATAAAGCTGTTAATGCACTCCGGTCAGTATATGGGGTGCGGTATAGATATGGACCTGCCTCCAGCACCTTGTGTAAGTTACCTCTATGCATTGTTTGAGCAGAGCATCACCTCTTGAGCCAATATCCTGTATAAAGACTTCCTTTTAGAAAGGTGAACGTGAGAGGGTTCCTTAAAGAAAAATTTCTGACAGCCAAACTAGCCAAGGAAGATGGAGGGAGTTTATATCTGGTTAGTTTTACACAGCTTGACAGAAATTACTGCACCAATTTAAACGGTATTCTAAGCAGAGAATATTCTAAGCATGCAATAATGACTGAAAGTTGAATTGAGACCGCATGACCATGGAAAAATCAAAATGGTCTCCTTGAGCAGTTTTACCTACTCTAAGGGTGAAAATTGGACTTAATAAGATAATGAACTAAATGTTCCAGACCTGGAAGAGATAAGCTGCCTTTTATTCCTTTCCCTCCACCATTCATGTTATGAAATTCAATTTTTTCATGTAGTACTTTCAGCTGAATTTCTCCTTTAAAGGTAAACTAAGAATATTTTTTAATTCTATTTAACAAGAGCAACAGAAGTGAGAAGAATCTTGGCAAATAACAAGCATGGATTGTACTCCTGATTCTGCCACTAGCTAGGTTTATAATGATCTTGACCAATATTCTTATTAATCCTGGACTCTGATCCTAACACCATAAAATAGGGAACCAGGTTAAATTATTTCCAATGACCTTTTACATTCTAGAGGTCATTTTTCATATAACTTGGAAAATATTATCAGAAATCATATATAGCTGAAAGTCTATGTATGTATGTATGTATGTATGTATGTATGTATGTATGTATGTATATGTTGTTGCTGCTGTTATTGTTGTTGTTATGTACTATTGTTGTACATAGATTTGCTATGAGTCGCAGGCGACTAGACATAACCACAATAACAACACAATGTACCACTGGGTCAGAACCAACTCAAAGCTGAGCCTCCAGAAGATTTTCAGAGGCAGTATCACAGCGGAGGAGATTGCCTGTCTTTCTTCTGGAAACACAATTCCTTACCACTAAGCCACCAGAGCTCCTTTGTATGTATATAATGAACCCTATGTATTTGTATATATTTTGGAAGCAGGAGTGGTATCCACTTCCTAAACAACATGCCTTCAGAAGCACTATGAACTTAGAGAAGCATCAATAGTTATAGAACAAGTTCAGGTCTTTTGTTCATAGGATGGCTATGAATCATGCTCAACTCAATGTCACTTAACAACAACAACAACAGCTGCTAACCAAAGAGTTGGCAGCTCATCTTTCACTAGTAGTTCCTCAGGAGAAAGACCTAGTGGAGTCAGTTTACATCCCAAGGCAGTATCAGAAACTAAGGCTCTGCTTTCAAACTCCATGCTAAAAATGTGGAGAGCATGGAGTTGTAGGAACCAGAAGATAATTTCTAGGAGGGATTATCTACTCTGTAAAAAGCAACTGAGAAGTTAAAAGTAGGATCTGAAAGGAAGGAATTAATAGGAGAATAGGCCTGGGGACATTGGTGACCTTCAAGAATAAAGTTTTAATAGATTGATATGTTCCTGTGTAAAAATGCAAAAATTAGTTTGACAAATGAAGCAAAACTAGTAGAAACAAAAACAAAATTGAAAGTGGCTGAAGATGCAGAAGCAGTATAAATTTACCTTTGAATTCTAAAACAAAAGAAGACAAAGACAATTGTAATTGTGTGTGTGTGTGTGTGTGTGTATGTCTATGTGTATACACAGAGTGTATAGCAGGATCAGGAAAAGAAAGGAAATTCTTAAGAAAAGAGATACTTGAGGGGAGTACTGGTGGCCTAGTGGCAAGAAGCTGTGCTAAAATCCCAAAGGTGCACTATTCAAATTCACCAGATACTCTGCTGGAGAATGAGGGGCAATCTCCTCCTGTGCCAGTTAGATCCAATTGTATGGTACACAACAAGAAAAGGGGGGGAAACTAAGAAAAGGGGTACTTGAGCATTTTTATCAATAAAAATGAAAGAGAAGGGGGAGCTCTGGTGGCCTAGTGGCAAGGAACTGCAACTACAATCCCAGAGGCTCACGGTTTGAACCCACCAGATGCTCTGCAGGGGAAGAAGGGACAATCTCTTCCTGTATCAGTCA
>NW_006399758.1:9497626-9502488 GCF_000299155.1 Elephantulus edwardii | reverse complement strand
TTTAACAGTACACACACACACACACACACACACACACAAATAATAATAAAAAATAATTTAAAAAAAAATGAAAGAGAAAAGACTTTGGTTAATGAAATATGTCCTGGAGAAGGGACCTTGTTGTTACCAGAGAGACAGCAGTGAATGAGATCAGGAAAGAACTCAACTCAACTCAACTCAAACTCATTGCTGTTTAGTTGAAGTCAATTCATAGCTGAACCTCCATTGAGTTTCCAAGGCTGTAAATTGCAAGGGAGCAGATTGTCCACTTTTTCTCTCATAGAACCAGTGGTGGATTTGAACCACCAGAGAACCTCGACCCTTGGTTTAGCAGCACCACTCTCCACGGACTACACCACCATACTAGGTCTTTTAAAATACTATATAAACATTAAATAATTCTTCCTGTGCTTATATTTAATTGGGACATTTAGAATAATGCATTAAACAAGTTCTAGGGACCCATTTTGGAAATTATATAGATTCCTTGTTGTTGTTGTTGTTGTTATTAATTGTCATCAAGTCATAGGTGACGCATAGCAACTGTATGAATGAATGACCTGAACATTTGTATAGCTTTCATCGTTTCTTCAAGTTCATAGAGTTTCCAGAGGCAAGCTATTTCAGAAGTGGATGCCACTCCTGCTTTCAAGCTTGTTTTAATCAGGGAGTACCACCAACACTGTCCACCACAGGTAACCATTATCGCATTCAATGCATCAGTGTCACAGTGTTTAACATCACAGCAATCATGAGTTACCTCTGTACAGCAAATAGACAAACCAGTGCTATACCACTTAGAAGAATGATTGACCAAAAAAAAACCAAAACCAGGCCTGAGGGCCGCAGACTAAAATCATCCACCTTTGGCTTGGTAGCATCACTTTCTGTCCATTAGGCCAATGGAGTTCTCTCTATGTTGTTGTTAAGTGCTGTCAAGTCTTAGGCGACTCATAGTGAACCTATGAACGAAAGCTCTGAGCATTTCCTTAGTGATGGTAATTTTTTTCTTTTTTTATGAACTTGTAGATGTGAGCTCTGGTAGCTCGATGGATTGGGCCTACAAAACTGGGATACCCTATGCATTTGCTTTTGAGCTACGTGACACCGGGCATTTTGGATTCTTGCTCCCAGAGGCGCTCATCAAACCCACCTGTACGGAAACTATGATGGCTGTGAAGAATATCACAATGCATTTGCTAAAGAAGTGTCACTGAGGGACAGGAACAGTCAGCTGCCAGAGACAGTGGATTCTGAACAGTGGCTGTTTGGAGTGTGGATGGAAATTATTTTATTTTTATTATTGTGATTTGAGTGAAAGTTTACAGAGCAAATTGGCTGTCCATTCAATCAGTTATACACATTTTGTTTTATAATATTAATTACAATGCCCACAATGTAGTTGCTTTCTTCTCACTTCTTCCCTGTGATTTTTTCCTTCCATTAAACCTAACCTACTCTTTTCTGCCTTCAGGCAAGTGCTGCTCTTTTGACCTCATATGGTTGGTTATTATTCTAAGGAAGGAGTGTCTCACTGGTAATATTGTTCCTTCTCAGAGGCCTGGAAGGTGAACCACTGGGAATTATTTCTAAAGAGAAGATAAACTGCTTTTAATTGATATATCTATGGAGCTTACAAGAACTTGTCATGCAATTCCAAACTGTGTGGCAATTGAAAATAGCTAAAGAGCATAGCCTCGCTTCTTGTAAAAGAAAGCATTCATCTTTGTATCTCTTTTAGAGACTTAATTTAGAAGAGGTACAGATATTTTCATGTCTTTTCTGTCTCAAGAAATGATTAATCAAGGATTTCACTTAAATAAACTTCATGCTATCAATTAAGATCTAAGATGCTAATGATCTTTAATGTCTTCATTGAAATGGGAAATTTTGAAATTGAAAGTACAAATGACATTTATAAATATCGTAAATATGTAATTTATAAAACTTCCCCTTATTCACATTTCTATTCCCTGATAGTATACCAAATTACATCACTTCTATACACCAGAGTAATTCTTACATTCCAACATAAAGCATGTTTCAAATGTCAAGGGATTAAAATGTAATTAAGCTAAAAATCAATAAATAGTTATACGTCAAATGTTTGGAAATTAAAAAGCATACATCTAAAGCCATAGTTTTTAAAAAAAAAAGTCAAAATGGAAATTATTAAATAATTATAACTGTATAACATTGAAAATATTATATATCAAAATATGAGTGGCACATAAAAAAGGACTTTGGAGGGATATCTAATAACTTAAATGATTTGCCTGACCTGGAGATTTGAGTCTTTGTGCTGTGGATTGTTAAGCCATTCAGTAATTACGGTGAAAACTACCATGCTCTAGAATTGAAAACCAGTGAAGATTCTGTCTAGATGTTATCAAGCCTCCTAATCTGCATTTACATGGTGAATTCAAGAAAGCTCCCTTGTTATATACACTCGTGAGCAAAAAAACAGTGATATCTAATTAAAGTTAACTTGTCTTTCAAGTCTGTGTCAAGCTTATGTCACCACTATTAATGCATCTATTTGCCAGTATAGTAGTCGATTATAAAAGTTAATGTTTTCCTTGAATTATAAAACAAAAAATTCTACTAATATTACATGAAGGTTTTTATTTTATGCAAGTGTTTTTACCTATTCTTAAAAGTCTGGAGTTTAAACAATTCAAAATAGGTATTAAGCCTGGGACACTAGAACCTTTTCATGATTTGTAGGACATACACAACCCACCAATAATTTCAAACTTTCAGGTTTGTGACATTTCTATCCTAGTTGTAGAACATGCTACTATTTTTTTTCTTCTAATTGTCCTTTTTTTGCCTTTTTAAAAATGTATTATTAATTTCAATGAAAATATACAGAGGCTTTGGATTTGTATTCATTTATTGTTGTAATTTTCTCCCCTACAAATCCTCCCCCCTAGTACATTACCCTCTTGGAAAAGTAAAAGAAAAATTATTTCATTGTTTTACAAACCCTCCCCCACGTCCACGCCACTATGCCGCCTTCGCTCTGGACTCCTGTCATGACAGTAATACCTAAACACATATCCCTTTTAAACAGTTTTCACCCTCATCTGTTTCAGTGCAGTATACATTATTGAACCCATCTTTCTCATTCTATTTCCAACCCCAAGGTCAGCCCTGTTTTACAACAGTGGCACCATGCAGTATTTGTCCTTTTGTGACTGAGATACTTCATTCAGCATAATGTCCTCCAGGGTCACCCATTTTGAATAATATTTCATGAGTTCCTTGTTTTTCAATGCAGCGTAGTATTCCATTGTGTGAATGAATATACCACAACTTCTCTACCCATTAATTTGTTGATGGGTACTTAGGTTGTTTCCAACTACTTGCTATTGTGAACAAAGCTGCAAATCCAAACAACTATGAGATATAATTTCACCCCAGGAAGAACAGCAAAATTCAACAGAACAGCAAGCAACAAATGCTGGCAAGGTTGTGGAGAAACTGGAACCCTTATTCACTGTTGGTGGCAGTGTAAAATGGTGCAACCACTGTGGAAGGCAGTATGGCGTTTTCTCAAAAAGTTGCAAATAGAGATACCATTTGACCCAGCAATTCCACTACTGGGAATATACCCCAAAGAGACCATAACTGACATCTAAGCAGACTTATGACACCCATGTTTTTTGTAGAACATGCTATTGTTGCCTCATAGGTACCAGGATGACTGTGTGCACTGAAGAAATGAGCCTCACATTATGACTCCTAACATCAGTGTCCACCTGGGACACATGTGTCCTACATAATTGTATCAAAATTCATATAACCTTAAAAAAATTCTTTATTTCAGCATGCCTTCCACTGCTGACAACATAAAATATCAACAAAAAATTCAAAGTAGAAGATAATGTGATCATGAAAGAATAAGCACAGGTTTTTAGAGTCAGAGAACATAGAACCTAATTCCAACCCCATAATTTACCAGCCCTGTAAAAATCACATAAACTGTGTGATACTCAAGCTGTCAACTTAAAAGAAAAAAAAAAGTATTCCCATGTTGCACTTCAATTCTGAATGAAATGAGGTTTTCTTTTTAAAATTGTTGTTGTTCTTATGTGACATCGAGTTGCCTGAAACTCATAGTGACCCTGTGTACAACAGCCCTAAACCCTGCTCTATCCTGTGCCAATCTTATTGTTTCTGACACACCATTACCCCAGTCACTGAATCAATCCATCTCATCGTGGGTCTTCCTTTCTTGTGCTGTTTCTCTACCCTCCCAAGCATGACATCCCTCTTCAAGGACTGATCCCTCCTTGCAACATGTCCAAAGTATGTCAGGTGAAGCTTTAGAATCCTTGCCTCCAAGGAGCAGCCTGGTTTCACCTTCTCTAGGATGAACTTGTTTGTTCTCTTAGGAGACCATGATATATTCAATACTCTTCTCCAGCACCACAGATCAAAGGTATCAATTCTCCTTCCATCAACCCTAGTCATTGTGTAGCTTTCAAATGTATAGCAAATAATTGCAAATATCATGGCCTAGATCAGGTGCACCTTACTCTCCAGACCGACCTCGTTGCTCTTCAGTACTCAGGAGAGGTCTATGACAGCAGAATTTCCCAATGAAATTCATCTTTTCATTTCCTGGCTGCTGGTGCCAAGAGTGTTGTAGAGCCAAGCAAACTAAAGCTATTAACAATCTCAATCTCTTCATCATCTATCATGATACTGCCAATCAGTCCAGTGATGAGAGTATTTGTTTACTTGATATTGAGCTTCAATCCATATTGAAGGCTGCAGTCTTTGACCTTCTACAGCAAGTGCTTCAAGTCCTCCTCAGTTTCAGCAAGCCAGTTTGTGTCATCTGCATAATGCAG
>NW_006399758.1:9494142-9495596 GCF_000299155.1 Elephantulus edwardii | reverse complement strand
TTAGCTTGAATTTGCATATGAGTAGTTGGTGGTCTGTTCCACAATCAGCTCCTGGCCTAGTTTTCACAGCTGATATTGAGCTTCTCCAGTGGTTCTTTCCACATATGTAATCAATCTGATTCCTATGCATACCATCAGGTGAAATCCAGGTATAAAATATCATCTCACCCAGCAACAAAGTAAGGGAACAAACAACAAGTTTATGAAGAGATTGGAACCCTTATTCCCTGCTGATCAAAATGTAAAATGGTATAGCCACTACGAAAAGTGGCCTAGTACTTTCTAAAAAAGGTGGAAATAGAAATACCATTTGATCTAGCAATTCCATTACTGGGAATATATCCTAAAAAAGCCTGAGCAAAGACTCAAACAAATGTATGCACACTCATGTTTCTTGCTGTGTTAGTCACAATAGCAAAGAGATGCAAGCAACCCAAGTGCCCATCAACAAATGAATGGATAGAAAAGCTATGGTATATTCACACAATGGAATACTACACAGCACTGAAAAACAATGAACTCATAAAATAGTACACAAAATGGGTGACCCTGGAGGACATTTTATTGAGTGAAATATCTAGGTCACAAAATCACAAATACTTCATAACACTGCTATTATAAAATAAAAGAGACATAAGAGAGTTGGGGAGAAACTAGGGAAAGATTGAATAGATAATGAACACTGCATTGGAACAGATGAGGGAAAGAACAGTTTAAAAGTAATATATTATTAGCTATTATATGTATGACAAAAACCCAGAGTAAGAGGCACATTGCAAAGGGGACTGGGTAGAGGATAAGGAAGGGAGAGGGGAAATAATATGCAACAATGAATGAATATATTTTTTTAATTTAAAAAGTCACACAATAAAACACAATTTTACCCCTTCTGAAGTTCCTCTAAAATAACAATAAAATTTAAAATCAAACTCTATATATTTACCATCAGTAATGAGAGAGGGCTTACTAAATAAGAAATATAAACAGCATGGGAACTAGAAATGTAGTGATAACTGATTTAAGAAGAGTTATATAACTGGCTTAAATCAAAGAGAAATCTACACTTCCAGGTAGGTTCTACAAAAATTCAACTAATTTTTTTTAAAAAAAATTCAACTAATTCCAACCAAAAAATAAAAGCCCTAGACCAGATGGTTTTACAAGTGAATTTTAGCAAACATTCAGAGAAGAACTGACACCAATTCTACCTAAACTATCTCAGAAAATAGAAAAAGATGGAATTCTTCCAGACTCATTCTATGAAGCAAACGTATCCTTGATACCGAAGGCAGGAAAGGACACCACCAAAATAGAAAACTATAGGCCAATATCCCTTATGAACATAAATGCAAAAATCCTGAATAAAATACTGGCCAATAGAATTCAACGATACATCAAAGAAATAATTCACCATGACCAAGTGGGATTCATAACAGGTATGCAAGTATGGTTCA
>NW_006399758.1:9475450-9480784 GCF_000299155.1 Elephantulus edwardii | reverse complement strand
AACTCGAAGTTTGAATTTGTTCTTCAGTTCCTTGAGCTTAAGAAATGCTGAGCGAGTTCAGCCCTTTTGATTTTCTGACTACAATTCCTTGCACATTTCATTGTAATATTTTACTTTGTCATCCCCAGTTTTTCCCTGGATTGTTTGATACTTTTAAAATGTATATACATTGCTCTATTAAAAAGAAAATCAACATTAATTTTCAAAGTAAAATAAAATAGATAATAAGTGGAGTGCCTATCACAGAACCCAGAGTACAGTAGAAAATCAGAAAAAAAAAGACCAAACAAATTAAGGTTTGTCTGGTTTTTAATTAATTTGCCTAGGTAGATATCAGAACAGAGCAAGGAGACACACATGGTTCAAAATCAAGAAGGGGGTCCATCAGGGATGTATTTTATCTCCACACATTTTCAATCTGTATGCAGAACAGATCATCAGAGACCCTAGGCTGTTCTAGGAGGAATGTGGCATCAGGATTGGTGGAAGAATCATTAACAACCTGCGTTATGCAGATGACACAACCGTGCTTGCTGAAACTGAGGAGGACCTGAAGCGCTTGCTCCAGAAGGTCAAGGACTGCAGCCTCCAATATAGATTGAGGCTCAACATCAAGAAGACAAAGTTTCTCACCACTGGACCAATTGGCAGCATCAGTAGGGATGGTGAAGAGATTGAGATAGTTAACAGTTTTAGTTTACTTGGTTCCACAGTCAACACTCTTACTAAAAACAGCCAGGAAATCAGGAGATAAATTGCACTGGGAAAGTCAGCTGTCAGGGACCTCTCAAGAAAGAGACTGAAGAGCAACGATGTCAAGCTGGGAACTAAGGCACACCTGATACAGGCTATAGTCTTTGCAATTACCTGCTATGCATCGGAGAGTTGAATAGTGACTAGGGATGATAGAAAGAGAATTAGTGCCTTTGATTTGTGGTGCTGGAGAAGAGTGTTGAATATACCATGGACTGCTAGGAGAACAAACAGGTTTGTCCTGGAGAAGGTGAAGCCAGAATGCTCCTTGGAGTCAAGGATTCTGAAGCTTGTCTGACATACTGTGGGCATTTTGCAAAGAGGGACTGGTCCTTAGAGAGGGACATCATGTTTGGGAGTGTGGAGGGGCAGCGCAGGAGAGGAAGACCTTCGATGAGATGGATCGATTCTGTGACTGGAGTGTGTTTGAGATGGTGAAGTTGGCACAGGATAGAACGGTGTTTAGGGCTGTTGTACATAGGGTCACTATGAGTTGCAAGCGACTCGATGGCACATAACAACAACAATCTTGTAGTACTACTTATAGATTCACAAGAGTGGAACTCAGGTATGTTTTGGGGTTTTTTTAAAATTCCTACCCCACCCCACGCCGAGGCAGTTTTGACACTTGATCGCGCTGGAAGTTTAAACTTGGGTTCATCCTATTTAGCAATAATCATACCTATTTTGAACTAGTGACTTCCACCAGTCATAGAAGTGAAAGCCAAAGTACCTAAGAGTCAGGAGGGCCAGAAGCTTGTGAAGACGACAGAGAAGACATCAAAGGGTCTAACAAGGTGAGGACCTGATGACCATCTTGTATCATCTGGCACTTGATGGACACTGGATACTAGGACCTGGCTGTTTTGCTTGCTGTCATGCCACCACTGTCCCTGCTCTGTCAACTGTCCAGAACCTTTACTGGTGTCAGTTGAGTGACAATCAAGTAATAATCAATGCTCACCTACTTAGGGAGAAAGCAGAAAGCTTACAAATAACTCCAAACATTCATTTGTTGTTTGATGCCTTCCCACCCACGCCCAGTTCCATCCCTACCACCTGTGTAAAAGATTTGGTAGTGAAAAGAATACCATGATCTAAAATTCATATTTTATTTTCCCCTTCTCTTCACATAGGTGTTAAGATATGGTTTTATTTTAAAAATCAGAATAAGAGCAATAGAAGCCATAAAACCTGACTAATCCTCAAACTAGCTGGGTATGTCATTTCTTTACTACCCACACACGAAATCTTTATTATGTACAAGATGAAATTTTGCTTTGATAAGCCTCATGCAAATAAGATGAAATTTTGCTTTGATAAGCCTCATGCAAATTCCCTACAATGAATGCTCTTGTATTACAATAGCACTACACAGCCATTGGCAGGGGCCCAGGAGGATTGCTTCTAGGGTTCCCTGAAATTGAAAATCTGTGAATATGTCACATAATAATGCACTATTTCTTCATATATCCATCCTGCTGTATGCTTTAAACCCTCTCTAGACTACTTATAGGGAGTTCTGGTGGCTTAATGGTAAGGAGCTGCTCTGTCAACCCAAAGACATGTGATATGAATCCACCAGCTTCTCTGTAGCAAAAAAAGTTGGGCTATCTCAGTCCATGCAATATACAGCCTATCTCAATCCATGCACTATACAACCTCTGAGAACTCTTTGGAGGAGCAGCTGTGAGTCACAATGTTGACACAATGTAAATGTTATGTAAATAGTACTTTGTTCTCTCTTAGCTTTTACGTGTTCCTGTGTTGTTATAAGCTTGTTGTTATGTGCCATTGAGTTGAGAAACTTTTGACTCACATCTGCTCCTTCAATGAGTTCTCAGAGGATGTATATTGTGCAGGAGAGGAAGACCCTTGATGAGATGGATTGATTCAGTGACTGGGTAATGGGGGTGGGGGTGTAGAAGACAGTGAGATTGGCACAGGATAGAGCAGGGTTTAAAGCTGTTGTGCACAGGGTGACTGAGTCACAGGTGACTCTACAGCACATAACAACAACTTAGCCTTTGAGAAAGTGCTTTGATCTATTAATTGCTCCCTCACACACAACTGTCAAATATTTTCCTATCTGTGATTGATTGAGTCCAGACAGGAGAACTGTAGACGCAGAGGGCCAATTGTACATACTAGATAGCTCAAGAGCTAGAAATAGGTATTTTAATATTGATAGATCATTTTCATTTAAAGACATTTAACTTCACCACAAAAAAAGTACTACTGGTAAATTTTTTTTTAAAAAAAGTACTGCTGGAGGGAGCTCTGGTGGCCTAGTGGCAACAAGCTGAACTGCATTCCCAGAGTATGTGGTTCGAATCCACCAAATGCTCTGCTGGAGAAGGAGGGACAATCTCCTCCTGTACCAGTCAGATCCGATTTGACGGTACACACTAAAAAAAAAAGAAAAAAAAGAGAAAAAAAGTACTGCTGGTACTATGCTTAGCAAGAAGAGTTTTTTAAAAATAAAACATCTTGTTAAAGAATTAATATTACCTCTATAAAAAGTAGTTTTGTATATTTTATAGTTATGCCTAATTTTAGTTCTCAATATTTTGTTGCACAAATATGGTATTTATATAAGTTTATTCACAAAGCCAAAAACTGGTGAACCATGATTGAGTTTTCTTTTGTTCTTAAGAGTAACTGTTGAGGGGAAAATAAATTACCTTTTTAAAAAAAAAGAAGTTTTAGCATTCAAGGGACTACACAAAGTGCAAAAGAACAAGGATGTCAATATAAAGACTAAGGTGCATCTGATCCAGTTCATGGTATTTTCAGTTGCTCTCTACACATCTATAGCTTAGATAAAGAACAAGATGACTGAAGAATTGATGCCTTTGAATTGTGGTGGTGGAGAAGAGTATTAAATAACCCTTGCACTGCCAAAAGAACAAAGCTCCTTAGAGGCAAGGATTGTAAAACTTGGCCTCACATACTGTAGACATATTGTCAGGAGGGGTCAGTCCTTGGGAAAAGGCATCATGCTGGGAAAGGTAGATGTCATAGAGTGAGAGGAAGACACTCCACAAGATGGATTGACACAGTGGCTGAAACGATGAACTTGAACATGAAGGAAATGGTGAGGATGGAGCCCGATACGGTAAAGTTCAGATTCGTTGTTCATGGAGCCACTAAGAGTAGTCGGTTCAACAGTACATAACAACAACATTCCCAATGAGATTTTTTTTCTTTAAAAAAAAAAAAGCTATTTGAGAAAAGTCCCAAAAAAGCTATTTCTCAAAATATACAGCCAAAAAGAAAGAGGGGGCAGAGGAATATAACTGGAAACAGAACAGTCTACTCTTTATAGCTTACCTTAAATAATAAAATGGTAGTTTAAATTGTTATTTATTTTCCTTACCATAGGAAAAACTAACATATAGGATAGGCGTTAGTTCTATAGTATATTACCTTAGTTTTCGCTAATTATTCTAGGCAGCTGCATCATAAAAAGTATTTACTGTTAAGTTCTTCCAGATCAAATCTAATTGATCAAATCAGAACTAGATGCAATGTTAATTAAAGTATGCTGTAGATTAAGCATAGTAATTACATGAGTGATTGTATTTAATGAAATATTTTCATGAATCATAATACTATATAATAAACCTGAAAGCAGCTACACGGAATATCTAATATATTTCAAAAAACACATTGCACTAAGAATTGCTGAGATATCTGAATAATGCCCATAAGGGGTGGGGACAAAGCAATTTGAAACTCTTCCATTAGAGTAGATCTACTAAAATCCTTACTTCCAAATATTCCAAATACTTCCATTCACAGTTAATTTCTTGCAGAAGCATCTCCTCTTCCCCCTTTGGTGCCAGATGAGACATCAATTTTTGTTCCCTCAGTCCAGGCTATACAGTGAAGTACATCAAATTGTACTCAGGACATTATTATGTATAGTAGCCAGAATACTAATAGTATTACAATTTAGAGGTGAGTTAAACTAATGGACTAGCATGGGAAAGTTGGGTATTTCTTTAAAAAAATTGTAAAACCTACTTTGTTGTTGTTGTGGGTCTTTGAGTCTGAACCAACCCATAGCTAACCCTCTAGTGGATTTTCAGAGACACTGTATCTCATGGGAGGAGATTGTCCCATGGAGAAGCTGGTGCATTTGAACCCCATGCCTTTGGGATTGCAGTGCAGCTCCTTATTGTCATTCCTAGCTCTTGATACACAAAAGTTCATAGCAACATTATTGACAATAGTAAAAAGATGGAAACAACTCAAACCATCAGCAATGGATGAACATAGTAACAAAATGTGGCATATACACACAAAGTACTATTTATTCAGCCATAAAGAAAAAAGCAAGGTCTGATGCATGCTACAGTATGGATGAATGCTGAAAGCAGTATAAGAAGTGTAGTAGGTCAAACACAAAAGAACAAATACTATATACGATTCCACTTACATAAAATGTCTAAAATAGGTAAAAGCGTTTTGTTGTTGTGTGTCATCAAGTTAGAACCAACTCATAGCTGACCCTCCAGCAGGTTTTCAGATGCTGTAAATTGCACAGGAAGAGGTTGTCCACCCTTCTGCAGAGAT
>NW_006399758.1:9467923-9470409 GCF_000299155.1 Elephantulus edwardii | reverse complement strand
TTCTGCATCAATTGATAAGACATTTAGTTTAATCGCCATTGGAATATGTCTACCATTCTCCTGTAGCATGTGGTCCCCACTGGATCCTTTTCATTTCCTTCACCTGCTCCCCCCTCCAACCAAATTGTACAGCTCTGCAACTGCACCCCTGCAATTTTCATCCCTGCCCATCTTCACCCTTCTGCCCCCACCCCTCACCTCCTTGTACCCCAATATGTTTTTCCCAATAAAATTTTATATATATATTATATATAATATATTATATAATATATTATATATTATATATATATTCAATTTCTTGACTGTCTATCATGATGCTATCAATCAGCCCAGGGGTGAGAACCTTTGTTTTCTTGATGTTGAGTTTCAATGGACATTGAAGTCTGTAGTCCTTGACATTGTGCAGCAAATGCCTCAGGCCCTCCTCAGTTTTAGCAAGCAAGGTTGTGTCATCAGCATAACACAGGTTGTTGATGATTTTTCCTCCAATCCTGATGCCACATTATTCCTCGTAGAGTCCAGCTTCTCAGATGATCTGTTCTACATATAAATGGAAAAGGTATAGAGATAGGATGCTTCCCTGGCATACACACTTCCCAATTCTGAAACCTACGGAGTTTCCTTGCTCTGTTTTGAAAAGTATCTCGTTGTCCAAGTATAGGTTTCACATAAGCAAAATCAAGTGTTCTGGGGTTCCCCTTCCTTTCAGAGTTAGCCACAGTCTATATTGTGATTACTATAACCAAGAGGAATATGATCTAAAACCAACCATATAAGACCCAAAAGATAGCATTTGCCTAGGGATAGAGATTAGTATGCAGGAAAGGATTGGAAAGATGAACAAATGGAAAGAGGAAACAGAAGGGAGACCTGGAATGAATGTTGTTACAATGTGAGGAGGATAACAGAAGAAATCCAAATAAACATTAGAAGTTTATAAATTATTAAAGAGAAAGGTAGAGGAGTCTATAAGTAGAAAAATGGAGGGAAAGAAAAATCATCAAAGGTAGATATATAAAACATCTTGAAAGGTAATTTCCAATTTCCTAATTCTACATCGAGCGCAAACAAATGCCTTTTATCTTCCTGTAAGAGTAATCTCACTCATGATGTCCTTAGTGCTCCCCAAATCCTGAATTTATATGAGTATACATGTACTCACAATTTGCCAGAGATCGTGGTGATGTTTAATAAAATAAAGGTAAAATACGTTTCAGTGTTTTGCCCTGTTAGATATTTATTTAGTATATAATGTACAGGTCTACTTACAAATGTTTCTCCTCCTTTATGTTTCAATATTTGAGGACTAAGCCTCAATTGCCATATCTGCTAGTCTAAATGTACTCTATTGTACATAGGGTTTTCGAAGGCCAAAATAAGAAAGAGTATGTGGACCATCTCTTTCCTGTGAAGCAGCTGGTCTATTCAAACTACCTGCGTTTAGTGTGGCCAATACAATGCCTTTTCCACTAAGCCCTATAGCCTTCAATATGGATTGAAGTTTCATAACATCAAGAAAGCAAAGATTCTCACCACTAGGTCAATTGGCAGTATCATGATAGATGGTGATGAGACTGAGATTGTTAACAGTTTTACTTTGCTTCATTCCACAATCAACACTTTTGGTACTAGCAGCCAGGAAATGAAAAGATGAATTGCATTAGGAAATTCTGCTGTCAAAGACCTCTCCAAAGTACTGAAAAGCAATGGTTTCATTCTGGAAACTAAGGTGAACCTGGTACAGGCCATGGTCTTTGCAATTTTTTATGTGCTATGCATCAGAAAGCTGAATGATGACTAGGGGTTATAGGAGAAGAATTGATGCCTTTGAGCTGTGGTGCTGGAGAAGAGTATTGAATATACCATGGCCTGCTAACAGAACAAACAGGTTCATCCTAGAGAGGGTGCTCCTTGGAGGCAAGGATTCTGAAGCTTCATCTGACATATTTTGGACATGTTTCAAGGCTAGACCAGTCCTTGGAGAGGGTCATCATTCTTGGGAGGGTGGAGGGACAGCACAGAAGAGGAAGACCCTCAATGAAATGGATTGATTCACTGATTGGGGTAATGGGGGTAGATTTGTTAGAGACAATAAGATTGGCACAGGATAGAGCAGGGTTTAGGGTTATTTTACATAGGGTCACTATGAGCCACAGGCAACTCGATGGCACATAACAACAACAACAACATAATGTACAGGGTTCATATCTGTTGTTCATAGGTCACTAAGAGTCATACTCGACTCATCGGCACCTAACCGCTACCAACAATGTTAATATTAAAGGGTATTGCCACACTTTTCTCCCTGCCCACCCCTCCCCACGAGCTCGCTCCCCTCTCCAAAGAGAACAAGAAAAAAAAATATTCCTTCATTAGTATACAATTCCCACATCCCTTCCCCCCCTACCCCCCACCCCAAGTACACTTCTCTATGCAACCTTAATTCTGGATTCCTGTGCTAACCATAATACTCAATCATATATCAC
>NW_006399758.1:9454992-9467823 GCF_000299155.1 Elephantulus edwardii | reverse complement strand
TGCAGCTTCTTACCACTAGACCACCAAAGCTCCCCAAATGCATGAATAAAGAAAATTAATGGTTACCAGGACTATACAGGTGAAGGCTGAATTGGAAGAATTATAGCTTGCAAGTACTGAATTTGTTTAGGATTATAAAAATTTTTTTGGAAATGAAGACCTGCTAATACTACTATCATTCAAATATATATACCACCAACTAGACCAAAGATAAGGAAATAAAATATTTCAACCAACTTTAACAGTTGGAAGTCAACCAAACATGCAACCAAGTTACATTAATAATAATGAGTGACTGTAATGCAGAAGTTAGAAACAAGGAAGAAGGACCAGTATTTGGAAAATATGGACTTGGTGACAGAAATGAGACTGGAGACAGAATGATAGAATTTTGTACAATCAATTATTTATTCATTACAGATACTGTTTATAAGAAACACAAATGGAGACTATACACATAGATCTCACCTGATAGTCTGCACAGGAATCAGACTAATTATATCTGTGACAAGAATCAATGGAGAAGCTCAATATCAGCTACAAAAACTAGGCCATTCACTGATTCTGGACATGTCATCAACTACTCACATGAAAGTTCAAACTGAAACTAAAGAAAAATAAATCAAATCTACAAGAACCAAAATTTTATCTTTAGTCTATTCTATCTGCATTTTAAAACAATCTCAAGAATAAGTTTGAGGTCTTGGACCCTAGTGAACAAAGACCAGAGGAGCTGTGAGAAGGTGTCAAAAATATCATCCATGAAGTATTCAAAAGGTCACTATAAAGACAGAGGAGAAAGAAAAAACTGAAACTGGTGTCAGAAGAGACTCTGAATATTTCCCTAGAACACCAAGGGAAGAAATCAGGAAGTGAAAGAACTGAACAGAAAATTTCAAAGGAAAGTTCAAGAAGATAAAGCAAAGTATTACAATGAAAAATACAAAGAGCTAGAGTTAGAAAATCAATAGAGACAAACTCACTCAGCATTTCCTAAACTGAAGAATAAATTCAAACCTCAAGTTCCAATGTTCAAAGATGCTATGGACAGAATATTAAGTGATCCAGAAAGCTTTGGTAGCTTAGTGGCAAGAAGGTGTGCTGCAATCCTGAAAGCATGTGGTTCAAGGCCATCAGCTGCTCCCCAGGAGAATGGGCCATTTACTCCCATGTAATTAATGCCCTCTGAAAACCTGCTGGAGGATCAGCTATGAATCTGTTCCAATCTATGATACACAACAATAGAAAGCAATAAAAGAAGATTAAAGGAGTACACAGAGTCATTGTACTAAGAAGAATTGGCTGACATGGAAGAATTTCATGAAACAATATATTATCAAGAGGTAATGGTAGTGAAGGAGAAAGTTAAAGCTACTCTGAAGCAATTGACAAAAGACAAGGCCCCAGGAATTGAAGGAATATCAATTGATATATTGTAACAAAGATGTTTCCTGGGGCATGCTCACCATGTTGTGCCAAGAAACCTGGAGGATAAACACCTTGTCAACTGAATGGAAGAGATCCATATGTATTCGTGTTCCAAAAAAAGTGACCCAGCAGAGTGTGGAAATTTTTGAACCATCTCACTGATACCACCCACAAACAAAATCTTGCTGAAGATAATCCAACAATGACTGGAACAATACATCAACAGAGAACTGCCAGAAATACAAGCTGGATTTAGAAGAGGCTGTGGCACTAAGGACATCATAGCCAATGTCAGATGGATCTTGGCTAAAAGCAGAGTAGCAGCAGAATGTCTATCTGTGTTTCATTGACTATTTAAAGGCATCTGAGTGTGTGGATCATGACAAATCATGGCTAATGTTGCAAAAGATGAGAATTCCAGAACATTTGATTGTGCTCATGGGAAACCTATACTTGGACCATGAAGCAGTGCTCAGAACAGAGTGAGGAAACCTTGCATCGTTCAAAATCAGGAAAAGAGTCTGTCAGGAATGCATCCTGTCTCCATACCTTTTCAATATCCATATGGAACAGATCATGTGAGAGGCTAGATTTTGTGAAGAGGAATGTGGCATCAGAATTAGAGGAAGATCAACAACTTGTGCTATGTAAATGATACAACCATGCTTGCAGAAATGGAAGAGGACCTGAAGTGTTTGCTGAAGAATGTCAAGGACTGTAGTCTTCAATATAGATTGAAGCCCAACATAAAAAAAAATTCTCATCACTGGGCCAATTGGCAGCACCATAATAAATGGAGGAGAGATTGAGATTAATAACAGTTTCAGCTTTCTTGGTTTCACAATCAACACTCTTGGTACCATCAGTCAGAAAATTGAAAGACAAATTGCATTAGGAAGCTCTGCTGTCAGGAACCTCTCTAGAGTGCTGAAGAGCAAAAATGTCAGTCTGGAGACTAAAGTGTGCCAGATCCAGGCCATGGTCTTTGCAATTACTTGCTATGCATCACAGAGCAGGACAATGGAAAAGGATGACAGAAGAAGAATTGAAGCCTTTGAGTTATGGTGCTGGAGAATAGTATTGGACATTCCATGTACTGCCAAGAGAACAAACAGGTTTGTCCTGTAGAGAGTTAAGCCAAGTTTCTCTTTGGAGGTAAGAATTTTATTTTTTTTTCATAAAATTTTTATTTTATACTGGTTTACTTACAAAGTTTGTATATATTGTTTTTCACACCAGATCTTTCCCATTTCCTTTTCTCACCCCTCTCTCCATCCATCAAATTGTGTGGCCGAAAAAAAATTTTTTTTTATTTAAAAAATTTTAGAAAAATTGTGTGGCCCTTTTATTAACACGCACCCCTCTGCTCTCACTCTCCCCACTTGTATCCTCATGCTTCTCATTCTATAGTAATGGTCTTATACAATATTTGTCCTTATGGGACTGAGTTAGTTCACTTAACACAATACTCTCTAGTCCCTCCCAAGTTAGGTTGTAATTTAAAAAATTATTTCTCTTGTGTGCTATGTAGCATCCCATCATGTGAATGTACCATAATTTTTCAATCCATTTGATTGTGGTTGGATGGATAACACAATTACAAAATGAGCAAAAGACATGGAAAGAATTTTCACAGAGGAAGATACTCAGATGGCCAACAGACACATGAAGAAATGCTCAAAATCACTGGCAATAAGAGAGATGCAAATCAAAACCACAATGTAATACCATCTCACCCCAGTATCAATGGCAAAATTTAACATGACAGTAAGTGTTGGCAAGGATGTGGCAAGATAGGAACTTATACATTGTTGGTGGGATTGTAAAACGGTACAACCACTCTGGAAGGTAGTTTGGCATTTCCTCAAAAACCTGAACATAGAAATTCCATATGACCCAGCTATTCAACTGCTTGGAATATATCCCCAGAAAATTAGAACTGAGGCACAGAGACTTGTACACCAATATTCACCATTGCAAGAACATGGAAATAGACCAAATGTCCATCCACGGTTGAATGGATGGAGGCAAGAATTTTGAAGCTTCATCTCACATACTTTGAAGACACATTGCCAGGAGGGACCAGTCTTTGGAAAAGAACATCATGTATAGCACAGGAGAGGAAGACCATGGATGAGATAGAATGGCATAGTGACTGGAGCAGTGGGGACAGGTGTGTCAGAGCAGTGAGATTGGCTCAGGATAAGGCAGAATTCAGAGCTATTGTACATAGCTATAAGGTTGCAGACAATTTGACTGCACATAACAACAACAACAGTCATGGTTGAAAAGCATGACAAAAATAATGTCATTGAATTACATGCTTAAAATAGTTAAAAAGCCAAAGTATGTGTTTTATATACATTTTATAGTATTTAAAAATTAAAATGCAAGACTAGCTTCATGACCTATCTATATAACACTGAAACAATGTCCTCTAAATTTCAAACTGACTGAGCAATTAATGCTCCAGTGACTGGGAAGAGGTAACAGATACCAGGAAAGGCCAGTCCCTAAGAAAAATCGAACCAGCAGGCCCTTGTCTGTGCTCAGAATGGAATCATTTGCAACAACCAAATGGATGGTATTGGGGCTCCGTTATTGAATTTCCGCTACAGCTATGCTTTGGGCATAAGCGTAGACTTCTCTAACTCTAGATAGAATTTTTTCCACAAATGAAAACTGTACTCGATATTCTAAGGGAGATTATCTGATATCTGGCAGACAGAAATTGTGTTGCTGGACATGTTTAGGTCCACCTGTCTATCTCAGACAATATTGGTTTGAAATATTGTGCAAAGTTTCCATTTGGTGGCACATCAAACATGAGTAGACATTTTAATAACTATGTGGCTGGGTCAAGAAAATTTCATCAAGAAAAAGAATATTTGAAGTAAATGTCACTGCACCTGTCCCAACTATCCTGGGAGATAGATTATTGTGCTCTAAAGAAGATCAGAAACAACTATTATTTTTTTAAATAAAATAAATAAATAAAGGTAACTGAGTAGAATTTGCCTCCAAAGAATTAATCCTATTCTGAGGACTTGAAATTGAAGCAATGTCCCTTTCAGACTCATAAATGTAAGCAAAATCTTTTACTTTCCTTAAAAATATTTGAAATCTTTATGTTCTTTAGGGAGCTCTAGTAACGCAGTCTGGGAAAAGGGTGGTGGGCTATCTCGTCTTGTGTGATTAACTGCCTCTGAAAACCCAGAGAGTCAGCTATGGGTTGGTTCTGACTCTACAACACATAACAACAACAACAGTGACACAGTCTGTAGGGAGTCACATGATTAAACCAAAGGCTGCATATGTCTGACGGTTTGAATTCACCAGAAACTCTGAAGGAGAAAAATGAGACATAGTCTGTGTGATTTACAACCTAAGGACCCAGCTTGGAGGGTCCACTATGGATCAGTTCTGACTCTATGGCTATTTTAAATTATTTGGTTTTTAGTTTTGGGGTTGTTTTTGGTTTGGTTTTGTTTCGTTTTTGGTTTGTTTTTTTTTTCTTTTCACTTTAGCTAAACTGCTTTCATGTAGAAGACATTTTTAGAAACTATTTAACTTTTCAATTATGAGTCTTAACAGCAATCTACATAATTTTTACAAAAAGTTATTTCCACCAAATAGTGAATACGTCATTAACACTAGTAAAGTCTACATCCTAGGACTGGATAGGATTTCTAGTTCCTGGTATCTTTCCTTTCACATTTGTCTTTCCTGAAAAACTAAAGGATTTCCAAGGTTGTAGCCTAGGGGGTGAGGAGTTGCACTGCCAGCTCAAAAGTGGTTCAAATCCACCAACTACTCTGAGGGAGAAAGATGGGCAACTTCTTTTAATGTGATCTATACCCTCAGAAAGCCTGCAGGAGGGTCAGTTTTGAGTCAGTTAATCTTTGATAGCAATGATTTCAGCTTGACTTGAATTGCAAACTGAAGAGAATTCTAATTTCACCTTAGTCTCTCCCTCCCTCTAAGAAAGATCTTGCATTGTGAAATCAGTTCTCAAGTTTTTTGATATAGAGAAATAAAAAGAAAAGAGAAGGAAGTATGATAGTCTTTAGATAACAGAGGGCCTTTCCTGCAGAATTAGAGAAGATGCAGCATGAATAGTTAGTTTGTACACCAGGAGACAAGAGTAAAATGAAAGGGAAATTTAAGAATTATTATTAATAATTATTTGTTGCTTTTCTGGTAATGTTCAAGCAAATTTTAAACTCAAGCTTTAGTCTAAACACATGATTATTTTCCAGGCAAATCATTTGTATGCCACTTTTATAAACATGTAAATCTATATTGAGCATTATTTGTCTGGCTTTCTATGTGGATAGTACCTTTGAATGTCTTTTTAAAGTCTTAAGAAAAAAAAAGGGGTGGGGAAGAAGTCTTAAGGAAAACTAAGCACTGAAAACCCCAGCCTTTCCAAGCAGGTATTGTAAGGTAAAAGGGTGCAGAGAACCAGATGAAGTGAAACAAAGGAATTTATTATCAGCTCTCAGGCAGGTTTTCTGTCTTAGACCAGAAAAAGGCAGAGTAAGGCAGTAGCTACAGGTAAAGTTTTATATGCAGGGAGTTGGAGATAGGGTGGTCTCTTCAGTAGTCAGCTCTCCATGGAGGATGTTGATTGGATGCCCTTTGCTTGTTCCCATATATGGAGCTACTCAGGACCCTTAAGTGGGTTGTGTCATAGCTGATGGTTAGGCAGGATGTGGCCAGTGGTCGTGCTCTCTTCTGATTGGCTGTAGCCATCTTATACCAGACTGATCGGAATGTCTCCTAGATGGTATGGTCAGCATGGAATGTTGCCCAGCTCCTACGTGGTCTTTCAGGTATCAGAGTTATAATTGGTCAGTATTAATCTGGAATATTCAAATGTATGGATCATAAAAATTATGATAATATTGCAAAGAACAGGAATTCCAGGACACTTAATTGCACTCACGTAGAACTGAAAGTAGGCCAAGGGATGGTTTTTTGAACAGAACAAGGATTGGCATGTTGTAAAATCATGATTATATCCTCTCACTAAACCAATTCAATCTGCATGCTCACCAAATAATTTGAAGATGAAAAAATATATATAAAATCAGTAATGGAAGATGATTCGTTAACAATCTATGATAAATGACACAATCCTGCTAGCCGAAAAAGAAGAAGACTTTAGACACTTTCTGATGAAGATCAAAGTCTTCAACATATACTATACCTCAATATAAGAAAACATGTACACCATGTTTATTGCTGCTTTGTTCACAATAGCAAAGATTTATAAACAGCCCAAGTCTCCATCAGCAAATTAATGGCTAGGGAAGCCGTGGTATATTCACATAATGAAATACTAGGCAGCCACTCAAAAGCAAGTAATTCATAAAATATTATACAAAATGGATGACCCTGGAGGACACTAAGCTGAATAAAATAATATCTCAGTCACAAAAGGACAAATACTGTGTAATGACACTGCTATAAAACAAGACAGCCGTGGGGGCTGGGAGAAAACTAAGAAAAGAGGGGTTAAACAACGAACACTGTATTTAAATTGATGAGGGAAAGAACAGTCTAAAAGAAACATATGATAGGTATTATTTGCTTGACAAAAGTCCAGAATAAGAGGTGTATAGCAAAATGCACTGGGGTGGAAGGGAGGGAGGAAATTGTGCAACAATGAAAGAATCTTTTTAAAAAGAAAAGCAACTGGAGGGCCAGGGGTAGAGAGGAAAATGTGCAACAATAAATGAATGGAAATCCAAGTTTTTTGTAAACTCTCGTTACAATATAAATAAAAAATTTTAAAAATATATAAAGAAAACACAAATCCTCATAACTAGACAAGTAAGTAACATCATAATAAATAGAGGAAAATCAGAAGATATCAAGGATTTCACTGTATTTAGATGTACCTTGAACACCTTGGAAGCAGTAGTCAAGAAAGCAAAGAAGGAATTACTCTGGGAAAATCTGTTGCAAAAGACCTCTCTAAAATTTAAAAAAGTCAAGATGTCAATTTGAGGACAAAGGTACACCCGATCCAAGCCACAGTATTTTCAATTGCTTCACATACCTGTGAAAGTTAGACAATAAATAAAGAAGATTAAATACAAAGAACCAATGCCTTAGGATTATGGTGTTGGCCAGGAATGTTGAATATAACATGAACTGCCAAAAGAATAAATAAATCTATCTTTGAAGAAGCATAACCAAATGTTCCTAGAAGTGGCAATGGCAAAACTTTCTCTCACATATTTTGAGCTTTTTAATGTTGGGTTTGTTAATGTTGTTGTTGTTGTTGTTAGGCCATCAAGTCGCATATGACTCATAAAGACCGCATGAACAACAGATCTAAACCTTGTCCTATCCTGTGCCATCCTCACAATTTCTGACACATTTGAGTCCAATGCTGCAGTCACTTTGTCAATTCAACCAGGTTGAGGATTTTCCTCTCTTTTTTTCCCTCCACCAAACACAATATCCTTCTCCAATAAATAGCCTGTCCTAGAAATGTGCCCAAAATATGTGAGATGAAGTTTTATCAGCTTTGCCTCCAAGCAGCACTCTGGGTAGCACCTTCTGGCTACACCAAGACATACCGGCCTGTTCTTTTGGCAGTCCATAGGATATTCAGTATTCATCACCAACACCACAATTCAAAGACATCCATAATTCTTCTATCATCCTTATTCACTTTCCAGTTCTCAGCAGCATACCAAGTGATTGAAATGCCCATGGCCTGGATAAGACAAACCTTAGTCCTTAAACTAACATCTTTACTCCTCAATAATTTGAAGAGGTCCCTGACTGCAGACTTTTCCAGAGCAATAACTCTCCTAATCTCTGACTGCTGGTACCAAGTGTATTGACTGTGGATCCAAGTAAAATGCAGTCATTAACAGTTTAAATCTTACCTCCATCTATCAGGTCACCTATAGATCCAGCAGTGAGTATTTTTTTGTTTTCTTGATGTTGAGATGCAGTCTGTATTAAAGGCTATAATCTTTGATCTTCTGCAGCAAATACTTCAAGTCCTCCTTGCTTTCAGCATGAAAGGTTGTGTCCTGGGCTTGTTATAGGAGAAACCAAATCCTGTAAAATACATCATAGCAGGTAGAATGTCAGTGATAAAGAAGTCCTTTAGTGGGATGGAGTATCAGAGTGGCTTCAACAATGGGCTCAAGCAGAACAGTAACTGTGAGAATGGTACCAGAGAGGGTACTGCTTTCCTTTTGTCACACATATTTTCACTATGAGTTAGAAACAGTGAGACAGTAAACAACAACAGCAACAACAACAACATATAAAGCTGCTAAGAGAAAGACCTGACTGCATGGTAACTAACAGGATCACTTATCACTCAGTATCCTTGTCCAACCGACTCCACTCTTGTGTGAAGCAGTCTCTTACCCTAGTTTGGAGTCCTAGCATTTCCCCCACTTCTTCAGTTCTGGTCAAGGTTGTGTAGACAGAACACTAGTTTGTTGATGACCAGGCATTGTGGTCACATTCTATTTCCTATCTCTACATCTAGGCCATGACAGTGGCTCCTAGTCCACAAAAAAGAAAGGGGACCTCATCTTCCTTTTTCTGGGAGAACACCACACAGTCACACCCAAGATTATAACCCAAAATTTTAAAGGTGTTCGTGCGCATGCACTCCCATAGACACACAAATTTACATATTTTTACCCTTTACCTTTTTCCTTCTGTATTTACCTGCCTTCTGGGGAATTAAACATAAAAATATCCACATTAAATTCTCTCACTGTGTAGTAGATACAGATGTTATTTAGCAATCTTAAAGGTTGCTTTGCATTTTCTTCAGAAATACAAAATGAGCCAAGATGTGTAACATATTACTTTTTTTTCTGTCCTCATCTCAGCGTAGGAGTAGAGCAGCTGCTATCTCAGCAGATCTCTAACCTAAATAACAACCCTTAAAACGTGACAGAAAAAAACCGCTTTAGGAACCTCTGTTACCAAAGATCTGTGCTCCCAGCATTTATACTCCAAGAACTACAACAATGGATCTTGTGATAGTAACACTAGAGTTATTTTAATTTTTTTTAAGTGCATTATACTTTACAGTAATCTGACATCTCTGGGAATTTGAATAGTAACATCAGAATGCTACCTACACAGAAAGACTAGCTCAATAATTACTCATTGATTTGTTAATTGTTCTAAGATCATTTGTAAGAATCGAGGCACAGGATCTCAAATGACTTAAGTGTGGGTTCTTGTTCAATTAGCAGCAAAACTGAGAATGCAAGCCAAGTCTTTCTGTGTTTAACTCATTAATATAGACATTTTAAACACTCACAAAAATAGCAGAGCATATTATTCTATTGGGTTCTATCATGCAGTTTCAACAGTTGCCAGTCTATTATTTTGCCAAACATAATTTAGCTATTATTTAACATTTTTCTTTTCTTTTCCTTTTATAGAACAGTATTGCAGGGTTTATTTAACATGAGAGCAATAGATGGACAAAGATGATGTAAGCCTGAAAGACTTCCAGATTCATAGAGTGAAATGACCACACTGCCAGATGATGAAGACAAAAATCTTTTTGAACAGTTGGAACAGTGACTAAAAGTTTCATAGCCATAAATGACCTAAAGACAATCAGGGATCAAAGACATCTAAAAGTGGAGGTTAGCAGGGACAAGTTGATGGTGGACAGATGCGATCACATAAATAATTACAAGCACTTCAACTCTTCAAGTTATTACAGGATGATCAAAGAACAATGTCTTTGGAGAAATCTACTATAAAAATTGCTTTCTCAACCATGTCTATTTCTAAGGTAAAGATTTATCAATAAAACTGTGCATGAAGACCCTTCTAATATAAACTATTACATTTTGCATCTACTTGACCATAGTGAAAAAGTCTTCTGAGAATATTGTGGTTTCTAGGTGCCGTTAAATCAGCTCTGAATCATGGTGAGCCTTACTACAAGAATGGAATCTTGCCCAAACCTTCTCCATCCTCAAAATTTCTGCTGTGCTTAAGTTCACTGTTACAGCTACTATCCCAATCCATCCCATAGTAGTCTTCCTCTTTTTTGCTGACTATATTTCCAAACACAATATCTATCTTCAAGAACTGGCCTCTCCTGGATACATACCCAAGTCTCACTGTTCTTACTCTAGTTATATTTCTTCCAAGACAAATTACTTTGCTCTTTTGGTAGTCCATGATATATATCTTTCACAAATAGCAAATTCAAAGCATACATTCTTCTTCAATCTTTATTATTCATCTTCTAACTTTCACATACATGTAAAGCAATTGAAAAGACTAAGACTTGTTTCAGGTGCACCTTAGTCTTTAGAGTGACATCCTGTTCTTAAGCACTTTAAAGAGCTTCTTGGCATCACTGTAATATGTTATTTGACTTCTTCACAGTTGCTTCTATGGGTATTGACTGTGGATCCAAGATGAGATATTCTGCACTACCAAGCCTCAGAGAAAAAGAATACCTAAATTTTAGAAGGTTATATCATTATCAAGGTTAGATGAGCATCGAAGTTAGAACCACTGCTTGAAAAGGCAACTATAAAATTCAACATAGACCCAAATAGGTTTGGCAGATGATATTTCCACAAACATATGTGTTTATGTGCTATAGATGACTCATGTACAGTGAAAGTGGAGGACAAAATTATGACAAATTCTTAGCCATAAAAAAAACCCCTTGAATAAATGACTCACTGACTGGCCACAGGGAACATGACATAGTCTACAAAGGCAATATTCCATATGCTACTTTGGTGAGGAGTGACTGGCATCCTAATGTTTCTGAAAATTTGACATGCAATTCTTGGTCTCTTCCCATTTAGATCAAAGAAGAATGAAAAATTAAGAGAACACTGGTCCAAAGGACTAATATACCATGCAAACTGAACTCTGCATGGTCCCAAAACCAGAAGAACTAGATGGTGCCAGGCAACCATTATCAATAGCTCTGAAAAGGATCACATCAAAGGGTTCCTGCTAAAGTGGGAGGAAAAATGTAGAACAAAATTCCAAAAAGACCAGGCTTATAGGTTAGATAGAGACTGGTGGAACCTCAGAGAGAGTCCCTAGATACCCTTCAAATTTTGAACTGAAATTTCTCCCATGATGCAACTTCTAGCCAATTTCTTGTTATGTGCTGTCAATATGTTTTCAACTCAGTGACCCTATATACAAGAGCTCTTAACTTTGCTTTATCCTGAGCCAACCTTATTGTCTCTGACACACCCAGCCCCATTATTCCAGTCACTGAGTCAATCCATCTTATTGAGGGTCTTCCTCCCTTGTGCTATCTATCCCTCCATCCTCCCAAACATTACATCCCCTTCCAAGGACATGCCCAAAGTATGTCAGACGAAGCTTCAGAATCCTTGCCTCCAAGGAGCAGCCTGGATTAACCCTCTCTAGGATGAACCTGTTTGTTCTCCTAGCAGTCCATGCTATATTCAATACTCTTCTCCAGCACCACAGGTCAAAGGCATCAATTCTCCTTCTATCATCCCTAGTTATTATCATGCTTAGTAAGCATGCTATGCTTAGCAAGTAATTACAAAGACCATCATTGCACTTCAGTAATCTGGAGAAGTCCCTGCCTTCAGACTTTCCCAAAGCAATTCATCTTTTGATTCCCTAACTGCTAGTACCAAAAGTGTTGATTGTGGTGTCAAGCATATTGAAGCTGTTAAAAAGCTCAATTTTGGCTGGCTGTCTTCGGCCCCCGGCCCAGGGTGAGCCATCATGGCCCTCTGCTCAGGGTGGGCTGTCTTTGGCCCCTGGCTCAGGGCGTGGCACTCAGGGTGAGCTCCTCAGCCCCCAGATTGTGCCATCTGACCCCTGGGTGGGGGTATCCAGAGAATTTTATCTAGGCTACATTCCCCCACCCTCTTCTCCAGTAAATCTGAAAGCAACACCCCCAAAGACCTTCTGTTTGTAACTCACAAGTTTGTGCTCTCTAGGTTTGCTCCCTTTCCTATAGGTAACCCTAACCCTGAGTTTTATTCCAGACCTGAGCCTGAACCCAGTGCAAGTGACAAAAAGGAAATACAACTGCCAGCTAAGGAAGCAAAGGAGGATGGATCCTCTGGGTTCAACCAGCCATCCCCACTGGACCCACCTGGGAAAACATTTTGCAGTCCAGAGGGGAATAAATGTCAGGAAAACATCTTCTAACAGAACAAGAAGGCAAGCAGCTTTAACCCTAGTCCACCAGTAAGGTGATAAAGTGTCCTCCCTTCCCCCTTCAGCACTACGCCCCTGTTCAGCATGAAGAAGCCAGAGAGTCTGCATCCAGTTCCCAAATCAATAAGACATTTATTTTTTTTCTGTAATTATATTTTATTAATTTTCATAAACATTTACAGAGATTTTGGGTTTCCATTCATT
>NW_006399758.1:9443705-9449002 GCF_000299155.1 Elephantulus edwardii | reverse complement strand
CCAATCCTGATGCCACAATTCTCCTCATAGAGCCCAACCTCTCGGATAATCTGCTCTGCATACATGTTGAAAAGGTATGGAGACAGGATGCATCCCTGGTGTACACCCTTCCCAATTTTGAACCATGCAGTGTTTCTTTGCTCTGTTCTGACTACTGCCTCTTGGTCCAAGTATAGGTTTCGCATTAGCACAATAAAATGTTCTGGGATGGGTATTTAATATTACTATTTGATAAGTGTATCAGAATTGTAACTCTATTCTAATCTTAACATGGAGTTTTAATCCCAACTCATTAAAAAGCAATACATTCACTGTTGTTGTTGAAACAACAATGCATCCATTATAACCATTCACCTAATTCATTAACTATAAAGGCAAATAACTTTTCTATAGAGTAGCCATAAGAGCTCTGGTGGCCTAGTGTCAAGAAGGTGCACTGCGATCACAATGGCATGTGGTTCGAAGCAACCAGTTGCTCCACAGAAGAAGGATGGGCAATCCCCTCCCATGTGTTTAACTGCCTCTGAAAAGCTTCCAGAAGGTCAATTTTTAGTCGTTTCCAACTCTACAGTACATAGCAACAACAAGAGTAGCTCTAAAGATTGGTAGCATAGGCAATTATATGTAATAAATGAAATATATAATTGTTGTGTGTGATTGAGTCTAAGTTCTGGTTCCCTAGTGGACAAAGAATTGCACTGCCAATTCAAAATAAGGCAGTTCAAATCCTCTATGATAAAAAGATGGGCAATCTCCTCCCAAACAATATATGGCCTCTAAAAAATTGCTAGTGGTTCACTCTGAGTCAGTTCTGGCTCCACTGTGCACAACAACATCCTTTGTCACAATGCACAGTTTAATGTGTTCAGCATAAACAAAATGAGCATGCTAACAGGCTTATGATCAGGAGGTATGCTAACATACAGCATTTCTAGCAATTCTTGCCCTTGTATCTATGATGCCTCGCCTCAGATCAGTGGTTCTGAAAATGTGATCCTTGGAATCAGCAGGATCAGCAACACTTGGAAATGTTAAAAATGTAAATTTGAGCCTCAAATCTAATGAGTCAGAAACTCCAAACTCAACAGTCTGGTTTTAACAAGTCCTTCAGGTGATTTCCCAAAACCTCATTGAGATAGACTGAAACAAAAGCCTCCAGGTAGGCATATCATATCAAGAAGCATAATGATAGCTAGGAAACTAGCAATATTTATTTCTGTAATACATGGGACCACCAGGCTTTAACCACTGTGTCTGGGCTCCTAAACAACACTCTCTGCCCATGGTGATCCTCTAGGACAGAGTGGGACTTCTTCCCAGGGTTATTGAGGTTCTGAATCTTCACAGGAGTACATTGCATCATCATTTTCCTAATGAATGGCTGATGGGTTCAAACCACTCACCTTCTGGCTGTCAGCCCAAGGTTAAAATCACCAGTTTCAATTAAACACTGTCGTTGTTTGTTGTTGTGTACTATCAAGTAGGTACTGACTCACAGCTCAGCCTTCAGCAAGTTTTCAGACATAGTAAATCTCACAGGAGGAAATTGCCCATCTTTCTCAATTAAACAACGTTGTTGTGTGACCCCTTAAGTCTGAAATGACACATAGCTGACCCTCCTGCAGATTTTCAGAGGCATGTGGATTCAAACCATGTATCTTTGGGTTGGCAACTGAACTCTGTCACAAAGCCACCAGTCTACCTTAAATAGTAAGAAAATGTCTACCTTGAGCATTAAGCTCATTTAACAGCTATCTATATAGAGATGTTGTTGTTGTGTCTTATTGACTCAATTGACTCATAGCAACCTTCCAAGGGGGGTTCAGAGGCAGTAAATTGCACATGAGGAGATTGCCCATCCTTCTCCCTAGGAGCAGCTGGTGGATTCAAACCATGTGTCTTTTGTATTGCAGCACTGTTTCTTATCTCTAGGTTACCAGAGCTCCCAATGAATATAGATACATTTTTAGATTTTATATTATAGAAAGGAACTCTAGTGGCATAGTTCACAGCATATTTCACTATTTTCATTTATTTTGCTAAGTGTCTTAATCAGGAAGTGATGTGTTGGATTTTGTCAAATATCTTTTCTGCATCAATAGCTAGGATCATATTGCTCTTGTTATTTGCTTTGTTATTGTGGTGAGTTATGTTCAATCATGATGTCCCTCTATGAGGACTGGTTCCTCCTGGCCATGTGCCCAAAGTATGTGAAACAAAGCTTCAAAATCCTTACCTTCAGGGAGCAGCTTGGTTTAACCTTTTCCAGGACAGACCTGTTATTTCTCTTGGCAGTCCATGGTATGTTCAACACTCTTCTCCAGCACCACAGCTCAAAGGCATCAATCTTTCTTCTATCATCCTAAATTATTGTCCAACTTTCTGATGCATAGCAAGTAATTGCAAATACCATGGCCTTTATCATGTGCACCTTAGTCTCCAGATTGGCATTATATTATTGCTCAGAGTATACCTTTTCATAATATTCTGATATTACAGATTTAATTTCATCTGCTTTTTTGGAGAAGACCTAATTTGTTTTTCACAGCATTCTCTACTTTCTGCTGCTTTCTTGGCGTTATGTGAATTTTTTTCTTGATAAGTGTTAGGCAATTTCTATTGTGTCTGTGTAGATTTTTTTTTTCGTTCTTGTCTTTATAATGTTATTTATTAGTTGCCAGCTTAAAATGTTCAATCTATGGGATGAGCTACTTACTTCAGTGAAAGTCCTTTTTGGGAAAAAAAAATGCCTAAAGAATCTTCAGATTCTCTCTGGTTTGCACTGAAGTCCTGCAGGAATCTTGCCTTACTGTAGTCCCCTCTCCCAAACTCTACTGTCTTTCTTCATCTAAGAAGTAGCTAAGTGGTGTGAGACTAGGTACTTCACCTGAGCAGTTTCTGACCAGAGGAGTTTCAAGTCAGCTCCCTTTCTCATAGCTCAATGTGAGGCTGAAAAAGCTGAGAAAGTCTTTCCCATGCTTATAAATCTCTGTCCCAAACTCTCTTGTCCTGTTTGGAACCTGGAAATGTCCCAGCAGCAGTGGAGGCAAGGATCCTCAAGTGGAAGGACATTTTCTCAGGGAAATTTCAGCCCCTTCTCTCCACTATGTGCTCCTGAAAGTCAAACACAATATTAGTGACACATTTTGATTATATACTTCAGTCAATTATATGTTCAGACTGCAAATGTTGGTAGAACTCCATTTCCTCCTCTTTGGTTTCTGTGGTTGGGGTGTATATTTGAATAATAGCTATGTAGGTCTTCTTTGTATGCAAATGGATCCCATAGCTCAAAGCATTGCATTTCTAGATGGATCTTGTAATGGTCCTTTTTACTATATATACAATCTGCTCTTCTTCAGTTTTTCATTCTATGAATTTTAGATCATGTAATTATCTGATTCTAAGTGATCAGTGCCAGTCCTTCCAAGTTCATTAATACCTAGAATGTCATTCTTAATGAATTGTGTTAATGGAGGAGAAATAATTCAGAAAAGGAAGTTTTGGTTGCAAAATTTAAAGAATTTAATCAGTGTCACACAATCACACATGTAGAAACAACTGAATTGGTACATAAATTGTTGTGTGTATTCTCAATGAAAACAAAGTAATTTTTTAAAGAACCAATAATTTCTTAAAATACTATATAACATGGGAGACTCTAGAGAGCATTATGCTGAGTGAACCAACTCAGTCTCATAGGACAAATACTGCATAAGACCATTATTGTAAAAAATAAAAGGAAAATTAGTAAGATACATATAAAAATACAAAGGGAGAAGATGAGGGAGCTGGAGGACTGAGTGTGGGGAGGGAGGAAATCACAGGATTACACATTTTGGGGAGCAGAGGGAAGGAGTGAAGGAATAAGGAAAGATGCAGCAGGGACCTGAAAAGATGGGATATGGGTGGACATACATCAGTGGTGGTTGATTTTATAAAACACAATGTGTGGGAACGATCATACAAAACACAATGTATTTCGTGTCATGGTATTTGCAATTACTTGCTATGCATCAGAGAGTTGGACAATAATTTAGGATGACAGAAGAAGGATTGATGCCTTTGAGCTGTGGTGCTGGAGAAGAGTGTTGAACATACCACGGACTGGTGAGAGAACTAACTGGACAATGTAAATGAAGAAACACAATACAAATGAAAGAAAGTGTGAAACACCATATACGAGAATTGAACAATGTATATGAGTTTTAAATGCAAACCAATACAAATTTTTTTAAAAATTAAAACATTTTAAGAATATTTTTCTTCCCTCTAAAAATGATCCTCTAGCCCCTCTTTCCAAAACTTCCTTCTAGGGTCAACTACTCCCCTGATTTTTTCCAGAACTTTATGTAAATGAAATAGCTTTTGTTCAATTTTTTTGGCTCTACGGGGAAATGGCTCCATAATTACAGAGACTTCAAGTTATCTCATGTTTGGAATCCTGTCTTCCTCATGTGCTTCAAGATATGTAAAGAGAGAAGCTTTGGAAAGAATCCCAGAAACATTGGGGACAGAAAGAATCCTTGTATTTTGAGGCAGACTGGGGAATAATTGTAGTTGTTGTTGTTGCTGTTGATTGCCATCAAGTCGAGGTCTACTCAAAGTAACTCTATTAACAAAAGACCGAATGCCTTTCCATCACTATCATTGTTTCTCCAAGTTCATAGTTTCCAGAGGCATGTGGTTTAGCAAGTGGATGCCACTCCTGCTTCCCAACTTATTTTAACACTGGGAGCTCCACCAAACACTGTTCACCATGGGAAACCATTATGATATTAGATATCCCCATGTCACAAGGTTCGGCATCATAGCAAACCCAGTTTACCTCAGATAGCACATTGACAAAGAGTGATGTGCAAAGTGGAAGAATGTTCCTCCAGATATAACAGTCCTAATCTCATTTAGCAGTGGTTAAGTGTTGTTGAGTCGATTATAACTCAGAGTAAGCTTTGAACTCTGTTCTATAATTAATATCATTTCTGTACACTTATAAGAGAGTTTGTAAAGTTTCCAGAGGCATCTAGCTTAGGAAGTGGATGCCACTCCTTCTTTCCAACATGCATCAATATGGAAGCTCATTCAACAATTGCACATAATGGGTAACCATTACAGTGTTTGACACGACTTTAGAAGAGTGTTCAGCATCACAGCAGCTCCAAGTCGTTCAGTACAGCAAATAGACAAATGATTGCTCTGTCTTTCAAAGAATATTCTTATAAAATTAATAGATTTTTAAAGCCACACCCTCGAGCAGGACTCCATCCTTACCCTTAGTCTATGGCTCAAGGACCATC
>NW_006399758.1:9397962-9418286 GCF_000299155.1 Elephantulus edwardii | reverse complement strand
CAAGTCTATCTTGAAGGAAGTGAAAGCAGAGAGGTCCTGAGAGGAAAGGATGGTGAAACTTTGTCTCATATACTTTGGGCATGTTGTTAGGAAGGGCCAGCCCTTGGAAAAAGACATCATGCTGAGAAAGGTGATGGCTGTTGTTGCTGTGTACTGTCAATTCAGACTAACTTATAACTGACTCTCCAGCTGCCTTTTGGAGGCAGTTAATCTCAGGGGAAGAGATTTCCTATCTTTCCCTGGCAGAGAAGCTGACAGACTCAAACTGCATACCTTTGGATTGGCGGAGCAACTCCTTACCACTTAAACTCCCGAGAAAGGTGGCCCAGAGGTGAGGAACTGCACAGCCATAAGACAGGAACATGGCTTGGATTCACCTGGTGCTTTGCAGAAGGAAGATAGGCAGTCTTTTCCTGCATGTTTTACTGCCTCAGAAAACACACCAGAGGATCAGAAAAAGAGAGGAAGAGCCTCAGCAAGGTGGGTTGACACAGTTATTACCCCAAAGGGCTTGAGGATGACAGAGATCATGAGGATGGTCCAAGATAGGGCAAAGGGGGATTTTTTGATTTGGTGTTTTTTTGGTTTGTTGGGTTTTTTGTTTGTTTGTTTTTTGTGGGTTTGTTTGGTTGTTTTGGTTGGGTTTTTTGGTTTGTTTTTTTTTTCATTTTAATGAACATTTACATAGATCTTGGATTTCCGTTCATACATTGTTGCATTTTTCTCCCTGCCCTCTCCCCTCCCCAATTCGCTCTTCTCTTGAAAAAGTAAAATTCTTTCATTGGTATACAATACTCCCCGCCCACCGAGTACACTCCACTATGCAACCTTCATTCTGGACTCTTGTCATAGCCATAATACCCAACCATATATCGCTTTTAAACTGCTCTCTCCCTCATCTGTTTCAATGCAGTATATATAATTTATCCAATTTTTCTCAGTCTCACCCCAACCCTGATGTCAGTTCTGTTTTACAACAGTGGCACCACGCAGTATTTGTCCTTTTGTGGTTGAGATACTTCACTCAGCATAATGTCCTCCAGGGCCACCTATTTTGAATAATATTGCATGAGTTCCTTGTTTCTCAATGCAGCATAATATTCCATTGTGCGAATATACCACAGCTTCTCTACCCATTCGTTTGTTGATAGGTATTTGGGTTGTTTCCAACTCTTTACTATTGTGAACAAAGCCGTAATAAACATGGGTGTGCATATATCTGCTTGGATGTCAGTTATGGTTTCTTTAGGGTATATTCCCAGCAGAGGAAGTGCTGGGTCAAATGGTATTTCTATTTGCAACTTTTTGAGAAAACGCCATACAGCCTTCCATAGTGGTTGCACCATTTTACACTCCCACCAACAGTGAATAAGGGTTCCAGTTTCTCTGCAACCTCACCAGCATTTGTTGTTTGCTGCTCTGTTAAAGTTTGCTATTCTGACAGGGGTGAGATGATAGCTCATAGTTCTTTTGATTTGTATCTCTCTTAGAGCTAGGGATTTTGAACATTTCTTCATGTATTTCTTGGCCATCTGAATGTCTTCTTTGGTGAAGTGGATAGGACAAAGTTTTAATCTGTTGGTCATAGGATCTCTACGAATCATAGTGGACTCAACAGTGCCTAACAACAGCAGTTTTTAATGTAGTGGAATACATTACTTCATTTCTTACCACAAGGACAGGAGGAAGTGTAGTTTGTTAGTAGGATAATTCTGGACTCCATTTAGCAAAGCCGAAGTGTTACCGTTGGTGAGGGGCTGGATTCCCCTTGGTAAGCTTGGGCTTAAGTCATTGTACTTACACAATCAAGAGACTCTGATTTTGTAGGAAAATGCTGTGGGGTGAGAAAGAGACAGAAATCAGCTATATCTAGTAGAAGCAGAATCTTCTATGTAAAAAAAAAACAAACATGAAATTGTTCATTACAGATTAGTAAGGGAACATAAGTGCTTATTTTGCTTATTGGGTAATCCTGCTGCATCTTGCTAGAGGGTTATCTATTATTTTATAATGCCTCACTCTGGGGCTTTCTAACAGCTGCTTCTGTTTGCTTCTTTGCATTTTCTTCATTTCTCTTCATGATCATAAAACCAAATGAGATTACATTTATTCATTAATTTTGTTTTCAGCTTATTAATGTGTTTTCATGCCTCTTGGCTGCAAAAACATGATAAAATCTCTGGGAAAAGAATTCAAGTCAGTAAGAGCTTTCCCTATCACTCATACGTACAAATTTCTATAGTTGAGAAAGAATGCTGTTAAAAAGATTTTTTTTTAAGAATGTGTTATGTGGTTTGGGTGAAAGTTTACGGAGTAGTTTTCCATTCAACAGTTTATACAGTGTTTGTTTCATGACATCAGTTGCAGTTCTCACAACATATCAGCGCTCTTCCCACTTCCTCCCTGGCTTCCTTGTTTCCATTTGTCCTTCTTTTCTGCCCCTTCCTGCCTTCTGACTTTTGGGTTTGAGCAAATGCTGTTTTTTCGGTCTTGTGTGGCTGATTCTTCTGAAGAGTGTTTGCTTCACTTATGCTGATGTTTACTTGATAGTTCTGTCTCTTGTTTGGCTGAGTGGATTCAGTTCCAGGTTTGAATGGTGTCTGAGGACAAAATGGAATTATTTTAAGTCTAGTCATTATTAATAGGATCCTACCGGCTAAATTTGATTGACATAAGGAAAACGTGAAAGAGCATAGTACAGTCATTCTTGGATTCTCTGAGGCCTTCAGAGCATTAGTCACGTCAGGAACATGCTCCTCTCATAATGAAAGGTCAGTTTCATCTTGTCTGTTCTATTTAATTGGGCCCAGTTTTGTTCAGGGGGGAAAAAAATATGTAGCTATTAGAACAAGGGACTTTACTTGTTCTGTATTCTGTTTATTCTGCAAACATTTTTCTGACACCTCCTGGGTTTCATAGTTTCATCAAGACAGCTACTGATGAGCCCAGGCACAAAGACAAGTACACTGTGTAGTCCTGGACCACCTTCACAGTGGCTTATAGATTAGACTGTCAAATCTATGGAGGTTTCACTGGCTGATATTTGGAAGCAGATTTCTAGGTTTTTCTTTCTAGCTTGTCTCTATCTGTAAGTTCCACTGAAACCTGTTCAGCTTCACAGCACCACACAATCCTCCACGGACAGACTGCTGGTGACTGCTGCACATGAGATGCACTGTTTTTCTGCTCATAAGATGAATCTAGGGCTCCTTATGGAAGACAAGCATTGTCTGCAGTTACCATTCAGTAACTGAATCACCCCTGTGGCCTTTTGTGTCATAACCCATGCCATGGGAGAATAACCTGGGTGTGGGGAGGTGTCAAATTGTGGAGGACTGTCAAAGTCAAGAAGAATCAATGATTTTTTTTTCTACTTGCAAATTAACAAGCTAGTCTATTACATGGATTCTGGCAGAAGACATGAGACTCCTGGCTGGTCAGAAACAAAGAAATGTTTAACTTGTGATACAACAAACAGCATGAGCGTGATGTCAGCACCAGTTCCCTGTTCCCTCCAAGGCCCTTAGGGCATGCAGGCAGTCTTAGATGTGCGCTGCACATGCCATAGGCTGCATCGCAGCAAAGAACACTGGATTTGGAGAATTTACCACTCGTGCAATGACCAGTGGAAGTAAAGCTTGGTCACCAAATTTTGAGGAAATTAGCCAAGGAAGATCTATGATCTCAAGAGTTTGATCTGTTGGGCATGGAGTTGGAGAGTTAGACGCTGAGTTAACAACAGCTAAAATCAACTACAACAATAAGCAGCAAGCATGATGCTACAAGAGCTCTCAAGATTTATTTCTAAGAAAGTACAACACTGAGTCAAAGTTTTTGGTGTACCTGCAAAGAAAGTGTGCACGTACACTCAGGGCACCTGATGGATTGCTCCTCATGAGAGAAACTTCACTCAGAAGTTGATGTTTATGCTGGAGTAATAGATAACTCGGAGGAGCCTTGGTGGCTTACTGATAATCGGTTGTATTGCCAAACCAGAGGCACATAATTTGGACCCACCAGCTATTGAGTGGGAAAGAAATGGTCAATCTCCTCTCCTGTGACTTACCACCTATGAAAACCCACTGGAGGGTCAGCTATGGGTTAGCTCTGACTTTACGGTACTCAACAACAACAGATACTTGATGAAGTTCTAGAGGCTTAGTGGTAAAGAGTTGTGCTGTCAACCTAACAGCACGCAGTCTTATTCCAACCAGCTGCTCTGTGGGAGAGAGATGGGTGATCTCCTTCTGTGCGACTTACTGCCTCTGAAAACCTGCTGAAGGGTCAGCCATGAGTCAGTTCTGACTTGACATACTTACTTGAAATACAATTCGTGCTTGAGGAGGGAAAGAAAGACCCATTCTAGTCAACGGGAGCAGTGCATACAAGTCCCTGATGCATGAGAGAGCCCTGGGAGGTTTCAAGGATAGTGAGAAAAAGTCTGCCACAGTCAGGAGAGCAGTGGTAAGGCTAAACAAGGAGGCTGGCCTCCAGTCGGCCAGGGCTTTGTGCAGTTCATGCATATTACGGAGCGTGGCCTTTTGATTTATTTTAACTGAACCCATTTCAGAACATTTTAAGCAGGTGGATGACAAGATTAAATTTTATTTTCTATTACCTGGTGATAATGCAGGAATCAGAGATGAGCCACCTTGTTCTTTGACTAGGTACCGGTGGAACACGTCATCTCTTTTGTGTCCTTTAAACTCTGCATTTTCTTTTTAAACTTTCTCCAAGGCTTTGTGACCTTATCCTTATCCTGCCCTCAGCCACAGTATCACCTTCAGGGAATTTCAGACACTCACCTTCACGCCTCGCAGCACTCCCCCTTCAACCCACGTGGAATGTATTCAGATATCTGCTGCTTGCTGATAGGGAAATACTATCTCATTTCCTTACTTTCTCAGTATTTTTAGAGCTGTAAACATGTTGTTTTTCTGGGAACTTACCCACTTCTTTTCATATGTCAACAATAAAATAAGAGTTTTTACTTGGCATGATATAATTTATAAATCTAAAGTCAAATAGGCAAATTCTAGCATTCAATTTCTGAAAATAAAGCACACACATACACAAAGTATTCTACTTCAGATACTATTTGTTTAATTATTCTAAAAAGGAATCATGAAAACAGCTCAATTATGATCACTTCAGAGATAAAAAAACATGAATTAACACCACTGACCTTATGAAAGTCATGATGTTTTGCTTGCTTTGAAAATATTTTGAGGCCTTTACAAAGTTTAAAGTGTATTCTGTGATAGACAGAAAGAATGAATATTCATTTAAGCCACCTTCTGGGAAAGAACTCTCAGTACCTGTATTAGTTTCCTTTAATTGTCGTAACACATTAATACAAACTTAAAACAACACAGACTTTCCTCTACCTTCTGGAGGTCAAAATCCAAAACCAGTTTCTCTGGACTAAAGGTGTTAGCAGAGATGCTTCTTTCTAAGAGACCTGAAGGGATCTATCTGTTTCAGTTACTGGTGGCTGTCAATGGTACTGTAATTAGAACAAGGGTTCTACTAAACCTACAAGGTGGAGGGGAATGTCCCCATCATCAGCATGCACAGCACAAAATCAATTCCCATGAGGTCAGACAAGTCATTCACCTACTTATTCCAGTATCAATCCTACTTCTCTGTTGGGTACGAAAGCCATTGCTACACCCACTTTACAAAACCGCACTCACAGTTATTTGGTTTATTAGAGACGTAATTCAGTTTAGCAGCAGGATACAATCCCTCAATTCAGACAACTTCTCAAGTGTGATCAAAAGCCTTTTATTATCTGTAAGCTCACGGCTTAAGTCAATATTACAAAGTTCCCGTAGTCCTGCTAGTTACGGCACCTTTCTTCAGTCTTCCAACAAGTGTGTGAGTAGGCCTTTGACTCTGGCTCTGAGGAGCAGCTGTCCCCAGTAAGCTGTCTCAGGTTGGTCTTTGGCTTTCCGTTGAGACTACTATTGTTCTTGTATAGATCCCAGTCTAGCTGGCAGAGGAATCTCTGGCCCTGAAGGACATATGCTACTTCCTCTTCCTTGTTGGTGTTGGGATTCCCCATTTCTGCCACTGAATCCACTTAATTTAATGGTGAGACTAGCCAATGTCCCTGCAGACAGACCAACATACCCAGTTGTATGATCCCACCCATCCATGTGGCTGAGTTGATGATGATTAGGAAAGCCATTTTAAACAGACTTACAACACTACAGGTCCTAAACGTGTGGCCACTCCCTCAAATCTCAGCTTCTCCCATCGCAATGCTTCTCATCTCTCTGCATCCTTCTCATTAGTGATGTCAAGGCTGTCCAGATAATTGATGGTACAAGTGACACAAATGGTCTGGGCTGGTTAATAATTTATAGGTTTATAGTCTTGGTGATGCAGCAGGACACTGTAAGATAGGCCCCCTTGTTCTAGGCTGTGGTCATATGGAATGTTTCTCTTTTATTTAAACCTCTTGTTTAGTGTCAACAAAGTCTCCTGGAGGGCCCTTGGGCCTGCAGCCCTCAGGCCTCATGTTATTATATGTTGGAGGAACATTCTTCTAACCCGTACAGCACTCTTATGTCAATTTGCTGTACTGAGGCAATCTGGGTTTGCTGTGCTGCTAAACCTTGTGCCATTTGGGTGTCAAATGCCATAATGATTACCCATAGTGGACAGTGTTTTGTGGAGGTCCCAGTTTAAGACAGGTTTGGAAGCAGGAGTAGCATCCACTTCCTAAACCACATGCCTCTGGAAATTCTGTGAACTTGGAGAAATGACGATACAGAAAAGCATTTCTGAAAAAAAAAAAGAAAGAAAAGCATTTCTTTTGTTCATAGGGTCACTTTGAATCGTGCTCAACTCAATGGCAATCAGCAACAACAGTTTGAATCTACTTAGTGGAATCATAGAAGAAAAGTCTGGTAATCTGATTTTACGTTACAATTATGATCAGAAGGTCCTCTGGTACCATTCTACTCTGTAACATAGGACCACTATGTGTGGCAATCAACTGAATGGCAATTAACAACAATAATAGCCCAGATAATCCAGGACCACAAAGATCGTTCATTTAATCACACCTACAGAGGGAGTTCTGGTGGCCTAGAGAGTAAGCAGTTAAGTTCCAACCCACCAGCTGTTCTAAAGGAGGGATATGGACAATCTCTTCCCAGGTGATTTACAGCCTCTAAAAACCCACCTGAGGGCCAGCTATGAGCCATTTGTCACTCACTGGCAATGAGTTGGGCTGACACAGTCTATTAGTAGCTCAGAGTGGCAAAGATGACAAAACTTTGTCTTACATACTTTGGGCATGTTGTCAAGAGGGGCTTTTCCTTGAAGAGAGATATTATGCTTGGAAGAATGAAAGGTCAAAGAAAGTAAGACCTTCAAGCAGATAGACTGACACAGTAGCTGTTACAATGGGCTCGAGTATGTCTGAGATGATGAGGCTGGCACAGGATAGGACAGGGTTCCGATCTATTGTTTACAGTGCCAATATGGATTATACTCAATTCAATGGCAATTAAGAACAGCAACAACAATGTATACCTCAAGAAGACAAAGCGTAGTATGACATTTGTGAAGAGTTGGAGTTATAAAACAAAAAGAACACATTCAGTATTTAAAACTAGTCAGCTGATTTTTTAAAAAATTTACATTAGGAACTGAATTCAGAGGCTCTGATATTTTTAATTGGGTTTGTATTGACAAATTGTGCATAATAATTTCTCATTTCTATCTCGTGGGCAAGCCTGTGCCCCTGCTGTAGATGAACTCTTGCTAAAAGGAGGAGACACACCTATCCCTCTATTCCTGTTAGCACAGTGACCTGGAAAACGACACTGAGGTTACAATCATGCAAGTTTATATGCCAGGCAGTGCCATTCACCTCACAGTCTGACTGTAGAGCTTTGTCTGTGCAGTAAACAAAGAAGTCAGCCAGATGTTCTGCTTTTGATATTTAGAATATCAGAAAAACTTTGCGTATTTCAAGCTTTTTTCTCCTTAGTTTAACCCCGCACTCAAAGGTAGAAAACAGAACCCATGGAAGCACAACTAAATCAAAGCACCAAGAGTAAGAGAGAAATTAGTTTCCTTCTAGCATTTGGAGGAGGGAGCTCTGGTGGCCTAGTAGGAAGGAATTGCACTGCCAACTCAAAGGTGCACAACTCAAAGCTGCTCTGGAAGAAAGTTGAGAAGTCCCCTCCAGTGCAATTTACAAGCTCCAAAAACCTGCTGGAGGGGCAGTTATGAGTAAGTTCCAACTCAACAGCACACAACAACAACAGTATTTGAAGGAATCTACATAACTTTTTAATTCTGTCATTTGTGTTATACTTCCCTAATTGTGCACAGGTGCTAATGTTTGATCTGTGGCCTGAGACTCTCAGAGGAAGAGCTCCCTGTGAGGATTAGCCACGACTTTAGTCCTGTCTCTACCACTTCCAAAGAGAAATAGGAAATGCATAAAATGGTAAGGGATCACTTACTTTGGACATTACAAATGATATATCAATGGTACCCCCTGCTTTTTACCTGGAAAGCTAAAAAAGTATGGTATTTTGACTTCTTCTTGTTGTTGTGTGCTGTTGAGTAGGAAATGACTCATAGCTGAACCTTCAGAGGGCTTTCAGAGGCAGTGTATAGTGTGGGAGGCGATTGCCTATCCTTCTCCCACAGTGAGGCTGGTGAATTTGAACTCCGTGTCTTTGGGGCTGCAGCACAGCTGCTTACCAGTAGGTCACCAGGGCTCCCTCTGACTCATAGACATCGATGTAAAATAGATCAAAACCTTGCCCAGTCCTGTGCTGTCCTTACAATTTCTACCCTGCTCAAGTCCACTGTTTCAGTCACCTTGTCAAGTCATCTTCTCCTTCACTGACCCTCTACTTTCCACCTATGATATGATTTCCAGACTTAGCTCCCTTCCTCACCATTCCCAAAGTATGTAAGAAGTGGTAAAATCATCTTTGCATCTAAGCATGTTTATCACACTTCCTCCGAGATAACTTGCTATATTCTTTTTAGTAGTCCATGATGTATTCAATACTCTTCACCAACACCACAGTTCAAAGGCATCAATTCTTTTCTGGTCTTCCTTATTCTTGCTCCGCTTTCTATTGGAGTATATAGTCTAAGTTTCATGTGACAAGTATATCTTCCTACCAAAATCCTTGTGATAGGTCAGGGGACAAGGAAAGTGTAATTTTGCTAAATCATTGCATGTTAGATGCTGTTGTGGGAACTCTAGCTCATGACAACCTTAGGAAATAGAACAAAATTTTCCCAATCACCAGCATTTTTGAGTACATTAATCAACTACTGTGCCAGTGTATCTCTTCAAAGAAGTCTCAATATCCTTGTTGGCTCTCTATTTGGTCAAACATAATGCCCTTCTAGTAATTGACCCCTTCTGATGATGTGTCCTAGTCAAGTGAGTTAGACTATGCTCTGTGTCATTCAAAAGGTTTTCAGGGGTTAATTTCCACAAGCAAATCTCCGGGCAGTTCTTCCTAGTCTGTCTTAGCTTGTCAGCTCTGGTAAAACCTGTTCACTTAGGGTGCTCCTTCTGGCATGTGAAACACTGGTGGTGTAGCCTCCAGCATCATAGTAACACACAAGCTAACAGGGTATTTGATTTAACCAGCTCTTGACAACTAGATAGTTCATTTAAAGCACTCTGGGTTAAGAAATGGATAAAAAAGGAATAAATGTTATAGAAAGCATAAAAAAACCCGGGGTGGCGAGGGTTTGTTTTGTTGTTAGGGGCTGTCAAACCAAATAATGACCCTGAGAACAATGGATCTGATCTTGACATATCCTGGGCCAATGTCCTCATCCTTGCTATAATCAAGGCCTTTAATAGAGTCACTGTGTCAGTCTATGTTGTTGAAGAGTTTCCTCTTTTTCACCTTTCCAAGAACAATGTTTTTCTGAGGACTGACCCCTCCTAACACCATGACCAAAGTACATGAGACAAAGTTTCACCACCTTGCCTCTAAGGAGTACCCTAGTTACACTTTCTCCAAGACATATTTGATTGCTCTTTTGGCAATTTTTCTTTTTGGAGGTTTGCTGTTGTTGTTGTTGCTGCTGCTGTTGTTGTGTACCACGTTGGAGCGAACCACAGTTGACCCTCCAGCATGTTTTCAGAGTCAGTAATAAATCACATGGACAAAGATTGCCCATCTTTCTCCTTTGGAGCAGGTAATATATACAAACAGTACAACTTTGGGTTGTTGTTATGTGCTGTTGAGTCGCCTGCTCAACAATAGCTCTGAACCCTGCTCTATCCTGAGCCAACCTCACTGTCACTGACACACCTACCCCCATTACTCCAGTCACTGAGTCAATCCATCTCATAGGGGGTCTTCCCCTCCTGGGCTGTCCCTCTACCCTCCCAAGCATAATATCCCTCTTCAAGGATTGGACCTTCCTTGCAACATGCCCGAAGTATCTCAGACGAAGCCTCAGAATCGTTGCCTCCAAGGAGCAGCCTGGTTTCACTCTCTCCAGGACAAACCTATTTGTTCCCTTAATACTTCATGGTATGTACAATATTCTTCTCTAGCACCACAGCTCAAAGGCATCAATTCTCCTATCATCCTTAGTCATTATCCAGCTTTCTGATATATAGCATGTAATTGTGAAGTTCATGGCCCCTGGATCAGGTGCACCTTAGTCTCCAGACTGATATAGTTGCTCTTCAGTCACACTGGCGATGTCCCTGACAGCAGACTTTCCCAATCCAATTTGTCTTTTGATTTCCTGGCTGCTGGTACCAAGAGTGTTGATTGTGGAGACAAGAAAATGAAAGCTGTTCCTTTCTACTAAGGAGATTTATCCTCAAGAAAATGAAAGGAAATTCTAGTTTTATCACCTCCCCCACCCCTTTCCTCTTCTGCAGAGGCTGTACCCTTTGCTTCAGATTCCAAACCTTTCCTCACACTTACATGTAGGTTTCCATTAACAACTTCTGCAGGGAATATTACTGTGAGGGATATGTGTTTTGGTATGTTGTGCTACAAACTGTTGAAGAGATTTCTCCTGTGCTCCTTAGACACCTGGGTAGTAAGATGAGGATCACTGATTATGAAGAAGAAAACATCATCAGAGGCACCCCAGAGTAACTAGAGAATCTTAAACTCACATCATTGTTGTCAGATTCTGTTGAGTCAAGTGACTACGAACAATTAATCTTAACCTTGTCCTATTCTGTGCCATCTCAAGCATACTTTAACTCAATGTTTCCGTCTAAGTGTCAATCCATCTTTTTGAGGGTCTTCCTCTCTTTCATTGACCCTCCACCTTTCTAAGCATGATGTTCTTCTCCAAAAGCCAGTGTCTCCTAACAACATGCCCACAGTATATGCGATGAAGCTTCACCATGCTTGCCTCCAAGAAGCATCATGGCCACACTTTCTCCACCACATATTTGTTTATTCTTTTGCAGTCCACAGTGTCGTCAGCACTCTTCTCGAAAACCATAACTCAAAGGCATCAATTCTTCTTCCGTCATCCTAAGTTATTATCCAACTTTCAGATGCATAGGAGGCAATTGAAAAGAACACAGCTTGAATCATGTGCACTTTAGTCTTTAAGCTGCATCATTACTCCTTAACACCTTAAAGAGATTTTTGACAGCAGATTTACCCAATGCAATTATACTTTTGATTTTTTGACTGCTGGTGCCAAGGGTGTTGATTGTGGATCCAAGCAAGATAAAATCATTGACTATTTTAATCTTTTCTCCATCTCTCATGACATCACCTATTGACCCAGTGGTGAAAATTTTTATCTTCTTGATGTTGAAAAGTAATTCATATTGGAGGCTGTAGTCTTTGATCTTCTGTCACAAGGGTTTCAAGTCGTCTTCACTTCTGGCAAGCTAGGTGATGTCACCTGCATAATGCAGGTTGCCTTTTTGGACTACATGAACCTCAACTTCCATAACCCTAAATTGTGCCTAGCTACCACAGCTGGCCATTCTCAGGAAGATATTAGATAGAGAAGCAGAGAATGTGGAACAAACTCAATAACTAAAAAATATCAGGCTAACTGTTCTGAGAAAGATGGGTAGAACACACTTGTAACAAAGCTCAAGTTTTTGGCTCAACTTTTGGCCAAAAAGTGGATAAACCTGTATGAAAACTACCAGAAGACAACTATAAGACAACTCACTCTACAGAACAATCAACCAACAAGATCAAAAGTGTGAGGTAAAAAAGGTCACAAAGAGGAGATAAATAATATATACTACATTGAAACAAATGAGGGAGAGAACTGTTTAAAAGGTATATATGATTAGGTATTATTGTCATGACAGGAGTCCAGAATGAAGGCTGCACAATGGAGTGGACTTGGGGGGAGGGACTGTATAACAATGAAAGAATTTTTCTCTTACTTTTCAAAGAGAACAGCCAATTGGGGAGGGGGAAGCAGGGAGAAAAGTGCAACAATGAATTAATGGAAATCCTAAGTCTCTGTGAATTTTCATTAAAATTAATGGGGGGGGGGTAGGTCACAGAGAACCAAATGGAGTAAAGCAAAGGAATTTATTATCAGCTCTAGGGTGGGTTCCACAACACCAGAATGGAGGGAGGCAGTGGGGATGGGAAGCCGAGTTACAACTAAGGTTTTATGCGGAGGAGGGGGTCACCTCTCTCTATTTGGTCAGCTCCCTGTAGAGGTCATTAATTGAATGTCCTCTGCCTATTCCCATGTAAGGAGCTACTTAGGACCCTTAGGTGGGTTGTGTCATAGCTGATGTTTAGGTAGAATATGACCAGTGGTCATGCTCTCCCCCGATTGGCTGTAACCATCTTACACCAGGCTGATTGGAATGTCCCCTAAGAAATGCATCAGTGTGGAATTTTGCCCAGCTTCCAGGTAGCCTTTCAAAAAGAACCACATTTACCAAAGGGTTAATCCCTAAAGGCAGGAAGGGGTAGGGTAGAAGGATAATGGAACTGAGAATTAGACAAGAAGTGAGAAAAGTGTTATTACAGGATGTGTTTTGAATTATATGTTATGAAAATGTGTATAAATGTTGAATGAAAAGCCAATTTTTTTAGTACTCTTTCACTCATATCACAATAGCAAAAAAAAAAAAACAAAAAACCAACAAACCAAAAACCCAAACAAAACCCATCATTCCTCCTTTTTTTGGCCAACTACTCAAATTTGTGAAGAATTGTGGGTTTGGGTTATTTTGGTGGTTTTGTTTTCAGCTTTCAAATTAGGGAATTAGCTAGAAATTGAAAGTTGGTTTTAACTTCCTCATTTGTTGTAAGAGAAATAAAGGGTTCAAAAATTAGAGTCATATAGTTACATTCAGGGAATTCTGATGGCATAGTCCATAAGGAGTCATGCTCCTAAATCTGTGTCTTTCTGACAATTTAGAAGCACAGCTGCTCTGAGGAAGATACAAGAGTAATCTCCTCCCCAGTGACTTAGAGACATGGAAAACCCAATGGAGGATCACTGGGGGTATGAGTTCTGACTCATTGAGTTGAGTTGATTTATATTGTACCTACACTTTATCTCTACTTCTCTGTGTTCTGTACAAGAGGGACTTGCACTTTGCCCACCCCAGGATAGAGGGGTAGGGCCACAGAAACAGCCTTATGCATATGCTTCTTAGGAGAGAAGACTTATCAGAATCCCTAGACTGAAAGGTACTTCAGAGCCACTCACCTGTCTGGTAATGTCTTAGTTCCCAGAAAACAGTCTTAGCCCCAGAACTCTCTTGATTAAAATTTACAAGGGTTGAGGAAATTTTTTTATAATTCTTAATTCAGAATTACTTCAGAAGTTGCAACTAAATCTATTGTTGTTGTTGTTGTTGTTGTGCGCTGTTAAATCAGATCTGACTGGTACAAGAGGATATTACCCCTCCTTCTCCAGTGGAGCATCTGGTGGATTTGTACCATGTGCCTTTGCAATTACTAAATCCATTTTTAGAAACAAAATTACATTTAAAGATAATTCTGTATGAAACACTAAGAAACATTATAAATACCAAGAATCAAAATACACTGACACTGAACTGGACAATACATCCTCTCCCAAGGTTGAATATTGGTTTTTGTTTTATTTTGTTTTCAGAACAGTAAGAATATGCCTTAAAAAAAAAAAAAACAACAGTTACTGGAGATGGCTTAATAATATGATGAACATTTTTCATGTAATTCAATTGTATGTCACATTAAAGCTCAACATCAAGAAAACAAATATTCTCCCCACTGGGCTGATTGGCAGCATCATTATGGATGATGAAGAAACTGAGATTGTTGACAGCTTCAATTTGCTTGGCTCTATAGGCAACACTCATTGTACCAGCAGCCAGGAAATTAAAAGACAAATTGCATTGGGAAAGTCTGCTGTCTGTGACCTCTCCAAAGTACTGAGGAGCAACTATGTCAGTCTGGAGACTAAGGTGCTCCTGATCCAGGCCCTGCTCTTTGCAATTACTAGCTGTGCATCCGAGAGCTAGACAATGATTAGGGATGATAGGAGGAGAGTTGATGCCATTGAGCTGTGGCTTTGGTGCTGGAGAAGAATATTGAATATATCATGGACTGCTAGGAGAATAAACAAGTACAGCCTGGAGAGGGTGAAACCAGGCTGCTCCTTGGAGGCGAGAATTCTGAAGCTCCATCTGACATGCTTTGGACATGTTGCAAAGTGGGATCAGTCCTTGGAGAGGGATGTCATGCTTGGGAGGGTGGAGGAACAACGCAGGATAGAAAGACCCTTGATGAGATGGATGGATTCAGTGACTGGGGTATTGGGGTAGGTGTATCAGGGACAATAATATTGGCACAGGATAGAGCCGGGTTTAGGCCTATTGTACATAGGGTCACTATGAGTCTCAGGCAACTCAATAGCACATAACAACAACAAAAACAACAACATGCTAATAATGCACAATCAAGTGCCCTAGGATTCTCATTCTTCTCAATGTCAGCCACAGCTTGTCATGATCCACACAGTCATATGCCTTTGCATAGTCACTAAAGCACAAATAGACATTCTTCTCGTATTCCTTACTCTCAGCCAGGATTCATCTGACATCAGCAATGATATGCCATGGCCTCTTCTAAATCCTGCTTGAACTTCTGTCAGTTCCTTATCTATGTACTGTTCCAACCATTTTTTTTATGATCTTCAGTAGTATTTTGCTTGCATGTGATATCAATGATACTATTTGATAATTTCCACATTCAGTCAGGTCACCCTTCTTGGAAATGGGAACAAATATGGGCCTCTCTCTATCCAATGGACAGACAGCTGTCCTCCAATTTCCTGGCATAGTCTGGTGAGTGTATTCAAGTCTGCATCTGTTAATGGAAACAAGTCAATTGGTATCCCATCAATTCCTGGGACCTTATTTTTTGCAATACCTTCAATACAGTTTCTACTTCATCCTTCAATACTATTAATTCCTGCTCATATGGTACTTCCTGAAATTTTCAGTGTCAATCAATTCTTTCTGCTACAGTGATTCTGTGCACATCCTACATCATTTTTTGATGCTTTCTTTGTCATTTAATATACCTCCCAAGACATCCTTCAATATTGCGACATGAGGCTTAAATTTGTTTTTCAGTTCAGGCCATAGCCTTTTCAATTACTAGCTATGCATCTGAGACCTTGACAATGAATAAGGATGACAGAAAAAGAATTGCTGCCTTTGAGCTGTGATGTTGGAGAAGAGTACTGAACAGCCCATGTGGATGGCCAAGAGAATGAACAGATGTCTTTGAGACAGTGCCACTTGAATGCACTTTGGAGACAAGAATGGTGTTGCTAGGGGGTGCTATTCCTTGGAGATGGACATGATGTTGGGAAGGGTGGAAGGTTGACGAGAGAGAGGAAGACCCTCAACCAGGTGTATTGATATGGTGACTGCTGCAATGGGCTGTTGTGTGTCAGGGAATGTGAGGGTGGTGCAGGATAGAACAGGGTTCAGATCTTCTGTTCATAAGCTCACTATGAGTTGTGCTTGACTTGACAGTACTTAACAACATTCTATCAAGTGACTGTAACAACAGGCTCATGTACATCAGAAATTATCAGGATGACAGGACAGGGCAGGGTACTGTTATTCATAGGGTCACTATGATGGCATTTAACAACATGCTATTACTGAATTTGACCAAACTAAATAACTTATAAAGTTCCAGTGGTGTATAGTCTATAGCATGTTGTCTTCTTAAACAAAACAAGTTCTCTATTATGTTTATATTCCTCACAGAATTATAAATTCAAAACAAATTCAAATTAAATAAAATTAAAATTATAAAAATAAAAAACAAATTAAGGTCAATACTACTATTATTGTTGTGTACTGTCAAGTCAGAATCAACTTGTAGCTGAGTCTCCACTAGGCCTTCAGAGGCAGGAAATTGCATGGGAAGAGATGGTCTATCCTTCTTCCACGGAGCAACAGGTGGACTCAAACTGTGTGTCCTTGGGATTGCAACACAGCTTTGCACCAATAGGCAAACAAAGCCTCCAAGTAAAACTAAAAAACTAGTAAAATTCAAAATGAGCTACAATAATTTAATGGGAGAGATTATGATTATTCTTTGAAACAAATTGCCACTTTCAATGAGACTCTGGGACTTTTGTCTAAGGTCTACAGACTCTTGGTTTCCTCGATCTCTGCTACTTAAATGTGCTTAGGTCTCAGGAACGTCTTCACTATCCTATGTTTTTTTTTTAATTTTCTATTCAAACATCAAAGCTTTCCTTCTTACAAGCAAACAGTTACAGCTTGACCTTTTACTTGGTATACACGCATCATTTATTATGTTAACCTCTTTTCTCATTAGCCCACAAGAATTTTAATAACACAGTGCTATTTTACATGCTGACAGAGCTCTGGCAACACAGTGTGTTGTGCGTTGACACTGTTAACCAAAAGGCCTGTGGTTCAGATACAGAAGCTACTCAGAGGGAGAAAGAGGAGCAGCCTTCGCTAGCAAGTATTTATACCTCCCAGACAGGATGAAGATGACTATGAGTTGGAATAGACTCCACAGCAATGGGTTTGGGTATATCTTCCTAATTGTGAATATTGGAGGTGAACATGGCATATAGGGCAGGGCTGGGTACAGAGCTGCTATTCATATGGGTGCTATGGGTCATGGTCAACTTGACGACGCCTAACAACAACAGTGAATACAGGAGCAATCACTGTCATGAAATGAGGCGGCAGCATTCTAACGAGAAGTCTGTAGGTAACACAAATAGAGAATGTGTTTGACTAACCTCCTGAGAGGCTGAAAGTTCACATACTTCCAGATGCACCTAAAGCCTAGAGGTCTACTTTAACGACAAATATTTAAGCTTCATCTGCCTAATGCCCACCTATCTTTATTTATTTTGTTTATCTTTATTTCTTTGTTTCTTTATTTCCACTGGTAATCTTAGGAATCCTGGTGACCTAGTGGGTAGACAGTTATGTTACCAATCTAAAGGCAGGCAGTTCTAATCCACCAGCTGCTCCTCAGGAGAAAGATGGGCAATCTCTTCCCATCTGATTTAAAGCCTCTGAAAACCTCCTGGAAGGTCAGCTATGAGCAGGGTCTGAATTGATGGCAATGAGTTTGAAGGGTTTTGACAGGTCATCTTAAGAGGCCTAGTGTCTATTAACAGCTCTGTCAGTGGTACTACAAGCTCTTGACAGCAGGCAGGGGTGGAGGGAGCTATCTTAGATTTATTTAAAAACCAAGACCACTGCCTTCAAGTAGGTTCTAACTACTAATGACAACCCTGTAGTAAAGCTGCCCACTCAGGGTTTCCACAACTGTACATCATTTTATAGCAGGCTGCCCATGCTTAGTAAACCCACCGTGTCATTAGAAATCCTACAGGTCTGAAAATTCCTGTAAAGATCCCTCAGCTCTCTGCAAACCACAGACATCACATAGGAGATCAGAATGTCCTTTTTTAAAAATAAAATTTTATTTTAATTGTGATTTTAATGAATATTTACATAGAAGTTAGATTTTCATTCATTCGTTGTTGAACATTTTACCCCCTTGCCCTCCCCCAGTTCACTTTCCTTTTTTTTCTTTTTTTACATTTTCATTCATTGTTGCACAATTACCCACCTCCCCCCCCTCACTCCCTAGTCCTCTTTGAAATGATATATCTTATTCTGGGCTGTTGTCATATGTATAATGTCTAATCATATATTCATTTCAGATAGTTCTTTCTTTCATCTGTTCCAATGCTATGGTCATTATCTATCCACTCTTATCCTATTCTCCTCCTATTCTTCCCATGTCAGACCTGCGTTATAACACTGGCATGTCCTTTGTTCTCAGAAATGCTCAGATAAAAAGAAATGTGACTATAAGTCAAATGGAGCTGATTATCCAGTTACTTGGAAACAGGGTCTTAAAACATTTGGGTTACCATACACATCATTGAAATAAAAGTGTATTCTCCCGAGCAGATCTCTAAAGAGTCTCTGGGCAGTGCAGACAGTTAAGTACTCAGCCAAAAGTTTGCCAGTTCAAACACACCCTGAGGTGCTTCGGCAGACACTCTTGGTATGCTTTAGCAAGGCTACAACCTTAAAAACCCCATGGAGCTGTCATCCAAACAAATATATGCACACCCATGTTTATTGCTGCTTTACTCACAATAGCAAAGAGCTGGAAACAACCCAAATGCCCATCAACAAAAGAATCACTAGAGAAGCTCTGGTATATTCATTCACACAATGTAATACTATGCAGCATTGAAAAACAAGGAACTCATGAAATATTATGTAAAATGAATGACCTGGAGGACATTATGCTGAGTGAAATATCTCAGTCACAAAAGGATAAATATTACATAGGGCCACTGTTGTAAAATGGGACTGACATGGGATTGAGGGAAGACAGAAGAGGAAGGAAGGAATGATGTATATTGCATTGAAACAGATGAAAGAGAGAACTGTTTAAAAGGGACATATGTGTAGGTATTCTTGTCATTACAGAAGTCCTGAGTGAAGGCTGCATAGTGGAGTGGACTTGGGGTGGGAGGGGCTGCGTAACAATGAAAGAGTTTTTCTTTTTCAAGGAGAAGAGTGAATTGAGGGGGAGGGGATGGGTAGGGACAAAAGTGCAACAATGAATGACTGGAAACCCTAAGTCTCTGTAAACTTTCATTAAAATTTAAAAAGAAAACAAACCCACAGAGCAGCTCTGCTCTGCACCCCTGAGATTGCCAGGGTCAGCATGGACGGTTCAGCAACAACTAGCAGATCTCTTGGAAGAAAGCTTGTGGTATTTCGTTTCTTTTTTAAAGAATAGTGTTTTCAGTTGCATTGAGAGCAAACATAGATTTCTTGCCTGACATAATCTGGCTATTAACAATGAGTAGAAAGGTTGGCAGTTCAAATCCACCCAAAGGCACCCTGGAAGAAAGGCCTGGAAATCTATATTCACAGTCAATCGTTGAGAAGCTCTTGGAGAGTACAGCATACACCCACATAACTGCAGCTGTGCGTTGAAATCAGCTCAACTGCAAGTGATGGCTGTGCGGGAGTTTATAGCTAACATTCTTTGTAACACTTTCCTTGGTCTATCTTGTCGCTATTCACTGTCACCACCTCTTTATTATGATTAATATGCCTCTATCAAACACTTTCATTCTACTTTGTATTGTGATTAGTTGTTTGGAAATTATAATATTGCAAACCTCTTGAAAGCTGCAATTAGCTTTAATCATATTTGCATTCCCTCATGATGTGTGCTGGCTTCTAGAGAAAACTGGAATCCAGTACATGTTTGTTGATCAGACTAAAAGTCAGCTAACGTGTAATTTTGGCCCTTCACAGTCACAAGGGCTGTGAATCTGTGTCACATTGCCTTTAAGACTTCCTTTGGTGCCTGAGAAAGTAGCCTTGATAGCATAATACACAGACACTAAGGATCACCTAAAATTTTAAGGCACTTTTAGAAATCAGAACTTTTTCTTTCTTTTATGACTAAAAGCAATTTATGTTGTTTTTGGTTGTAATGAGCCATCAGTTCACCTACGTAAAGGGATCCTCTGTCCAGAAGCTCTGAAACCTGCCCTGTCTTGAGCCAGTCTCACTGACCCACACACACCAACTCCCATTGCCCCAGTCACTGTATCGATCCATCTACTCTTGGGGGGGGTTCTTTCTCTCCTGTCCTGTCCCCCTACTCTTCTAAGCATGATGTCTTCTTCCAAGGCCCCTCCTGGCCACATGCCCAAAGTGTGCGAGACAGAAGTCTCTAAAATATTATACAAATGTTCTTCTTAGGTTCTAAGAGCAACAAAGGGTATAGTTT
>NW_006399758.1:9386150-9397837 GCF_000299155.1 Elephantulus edwardii | reverse complement strand
ATAAAATACAGATTAAAAAAACTTCATTGCTATGATTCAGTTACACTCCACAAAAATCAGAACTCATCATTAGGGTCATATAATCTTCTACTCTGAATGGTAGATGGTTTTGCTAAGGAAAGAAAAGATACCAAAAAAGCAAGCTATTTTTTTTCTCCCCACCCCCCACCCCGCCCCCACACACTTATGAGACCAAGCATCCCTGGACTGCTCCAAAAGCACAGTAGACAGGGATAGATAAGAAACAACTTTCTTTTGAGCAGGGGGAATGCCGACACAGCACTTAACAGCTATGTTGTAGTCTAAATGCTGCTTTTTTTAAAAAAAAAAGCAAGCTATCTTTGAAGAATTTTAGTAGTCTACGTATTAACAAGGGAGCTTTGGTGGCCTGGTGGCAAGAAGCTGCCCTGCAATTCTGAAAGCATGCAGTTTCAGAGGCCAACAGCTGCTCTGTGGGAGGAGGATGTGCAAGCTCCTCCAGTGAGATTAACTGCCTTTGAAAACCCACTGGAGGGTCAGCTATGGGTCGGTTCTGACTCTACCACACACACGCAGACACACACACACACACACACACACAGAGACACACACACGTATTAACACAATACTTTGGCAATATCTTTATTATAAAAGGAAGTTCTGATGACCTAGTCCTTCGAGAGTGGTGCTGCTAACAAAGGAGGCGCCTTTCTGACAGTTCAAATCCATCAGTTGCTCCGAGACAGGAAAAAAATGAGGACTCTTCTCCTATGCTGTCTACAACCCATGAAAATTCACTGGAAGGTCAATTATGAGTTAATTCCAACTTGATGGCAATGAGTGTGTTGTTTATTTAAAAACAACCCTCTTTTTTAATTTTTTTTTTAACAACCCTCTTTTTTCATGAAAGCAGGTATAAATGCTTTCTACCTGCCAACACCTTGGCCCAATGGATGGGTGTCTCTATGGCTACTGCATTTGAAACTATAAAAGCTGCCTAGTTTTAAAAATAGATTTTTAGTCACACTTTCGGTTAGCATAATTAGTAAGGTACTCATCCCCCATATAGTTTATTTTAAGTTGTTATGCACACGGATCATGTGGAAAGTTCTGGGAAATTCAAGTTATTTTGTGCAATAGTGACAGTAATTTTAAAATGGCAATAAGGAACAACAGCAAGAAAATAAAATTAGTTTTTGGAAACATAGCAATCAAAACACTGAATACATTTGCAGCAATCAACTGTTGTAAAACAAGCCATGAGATTTAAAATTCCAAAGAGTCCTTTGAAATTAGCAAAAGGAATTTAGAAAGAATTTTCAAGGAATTTCAGTTCACACTGCTGCAGTTAGAAAATTAAAATAGACTGGTCAATTGGCATTTGATCAGCTTTGTTGCTGTTATGGAATAGTTAATACCTGAGGGACATAACACTTTACCCAATGATTGAATGAAAATCCCAAACAAAAATAATTAAGTGCAAATCAAGAATTACACAATACTTTTATAGAAAATTTAGAAGAACAACTACTCATAAAAGTAGTCTGCATTTCAAATACATTCTCATTCTTCAAATTGTAAGTATGGGGATTTTTTTGAATGGAATGAGGATAGAGATATTTTCTCATCCTAATTCAGTAAACATCCTTCAGTTTTTCTTACTATATAGGCCTGCATGTTGTTGTGATGCAGAAAACTTTGTCACAGGTATTTCACATACCAACTGTGTCACCCATGATGGACAGTTTCCACCTAAGCCTAAAAGAGACTATGAAGCAGGACTGGCCATCTACTTCTCAATTAGCAAGCCCTCGCCAACTCTGTGAACAGCACTGGACCATTGCTTAGCGTAGTGATGAGAGATGAGTTGCTCAGGCTGCAAGACCCTCCAAATTCTGCTGGAGAAGAGCTGCCTTCTCAGCAATGGGCTTGAGCACGGTGGAGATCATAAGGATGATGCAGAATAGGACATGATTTCTGTCCGTTGTTCATAGGGTTCCTCTGAGCCCTGGGAAGCCAGAAGGTACCTACAACAACAACAATATGTGAGGAAAGACTCAAAAACTGACACTCAATGAAGGAACCAACAGGTATGGAATGCAGGGAGAAGTGTGGACTCTCGAGTTTGCAGCTGATACCCATTCAGAGCGATCCACAGTGGTTGAGGGTTAGTTGACCAGAACCCAAGCAGATGAAAAGAAGATGACCCATATTACTGTGAGCTAGGGCTGCTTGCTACAACCCGATGGCTTGTTCTGGACTGGGCTTTGTTGTGGATGCAGATACTCAAAGTTTCCATGTTGAACAGAAGATCCTTCAGTAAAAGGGACAAACTTGTTCCCTCTGAGTACTGGTTTGATAGGGATGAACAAATCAGTAATTGACTATCTAAAATGTGATATTAAGGTGTGAGTAGCTGCTTTACATGCTCACAAATGTAGTTATTTGTAAGATAATTGTGAGGCAAAAAACCACAATATACATGAACAAAATATATGTAAATGAAAGTTTGTCTAAACCACTATATATCTGAGTGATAAAAACAGTAATTAAAAAAAATGACAGGGAGCTCTGGTGGCCTAGTGTCAGGAAGTTGCACTGCAATCCCAGAGGTATGTGGTTCAAATCCACCAGATGCTCTGCTGGAAAAGGAGGGACAATCTCCTCCTGTACCAGTCAGATCTAATTTGACGGTACACACACAGAAATAATAAAATAAAATAATTTTTTTAAAATGGCACTCAAGAGAAAGATAATTTCCCATGGAGTTGAAGAAAACATATGTGCAGAACCTAATAGTCAGTGAAAAGGAACACACTGTCGACTTGAATATTAAGAAACAAATTCTAATGCCAAATAAAATGTGAATCAGAATTTACAGAAAGGCTCTTCAAAAGTAGTATTGCAGGTGTAGTGGTAGACTCTGACAACAGGACAGTGGCTACGGCTATAATGACAAAAAGTGTCTCAAGAGTTTGGCAAGACCCATTTCTCTTTCATCGAGAAGTGCTGGTGAGCACGGTGGTTAAATTGTTAATCAAAAAGTCACTGGCAGATGAACCAGTTTGAGCTCACCCCTCCACCCCCACACCCAGTTGTGCCATGAAAGATATGCTGGCTTACTTCTGTAAAGAGTGTTGTTGTGTTTGTTGTTGTTGCATACTCAGAACTGACTTATCGCTGATACTGTGTTGAGTTTTCCGGGGTTTTAGTAAATTACACAGGAAATGGCCCACCTATTTCCCATGGAACAGCTGGTTGATTCAAGCCATGCACCTTTGAGTTGGCAGCGCAACTCTGCTTTGTCCTATGGGATGGTTACAATCTTAATCCACTTTTATGTTGGTAGGCAATCTCTGTGCAATGTATAGCCTCAGAAAACCCAGTGGGGCTCAGCTGTCAATCTGTCCTGCCTTAAAGGCAGTGAGTTGAGTCATAGGTGCCCTGAAGTTAGTCACAACTCATAGCAACCCGATGTACAGAAGAATGAAAGGATGTCCAATCCTGTGCCGTCCTTAGACTAAGTGCTGGTTTTGAGCCTGTTGTTCCAGCCAGTGTATTAATTCATTTCCTTGAGGATCTTCCTCTTTTTTGGTTATACTAGAGGCCCAGATAAGAAGCTGGACAGCCAACCCAAAAGCTTGCAGTTTGACTCCAACAAATACTTTGTTGGAGAAAGAGGGGCAGTCTTCTCCTGTGCAACTTACCACCTCTGAAAACCCGTGGAGGATCTGTTAGGAATCAGTTCTGACTCAATGGCACATGACGACAAATGACTACTTTACCAACTATGATGTCCTTTTCCAGGGACTCGTCCCTCCTAATAATGTGTCAAAAATACATGAGATCACATTTTACCATTCCTGCTTCTAAGGAATATTCTGGCTGTACTTTTTTTTCAGAACAAACATGTTCTTCTTCTGTAAAGTCTGTGCTGTATTTCCTTTGTCAATATAATTAAATGACATCATCTCTTCTTTAATATTCCTTATTTATTATCTAGCTTTCACACGCATATGAGATAATTTGGGCCAGGTGCACCTTAGTCCTCAAATTTTACTGTTTTCTAGCACTTTAGTAAGTTATTTTAGGGAGAGCTGGTGGCCTAGTGACAAGAAACTGCACTGCAATCCCAAAGTTACACGGTTCGAAACTACCAGACGCTGCGCTGGAGAAAGAGACGCGATCTCCTCCTGTGCTAGTCAGATCCTACAGTACACAGCAAGAAAGAAAAAGGAAGGGGGAAAGGAGCTGGGGAATTATTTTTAAGTTAGTTTGTCTACTTTAATACATCATTTGATTTCTTCACTGCTACTTCCAAGGCAATGATCATGGATTCAAATGCTGTACGGAGGTAACTCGTGGTTGCTGTGAAGCCAAATACTGTTACCCATGGTGGACAGTGTTTGGTGAAGTTCCCCGATTAAAACAAGCTTGGAAGCAGGAGTGGCATCCACTTCCACAATAGCTTGCCTCTGGAAACCCTATGAACCTGACGAAAGGACGAAAATTATACAGGAAGTGTCCAGGACTTTCGTTCATAGGGTTGCTATGAGTCGCCTGTGATTCAAAGGCACTTAACAACAACAACAATATGAAAACTTCAATATATTCTATTTTCATCACAATGCTATCTACTGGTCCAGTTGTGAGGATTCTTGTTTTCTTGATGTTTAGCAGTAAACCACACTGGAGGCTTTAGATATTGAGCTTCATCAGTAAGTCAGTCCTCTTTGCTTTCAGCAAGCAAGATTTTCTTCTTCACACAGTCAATCCATTTTCTTGGATTATTTGCTCAGCATACAGATTGAGTAAGTATGATTTTTTTTTAATTTAACACTGACTCACATTTTCCCTGAATTTAAATCACTATGAGTGAGAATTAACTACAGAAATGATTTGTGGGTTTGGGTATTCTGGTTCTGGCTGAGAGTGTGCCAAAGATTAGAGGCCTGGGAGAAGTAGAAAATCTTAACTGAAGCTAGCTATTATTTTGTTCCCATTATGTGAGTGTGGACAAGTGCATAAACTACGTATGAGACATTGTAAAGGAATGTAGAAGATCTATGTCTAACCTTGTCACAAATGAAGACGGGAGTATCCTTGAACTTTATTGAAAAAGAGTGGTTCTTTGCAGTAACAGAAACAATAAAATGGAGAGTGCAGACAATCTCTTTAACCTTTTTTTTGTTTCCTAAGATCCCTGGGTTATATTAAAATTCAACGAAATTCAGTTCATTGCCACTAATGTGATCACAAGGAGCCCTGGAGACAAGCAGCCCTGGTGACAAAGAAACCTGGTGATGTGTTTGTTGAACTGCCAACCAAAAGGCTAGCCATGTGAGTCCACCAGTAGTTCTGAGGGAGAAAGATGTGCAGTCTCCTTCTGCAAAGATTTACAGCTTCAGAAACCTGATGACGATTGCCATGATTGATAGCAGCGGGTAATGTGATCACACTTGCTTTTTTATCACTATAAATTTTATGGAATAACACTTGAAATGTTCTGTAAAAGCATTCGTGTTTTGAAGTAAGCTATAAATACAACTCTTGGTAAATGAAAATGCCTTATGACTGAATTGAAATGGTTTCTATCAGTTCGTATTCTTATCTTGTATGTAACAAGCTTGTTTTCATACCCTTTTCATCACTCAAAGGAGTCCTGGTGGTCTGGTGGTTAGCGCACTCAGCTGCTAACTGAAAGGTCAAGGGTTCAAATTCATGAGCCGCTCTTTGGAAGAAATATGTGGCAATGTTTTGGAAAGATTTGTAACCTTGGCTATGAACTGGCTTATTAATCAAATAGAAGCACTAGGTAAGAAAAAAACAACACAGAAAACCAAAAAGTTTTTCTATAGAACCATCACTCAAACGTAAACACCATAATTTTGTTGTGTCCTTCCAGATATTAAAAGTAGAATACATATATTATAATCTGCTTTTTCGTAAAAAATGTGGATATTTTTCTATATCAGTATATCTATAGGAAATAATTTCAAATGGTTTTGTAATAATTTATTGTGTATATAACCCAGAACTTGCTTAATCAATTCTACATCTATAAGTGTTTAGGTGGTCTTTTAAAATGTGATGGCAAATAATCTATTGTCTGGCCATGGCCTTTTCAGTCACTTGCTATGCATCTGAAAGTTGAACAATGGCTAAGAATGACAGAAAAAATGATGCCCTTGACCAGTGGTGTGAGAGAAGAGCACTGAGTCAAGGGACAGTGAAGGAAAGGAAGACTCTCAACCAGGTGGATTGACACAGTGACTGCAGCCATGGGCTTCAATGTGTCAGAGATTGTGGGGATGGCACAGGGCAGAAGTGGGCCCAGATCTTTTGTTTATAGGGTCACTATGAGTGGTACTCAACTCAGTGACACCTAACAACGACACAACACTATAATTAGAATGATCCTTTAAAACATGTAACTCTCCTATTTAAAACTTCATTGTACTCTTCAGGGGTGGAGGGGAAGTCCTGCCACCCTTTTCACCCTTTTTCAATTACTTCAGAGTGTTTCTCACTGTCTAAAAACATTAAAGTTTGGTTTTTGTGTTTCTTGTCACTTCTTATTAAGCTCAATATAAATCTCATGAGCGCCTAACATAGTGCCAGGCAGGCAGTAGCCTTTTAACAAATGCTTGTTGAAATTAATTTACTTAAGGTTAAAACTTGATAGATGTTACTCTTGCTATTTTCCCCTAATATTCTTTATTGGAATATTGTCCTATGTACTCGGCATTATACCCACTGTTGATGTCACCTACAATGTCATGAGGGTGGTGGCCATCAACATTGTAGCCCTTAAACCTCGCAGTCTTCAGGACCTCTTAGTAGTTCCAGAGAATCCCCTGATGCATCAGTTGGGCAATGTCAATAATCTTATTATAAGTAATAATTACACTATCTTTCGTACTTTTTTGCTTCTTTCTGTCTCTGTGTGGTTCTCTGAAGCTTAGACAACCACCAGTGTAGAGGCAGAAAGCACCACTTAATCCAGAACTGTCTGTTCTGGTTCGTTTTCACCATCACAATCCTTAGACCCTTCCAGTCATTAGCTGCCTTGGCAAATGTCTTCACCAATAGTTTTTGGAGACAGCTCTAATGGCTAGTCGTGAAGACCAGGGCTGACATGGCACCAGAAGTGAAGGAGCTGAATAGAAGATTTCTAAGGTCAATGATGTTGAAATAAATAAACAACATACCAATTGATTTATTTCAACAAACAGACACTGCCCTGGATGTGCTCACTAAGTTGTGCCAGGAAATCCGGAGGACAGCCACCTGGCCAACCGACTGGAAGAGATCGATATTTGTTTCCATTCCAAAGAAAGGTGACCCAATAGAGTGTGGAAATTATTGAACAATATCATTGATATCACATGCAAAGCAACATTCTGCTGAAAATTATCCAAAAACGTTTGGAACAATATGTCAACAGAGAACTGCCAGATGTGCAGGCTGGATTTAGAAGCTGTCACGGTACTAGGGATATTATAGCTGATGTAAGATGGATCTTGGCAGAAAGGAGAAAATACCAGAAGAATGTCTTTCTGTGCTTCATTGACTATGCAAAGGCTTTTGATTGTGTGGATCACAACAAGCGATGGCTGACTCTGAGAAGAATGGGAATCACAGAACATTTGATCGTGCTAATGTGAAACCTATACTTGGACCAAGAGGCAGTCGTCAGAACAGAGCAGAGAGACACTGGATGCTTCAAAATCAATAAAGGGGTCTGTCAGGGATGTACTGTGTCTCCATACCTTTTCAATCTGTATGCAGAACAGATCATCTGAGATGCTGGGCTGGACGAGGAGGAATGTGGGATGAGGATTGGTGGAAGAATCGTCAACAACCTGCGTTATGCAGATGACACAACCCTGCTCTCTGAAACTGAGGAGGACCTGAAGTGCTTGCTGCAGAAAGTCAAGGACTGTAGCCTCCAATATGGACTGAAGCTCAATATCAGGAAAACAACAATTCTCACCACTGGGCCAATTGGCAGCATCAGTATGGATAGTGAAGAGATTGAGATAGTTAACAGTTTTAGTTTACTTGGCTCCATAGTCAACACTCTTGGGAACGGCAGCCAGGAAATCAGGAGACGAATTGCATTGGGAAAGTCAGCTGTGAGGGACCTCTCAAGAGAACTGAAGTGCAACGACACCAGGCTGGAGACTAAGGTGCGCCTGATCTGAGCTATAGTCTTTGCAATTACGTGCTATGCATCAAAGAGTTGGACAGTGAATAGGGATGTTAGAAAGAGAATTGATGCCTTTGAGTTGTGGTGCTGGAGAAGAGTGTTGAATATACCATGGACTGCTAGGAGAACAAACAGGTTTGTCTTGGAGAGGGTGAAGCCAGAGTGTTCCTTAGAGTCCAGGATTCTGAAGCTTCATCTGACATACTTTGGGCATGTTGCAAGGAGGAACTGGTCCTTGGAGAGGGACATCATGTTTGGGAGAGTGGAGGGACAGCGCAGGAGAGGAAGACCCTTGATGAGATGGATCGATTCTGTGAGTGGAGTGGTGGGAATGAATGTGTTTGAGACAGTGAGGTTGGCACAGGGTAGAACGGTGTTTAGAGCTCTTGTACATAGGGTTGCTATGAGTCACAAACGACTCGATGGCACATAACAACAACAAGGTCAATGTGGGAAGACAAAGCAAATTTTTTAAAAAAAATGTGCAAAGAGCTAGAGCTGGAAAATCAAAAGGGCCAAAGGAACTAAAGAACAAATTCATCTGGTGGCCTAGTGGCAAGAAGCTGCAACTACAATCCCAGAGGTGCACGGTTCGAATCCACCAGATGCTCTGCCGGGGAAGGAGGGGCAATCTCCTCCTGTACCAGTCAGATCTGATTTGACGGTACACACACACAAAAATAATAAAATAAAATAAAAAGAACAAATTCAAGTCACAAGTTGCAATACTTAAGGGCAGAATACTGAATGATCCAGGAAACATTAAAAGGAGATGGAAAGAGTTTACAGAGTCACTGTACCAAAAGAAATTGATTGACACAGAATAATTTCAAGAAATAGCATATGATCAAGAGGCAATGGGATGAAGGAGGAAATTCAGGGGGCTCTGAAGGACTTGGTAAAAAATAAGGCTCCAGCAATTGATGGCATACCAATTGACATATTTCAATGAACAGATGCTGTCCTAGATGTACTCACCAGATTGTTCTAAGAAATCTGATGGACAATGGCCTGGCCAACTGAGAAGAAGAGATCCATATTTATTTCCATTCCAAAAAGGGTGACCTGATGGAGTGTGGCAATTCTCGAACAATACTATAAATATCATGTACAAGCAGAATCCTGCTGAAGATTACCCAAAAATGACTAGAATAATACATTGACAGAGAACTACCAGAAATACAAGCTGGGTTTAGAAGAGGTTGTGGTACTACAGACATTATCACGAATGTCAGATGGATGTTGGCCAAAAGCAAAGGGTATCAGAGGGATGTATATTTGTTTTTCATTGTCCACGCAAAAACATTTTTGACTGTATGGATCACAACAAATTGTGGCTAACTTTGAAAAGAATGGGAATCTCAGAACACTTGATTGTGCTCATATAAAACCTATACTTGGACCAGGAAAGTAGTGCTCAGAATAGAGCAAGCAAACACTGTATGGTTCAAAATCACAAAAGGATTGCATCAGGGATGCATCCTGTCTCCACACCTTTTCAATCTATATGCAAAGCAGATAATTCAAAAGGCTGGGCTTTGTGAGGGGGTATGTGACATCAAAAATGGAGGAAGACTCAACAACAACCTGTGTTATGCATATTACACACTTCACTTGCTGAAACTGAGGAGAACCTGAAGCGCTTGCTGCAGAAGGTCAAGTACTGATCCAGGTCATGATCTTCTCAATTACTTGCTGTGCATCAGAGAGCTGGACAATGAGTATGGATGACAAAAGAAGTGAGGCCTTTGAGTTGTGGTGCTGGAGAAGAGTCTTGAACATACATGGACTGCCAAGAGAACCAACAAGTCTGACTTGGAGAGGGTGACACCAAGTTTCTCCTTGGAGGCTAGGGTTCTGAAGGTCCATCTCACATCTGGGCACGTGGCCAAGTCCTTGGAGAAATACATCATGCTTGGAAGTGTAGCGGGACAGCACAGGAGAGGAAGATCCAGCATGAAATGGATTGACATAATAACTGGGGTAATGGGAGTAGGTGTGTTGGAGTCAGTGGAACTGGGTCAAGATAGGGCAGGGTTCAGAACTGTTGTACATAGGGTGGGTAATCATGAGTTGTGGTGACTTAATGGCACATAACACCACCACCTCAGGGAGCTCTGATTGCCGAGTGATAAGAATCTGCATGCAATTTGAATCCACCAGTTGCTCCTCAGACAGAGGGCCAATCTTGTGATTAACTGCCTCTTGTTAATCCACTGGAGAGTCAGCGGTGGGTCGGTTCCGATTTGACACCACAGAAGACCACCACCATCTCCAAAGCAAGCTTTGACATTGTTAAGGTGGTCCTTTGGCAGCACAGTGGAATAGGAGGTACTGATGATGCTGGATGCAGATTTCCAAAGACAATGGCACTGTGGCCTCCTGCCAGAAAAAAACCAAGAGCTATATTTCCTATTCACTTATCTGTTGAGAGACAGACAGCCTTTGCAGAGAAAAAAATATTGGGGCCTAGAAATAAACCAGCCTTTGCTAATCAATCACAAGCATAATAAATTTCATCCAGGACATCTTCCTTCATTCCTCACCCCTTTTCCTCACTAACTTGCCCTTCCTGATAGTACCATGACATTTATAACAGATGTTAATAAATTATTTACATGATTTTTTATTTAATATATTTCTCCTCCATGAGACTCCAGTTCCAGGGTTATGACTAGCTTGCTACTGATAGCTCAGGCAATAATACCAGATACAAAAGAAGCACAAAATAAATATTTGTCACACAAAAGAAAAGGTCTTTGTTTTAGTATTATTATTTTGCACTGCAAAGATGAGATTTTTAAAGTAAATCACACAAGGTCAGAATGCTATGATCCTAACAGGTGGCACTTGAATTCTTTTTCAGGGAACTGCCTTGATGAGCCATTTGGTGTCGACAAGCACCCGAGGACTTTGGAAAGCACTGGGGCAGCACAGAAATGCCTGGCCCGTTCTGCACGACAACACAGTAGATTTTGTTTTGCCTCAAAGAGGAGGGAGGAGAGAAGAGCCTATTTAATGATGTGAAACTAGGGCGGCAGGTGAGACACAGCAGCCAGTGAAAATCCCTTTCTTAAAAATTAAAATTTTCACAATATTAAATGTGTGTGTGAACTCAGAAGCTTTCGCTTTTTGCAATTCACAAATTGAAGATCTGCTCTGAAAGGCAGACAAGACTTCCCAAGGGCATATGCAGAAGAGAAGGTGTTTGTAAGCACCAACAACACACTTTCAGGCAACTACTGGATTTGCTAATGGGCATTTTCTGTCCTCATTTGGGATAAAGGGGAAGTTTTGAACTAGGTTAAACTGAGCACTTATTCACTCATTGCTGATGAATGAAAACTAACTTGTAGCGGATGCTCCAGTGGATTTTTCAGAGCCTATAAATCACAAGAAAGATTGCCCATCTTCCTCCTGGGGAGCTGAGGGGGATTCCAACTGCCAGAGAGGCACCACCTTTGGTAGTGGCAGTATGACTCCACATCCACATCCA
>NW_006399758.1:9378654-9385380 GCF_000299155.1 Elephantulus edwardii | reverse complement strand
CTATGAGTTGCAAGCGACTCGACAGCACATAACAACAACAACAACCTTACTAGACCACCAGAGCACCTTGAAGCTGAGCAGTGGAGTCCTAACTATTTGGTTAATTTGAGTTTCTGGATTGGGGAGAAATGATTGTGTTTCAGCTCCTGGCAAGATGAGGCATTTATAGAGGAGAAACAAAGTTTTCATACTAACTCAGATTTCTGGGTTCCATGAAGGTTGATTTGAACCATACAACTTACTGTGCTCAGATGATCTTTGGACTTTGAACCGTTGTTGATGTCAGATGGATCTTGGCTGAAGAGGCAGCCCCCTGTGTACATCAGAAAAAATTATGGATAGCAATGAGAAGAATGAGAATCACAGAACATTTTACTGTGTTCATGTGAAATCTCTACATATACCAAGAAAATATTCTTCAACCAGAACAAGAACCTATTCCCTGTTTTAAAATTAGAAAAGGTATGCATCAGGGTTGTACTTTCACTATACCTATTCAGTCTGTATGCCAAGTAAATAATCACAGAAACTAAACTAATATAAGGATTGAAGGAAAAAACATCAACATCCTTGTCGTTGTTGTTGTGGTTATGTACCATTGAGTTGCCCACGACTCATTTATGTACAATAGCTCTGAACCCTGCTCTATCCTGCGCCAACCTTATTGTCTCTGATATACCTACCTGCATGACTCCAGTCACTGAGTCAATCCATCTCATCAAGAGTCTTCCTCTCTTGTGCTGTCCCTCCATCCTTCCAAGCATGATGTCTTTGTCCAAGGACTGATCCCTTCTGGCCATATGCCCAAAGAATGTGAGTCAGAGCTTCAAAATCCTAATCCTTAAGGAAAAACTTGGTGTCGCTCTCTCCAAGACAGACCTATATGTTCTCCTGGTGGTCCATGGCATGCTCAAGATTCTTCTCCTGCACCACTATTCAAAATCATCAATTCTTTTTCTGGCATCCTTACTCATAGTCCAGCTCTCTGATGCATAGCAAGTAATAGAGAAGATCATGGCCTGGATTGGGCACACCTTAGTCTCTAGAGTGGCATCTTTGCTCTTTAGTACTTTGGAGAGGTCACGACAGCAGACTTCCCCAAAGCAATTCATCTTTTGATTTTCTGACTGCTAGTGCCAGGAGTGTTGATTGTGGAGCCAAGCAAGTTGAAACTGTTAACAACCTCAATCTCTTTTCCACACATCAGGTGCTGCCAGTTGGTCCAGTGGTGAGATGCTTTTTCTTCTTAATATTAAGCTTCAATCTATATTGAAGACTATAGCACTTACCTTCTACAGCAGTCCTGAAATACAATATTGTGGCTGATAGGTTAATATCTATATCGATGATTTCTACCAACTTTTGCAGTCAGAAATCAATTGAACGTGCAATTAAGATGCATTAATATTAATGGGTGACTGGAATACAAATGTTGGGAACAAGGAAGAAGGATCAATAATTGGAAAATATGGACTTGATGACAGAAATGAGGCTGGGAATAGAATGATAGAATTCTGTACAAGCAATGATTTAGCCATTGCAAATACCTTTTGTAAGAAGCATAAATGCAGACTATACACATGAATTCCACACGATGGTTTGCACAGGAATCAGATCTATCACATCTGTGTAAAGAATTGTTGAAGAAGCTCAATATCAACACAACAGCCTACGTTGTTGTGCAAATGACATCTGAAAAAGAAGAGGAAATGACGCACTTACTGCAGATCAAAGATAACAGGGTTGAATATGGATTCCACCTCATAACAAAGATAACAAAACTCACAACTGGGACCAATAGGCAACATCAGAATTGATGTAGAAAAGATTGACATTGCCAATGATTTCATTTTACTTACATCCAAAATCAACACCCATAGAAGCAGTGGTTAAGAAATCAAAAGATATTTTGCACTTGGCAACTATGCTGTCAAGGAATTCTAGAATTCTAAAGACCAAGTATGTCAGTTTAGGACTAAAAGGCACTTTAACCAAGCCATAGTATTGTCAAATGCTTTATATGCTTAGAAAAGTTGAATAAGAAGAGTAAGACGACTGAAGAATTAATGAATTTAAATTGTGGTGTAGACAAAGAGTATTGAATATGCGATGTTTTGATTCAGAACAATTGAGTATTGGATTGCCCAACAAACAAAAACAACCAGAAATCTGTCTTGAAAGAAGTGTACCCAGGGTGCTCTTTAACGGTGAGAATGGTGAGACTTGTTTCACATCCTTTGGACTTGTTATCAGGAGGGGCCAGTCCTTGGAAGGGGGCATAATATTTGAGAAGAAAGAAGGTCAGAAAAGGAGAGGAAGCCCCTGAATGAGATGGATTGACACAGTGACTGTAATGGGTTTAAGTACAGTGAAAATGGAAAGGATAACAGAGGTTTCATGTCACTTATGAATAGGTGTCAACTTGGTAGCACTTAACAACAAAGTCACCTTTCAGTACATGCTGAGGGTCAGGGGGAAGAGTCCAGATTCAAATGTATTCTCCAGAGACTTTTTTATAAGGTTTTACAAAGACAAATTATCCCTCCATGAGGGAAACCATAAGCATGCACACAGCACAAAAACGAAATAGAGTCCATGGAATTATGGTCAAGACTTTTATAAGATAGAAGACAAAGGAAATCATTAAAATACTAGAATTGGTGCTCGCTTTGGCAGCACATATATTAAAATCATATGTATATCTGTAGCGATAAATAGAAGATTAGCATGGCCCTTGTGCAAAGGTGACACACAAATTCAGGAAGTGTTCCTTTTTTTTTTTTTTATTGAAGTGAAGGGGAAAAAACTAAGATTGGTGGCAGGTATTATATGTTGCAAACTGCAACTCTTTACACAATGCTTGGAAGAAATGAACATAAAGAGACAAATGCACACAGAAGACAAGACAGGACTGCCACAAAGATAAACACACTCACACAATGGGACAAGATACGGCAGCAGCAGTTCCATGGGTCTGTGTTTATTAGAATATATAGGGGTCTAAGCAATGATTGCATTTTTTCTGAGTTTCCACAGAGTCATAATAAACAGTGATCTCATGTCTTAGTTTTCATAGAATCATAATAGGTGGGTACAGAAACAATCTAGCAAGGGTACATTATTCCTTATGATAGATGTTGCTTTTCACATGAAAGGAGTTGGGAGACCGAGACGACTTAAGATATATGATTTACAGGAAGAAAGACCTCCAAGTTCCCAATCCATTGCAGGACATAGGACAAAGGTTTCTCTTTAATTATTAAACCAGAGAATTACTTGTTTGCAGGCTGAACTCTCAATAACCCCAAAGCCCACTCGTGAGTGAGCTGGGCTTCCAATAAGGGCATCTGGTCCTCCTCAGTTATACAATTCATTGCTGTAATAGGTGGGATTAAGGAGAAGTAGAGAGGGAGGGAAGAACCATAACTGGAATATGCACATAACTACAGGGTTAAAAGGGAGCTCTGGTGACCTAGTGGCAAGAAGCCCTGCTGCAATCTCGAAGACCTGTGGTTCAAGGCCACCGGTTGCTCCAAGGGAAGAGGATGAGCAATCTCCTCCCATGCAATTAAGTGCCTCTGAAAACCTGCTGGAGAGTCAACTGTGGGTTGGTTCTAACACTATCGTACACAACAACAACAAACAGGGTTAAAAAGGGTTACAGGTTGGTTTTGGAGTTTTTATTCAACATGGATGTTAAACAGATCCTTCAAGAAGCTGGACTTAATTAAGAAGAAGAAAGTGGCATCGGAATCATAGAAAGTGTTTTGCTCACTGAGACGATGGCTTGAAACCTTTGCTGTAGCAAATCAAAGACTGTTGTTGCTTTGTGCTGTCAAATCACTTGTGACTCATAGTGACCCTATCTATGTACAACAGCTCTGAACCCTGTTCTCTCTTGAGCCAACCTCATTGTCCCATAGTCCCAGCCACTATGTCAATCCATCTCCTTGAAGGTCTTCCTCTCTTGCACTGTGCCTCCACCCTCCCAAGCATGACGTCCCTCTTTGAGGACTGGTCTCTCCTTGCAACATGCCCAAAATATGTCAGACGGACCATCAGAATCCTTGCCTCCAAGGAGCAGTCTGGTTTCACCTCTTGAGCCTGTTTGTTCTTCTGGCAGTCAATGGTATATTCAATACTCTTCACCCTTACCACAGCTCAAAGGCATCAATTCTTTTTCTATCATCCCTAGTCATGTTCAGCATAATGATGCATAGCAAGTAATTGCGAAAATCATGACCTGGATCAGGTACACCTCAGTCTCTAGACTGACATTGTTGCTCTTCAGTTCTCTAAAGAGGTCCCCGACAGGGATTACCAGTGTAATTCATCTTTTGATTTCCTGGCTGCTGGTACCAAGAGTGTTGATTATGGAGCCAAACAAACTAAAGGTATTAGTAATCTCAATCTCTTCACGTCTATCATGATGCTGCTAACCAAGCCAGTGGTGAGAATCTTTCTTTTCTTGATGTTGAGCTTCAATCCATATTGCAGGCTGCAGTTCTTGATCATCTGCAGCAAATACTTCAGGTCCTCCTCAGTTTCAGCAAGCAGGGTGTGTCATCTGCATAATGCAGGTTGTTGATGAGTCTTCCTCCAATCCTGATACCACAATTCTTCTTATACAGCCCAGCCTCCTGGATGATCTGTTCTGCATATAAATTGAAAAGGCATGGAGACAGGACACATTCCTGGTGTACAACCTTCCAGATTTTGAACCATACAGTGTTTCCTTGTTCTGTTCTGACAATTGCCTCCTGGTTCAAGTATAGATTTCACATAAGCATAATCAAATGTTCTGGAATTCCAATTCTTCTCAGATTTAGCCACAGTTTTTTGCCTTCGATATAGATTACATCACATCATCAAGAAAAGAAAAATCCTTACTATGAGGCCAATAGGCAACATCATGATAGATGAAGAGAAGATTGAAGTTGTCAATGATTTCATCAATACCCTTGATAACAGTAATCAAGAAATCAAAAGATGGATGGCATTGGGAAAATCTGCTATCAGGGACCTCTCCAGAGTACTAAAGAGCAATGATGTCAGTTTGAAGACTAAGGTGCAACTGATCTAAGCTATGGGCTTCTCAGTTGCTTACCATGTATCTGAAAGCTGGACAATGTCTAAGAAGAAGAGCCAATGCCTTCGAGTTGTGGTATTTGAGAAGAGTATTAATTATCTCATGGACTGCCAATGGAGCAAACAGAAAGTACAAACAAGGTGCTCCTTGGAAACTTTGTCTCATATATTTTGGACATGTTAAGAGGGACCAGTCCTTGAAGAAGGACACCATGCTTAGAAATATGGAGAGTTGACATAGGAGATCTTCAACAATATATATTGACACAGTGATTGTAACAATGGGCTCAAGCATGTCTGAGATGGTGAGGATGGCACAGGATAGAGCAGAGTTTAGCTCTATTGTTCCTGGGGTCACCATGAGCAGCAGCTTACTCAATGACAAATAGCAACAACAACATATTAGAGTATGTATCTCATGAGCAGGCAGTCCTGAGTTAAGTCTCCAGGACTCCAATTTTAACTTAAATTAGATAATATTCAGCTATTTTTTGGTAAATCACTAAGGACAAATCTAAATTAGTTCTCTGATTCTCTATGCAAGCCTTTATAGCAAAGCACCCCTGGACTTGCCCAGGAGTTGTAATCTGCTTTCAACTACATTTTTCCTAGAGGCAAACTGTTCCTCCCTGGTTCGTGCTAGACTTGCAGAGCATAGTCAAGTGGTTAGCTTACTGGTCAGAAAGAAGACCTCAAATGGCATCTGAACTTAAGTCAAGAATCAAAAAGGCATTGGGGTTTCTGCTGTAAACTTTACAAGTGTTTCATAATTGAAGTTCTAATACAAGCCAAACCACTGCTGAGGACTATTTGCCTTAAGCATTATGCTCTGTTTAAAAATTCTGTTTGGAGAAACAGAAACTCCAAGGTCAGACTACAAGCTATGTTTTGGGTAATCTGTTAAAACATAAGTACTGTTTTACCCCATTTTCATGGCAATACCAATAGCATGGTGTAGAAAGATCTTTGTAAGTGGTTGGTTTTGGGTTTTTTTCAGAATACTTTTTACTTCTAGATCAAAATGGTACACTAATTTGCCAATTGTATATTAAGTAAAAGGGAGCACTGGTGGCCTAAAGGTAAGAAACTGCACTGCAATCCTGAAGGTATGTTGTGTGAATCCACCAGCTGCTGCATGAGAGGATAGGTAATCCCCTCCCGTGTGATTATCAGCTTCTGAAAGCCTGCCAGAGGGCCAGCTATGTGTCTATTCCAACACTGTGATACTCAACAACAACATACTAAGTAAATGTCAGTCAGTTTCTATTATTGACGTAGTATAATTTTTGTTTTAACATTGAAAACAGAAACTAACAAGCTCTCAGTTTGCTGACACTAGGTTTAGCATAAATAATGGAGTCTTGGACTGTTAACACAATGAAATGCTCTCTAATATATTCATGTTAACACGGTGAAGTGGTCACTTTGATCTGGATCAAATCTTTGTTGTTGTGTGCCTTCGAATTGGAGCCAATTCATAGCTGGCCTTCCACCAGATTTTGTTGTTGTTGTCTTGTGCCGTCGAGTTTCTTGTGACTCATAGCAACCCCATGTACAACAGCCCTAAACTCTGCTCTGTCCTGTGCCAGTCGCACTGTCTCTGACACTCCCATCCCGATTATCCCAGTCACTGAATCA
>NW_006399758.1:9375699-9378554 GCF_000299155.1 Elephantulus edwardii | reverse complement strand
GAAGCCTCAGAATCCTTGCCTCCAAGGAGCTGCCTGGTTTAACCCTTTCCAGGATGAATCTGTTTTCCTAGCAGTCCATGGTACCCTCAATACTCTTCTCTAGCACCACAGCTCAAAGGCATCAATTCTCCTTCTATTTTCCTTAGTCATTGTCCAACTCTCTGATGCATAACAAGTCCACCAGATTTTAGAAGCAGTAAATCACACAGGAGGAGACTGGCCATCCTCACCCCTCAGAGGAACTGGAAGGTTCATATCGTGTACTCTTGGGATAGCAGTACAGCTTATTATCAGTAATCCATATGCCAAGTAATGCTACCTCCTAGAAACGGTAATGGTGTGTATATGTGTGGGGAAAGAGCCTAAAAACTTAGTCACTGCACTACTGGACACAAAGGAAATATATGAGATACTAAAATAGATAAACTGGGGGAAATGTTTGGAGTCAGGGTTGGCTTTGAAAATGCAGATTGCATAGGAATTTATAGAAATCACTCACAGTCATTGGTCATTGGAGAAACATCTCTAAGTTTTTACCTCTGAAAAAAGGTTCTGAAGTTGAGTAACTCCCTTATTCCTGTTAGCAATTTGGAATTGTTTGTCTAAAGGGATGGGGGAAAAAACCAAACATCAGGAAAATTGGAATGTGAGAGCCTTTTCTGTCCAGATAAGATAAACTTCCTTTTTAAGAGACATTATGGTAATCTAGTGATTTGAAGTTCTCAAGAATCTAGGGAAAGTATTTGAAAAATCTAAGGGAAGGGCAAGAAAGTTCTGGTGACTTAGCCCATGTGAATTTGTGCTGCTACTTAAAGGTGACCCTTCCCTGGCTGTTCTAATCCACAAGGAGCTCCAGAGGAGAAAGACGGGCTGTGTCCTGTGAGAGTTACAGCTCCTGAGAACCTGTTGGACCGTCAGCTATGAGTCAGTCGGACTTGAAGACAATGAGTTCAGGAGAGAGGCTACAAATAACCAGTATATCCTTCACAACTATCATTAAATTCACTCACTCAGTGCTGTTGAGTGAGGGCATTGAGTTAAATGTTGTGTTACATGTCGGAACATAGCTGGTCTTCACTACTATTAGAATTACCCACCCCCCCACTGCATCACTCCTGATTTTTCTATTCAAGTCTTCAAATTTTCTAGCCAAGTTTTGTCTACTGTCTACTCATAAACTAACACACATACTTTGACTTTACTCTCACTAGTCCAAATGAAACATGAAAAAACATGAAGGAGTGTCTTAACTAGAGGGAGGACGGGCAGTCTCCTCCTTTGCAATTAACTGCCTCTGAAAACCCACCGGAGGGTCAGCCATGGGTCGGTTCTCACCCTCATATTTGGTATAACCTTTAAGAATCATTTAGAAGCTATTTCTTGAGTACTTACAGATACCAGGCAATGTCTGAATCATCAGCTATCATGTATCTCTTTCACTGAACTCTCTAAAGGATATTCTCTGACAGGACAGCGCGTAGACAGTATGTCCCCTGACACATTTCCTTTGCTTGAGCTCACTCTCCTGCGCTTGGCAGCCATGATGGTGATGTTGGCAGCAGGGATTGGTCATGCTGTTGCTGCTCACCATTTACGTGGCAGAGCAGGGTTGGCAATACAGGAGGTGGTGAAGGTGGAGGTAATGGTTATTCACAAAAGAAGTGGTGGCACTAATAGGATTCTCAGGAGTGATATGTGTCACAGTTAGTTAATTAGGATGCAGAGCGCGCGCACACACAAACACACACAAAGTACTTGTTTCTTGCAATGTGTAGATTTCCTTATTTTCCTTTGGTAATTTTTGACCAGATTAGGTATGCGAAAGGTGATGATATTTCCTTCATTTCCTCCCAACTCCTCAGCAAGTTATGTAAAGTTCCCTGCACTTTGTCTCTAATCTACATTCTTTCTCTACGTCTCTTTCCAAGCACCGCTCTCTGCAAGCACACCACCAACTCCTCAGTCCCCACCTCACTCCCTGCCATCACTCCACCAGGGCTTTGTCTCCATTCTGTTCTCTCAACTTGGTACAACCTTTGCCCATTTGGAAGTTGCTTTATCCTTCAAAGTTGAATTCACATGCTAACTGCTTCATGCACAAGTGTGCCAGGAACTCTCATTCATATTCTTTTACTTAATTCACATAATTTTAAGTCTTGCTTTTCTCCCCTTTCTCTGTCAGTATGCTTGAACCTGGGTATGTCTCCCTACTCAGTGCTGCTGTAGATAACTTGCCCTAGGTTGGATCAACCATCATGGCTCTTTGTTGTCACTGGTTGCCATAGAGTTGATTTATACTCATGTTGTTGTTGTTAGGTGTCCTCGAGTCATAGACAACTCATAGTGACCCTATGAACAAAAGGCCTGAGCACTGTTCATAGAGTTTCCGGAGGAAAGCCATTTCGGAAGTGGATGGCACACCTGCTTCCAGGCTTGTTTTAGGTGAGGAGCTCCACCAAACACTGTCCAACATGGATAACCATTATCACATTTGGCACATCAGTGTCACAGTATTCAGCATCACAGCAACCACAAGTTACCTCTGTACAGCAATGCACAGACCAGTGCTATACTACCTAGAACAATGTTTGACAGAAAAACAATTTGAACCAGGCCTGCAGGCTGCAGATTCGAATCACCCACCTTCTGCTTGGTAGCATAAATTTTTGTCCACTAGGCCAAAGTAGCTCTCTGTATGTCTTCGTTGTTATTGTTGTTAGATTCTGTCGAGTCGTAGATGACTCATAGAGACCTTATGAATGAAAGGCCTGAACACTATTCATAGGGTTTCCAGAGGCAAGCCATTTCAGAAGTGGATGCCACACCTGCTTCCAGGATTTATACTCATTGTTGTT
>NW_006399758.1:9366148-9371923 GCF_000299155.1 Elephantulus edwardii | reverse complement strand
ATTCCAACTCTAAGGGTTTCTGAGGCTGTAAATCTTTAGGGGAAGAAAGCATCCATCGTTTTCTTACATAGCGATTGGCAGATTTGAACTGCTGAGCTTTCAATTAGGAGCCCAACAAACTACACACTACGCCATCAGGACTTCTTTCTTGTTCACTTCAGTCTATGCATAAATTTCCATGCTTTCGCTTCTTTCAACCTGCATCACAATGAGTTGCTGTTTTATATACATGTTTGCATACTACCCTTCTGACTCCAAAGCAGTTAACTTTTTGAGAACTGACACCTTGTCTATTTACCTTTATATAAGATGTGTTTTCTTAGGTCTCAAAAGTTTTTTGTCTTTGAAGATGCAGTCTTCCCTTACTTTTCTTACTATAGTCTCACTGTTCTTACTATAGTCTTACTTTTATGTTGTTCTTTATTAGTGAAAAAAAATTTACATTTTTCTTTGTCAATAGATTTCTCATTTACACAGGTTTTATATACATGTGTACATTTATGTGTGTATACAATTACTGCCTCTGAAAACCTTTTGGAGGGTCAGCTATGAATCAGTTCCATATCGACAGTACACAACAACAAAAGCATACATATATTAAAGGAGCTGTGGGGACCTAGTGATAAGAAGCTGTTCTCCTCTCCCAAAGGTATGTGAATCCACTAGGGACTTCACAGAAGAAGGATGGGCAATCTCTTCCCTTGTGATCTACTGCCACTGTAGCATCGCCTATGAGTTGATTCCCACTCAACGGCACACGATAACAACGTGTGTGTGTGTAAATATTATAAACCAATAATTTATTCTCTATCTTCTACCTCTACCCATGAATTTTGACAAGGTCACCAAATTTTGAAAAAGTTAGATTCTCTCCCTCATGCCTGCAACCTCTTAATGTTGAAAGTTCACAGGCACATTGCAGACTGAAGTTAGGAAATACTCCTAAGGACTGTTGCTTACTGCTACTATTAAGCTTTTTTGCTAACAGGACCTGTTTCTTAATGGAATGTAGTAATGAACTTTGTAGAAATGGCTCTAGGAAAGATGTCAGGGTGGAGCTAGGTGGAAACGCTACTGGAAAGGAAGTACAGGGAAATAATTAACTCCAACAACAAGCAGAGACCAACCCCACCCCTCCCAAGAGGACTTAACTTTGTCCTGTAAACTATGTGGGTGGCAGGAGACTCTTGGAGACTGGTTTAACCTGTTGGCTCAAATGCCCAGACTAGGGAGACAGAGAAAGTTCAATCCAGACTTGAGAGGCTTTGCAAGCAATTCTTGAAGAGGTTAAAGCCAATTAAAAGCAACATTGACAGAGTGAAATATAGATAAATTTCACTAAAATGCTTCAGTCATCTAAAGAACAAGAGATTTGGATAAATCTCCAAGAATGTAAATGTTGATTCCTTTCAGGAATGGAATCTTCCCAGATTATATTAGTAATTATTTAGTGCTCCCAAGTGACACAAGAGTGGAAACATTTTTTACAAAATAAATATTCTAATCTAAGAAATAGATGCATTTTGCCAAAAATCTCTTTGTTTCCAAGGCGCAGGATTATTTTTTATGCCGTATGCTTTTAAAACATGCAATGTGTATGTGTCTGGGATTTTTTAAAATTTTCTTTTACTATAGTGTATATTTTGCAACACTACATAAATATTTAACAAAGGAAAACTAGAGAATCTAGTTCCCAAAAATAAAACTTCCTCACACCATTATTCCCCCTCTGTTTCCATAAGCAGAGCCTTCTCTTTGTGGAATGTGTTTTTTCAATGCAAATGAGATGAAGGGATAAATGAAAAGCATCATGGCAGTTGTAGTGGAAAGCAGGAAAGAAGGATGGGCAGTCATTTTCCTCCAACCCTTCGAACGCCCTTGTCTCCCACCTTTACTGCTGGGGATGAGTGATTGCCAGCTTCCCCTCAGACCCCTCTCCGTGGCAGTGAGGAAGAGGAGGCTTAAATATGCCTGGTGCTGCTTATTCTGGAACAAAAGGCACTTAATCTTCAGTTCTTGAAGTGAAAGGAAAGGCAATCGAAAATGAATGCTCATTCCTCTTTCCCAAGCTTTCTCTCTGAAACACATACCCTGTTAACAAAATTGTTGGTCTGCAAGCATTCTTTTAAGATATTTAGTCATTTTTTAAAGGGGTGGGGCATGAAATTTCATTTTGTGAGCTATGGATTTTACTTACCCTTCCCATCGACCAACTTTATCATTGTTTAGCAGTAGTGTTGCAATTTGAAAGATTAATGATGATTTCCAAGGTGCTGCTGGACCAAACTCCTTCTAGTTTTTATTTTAGAGAAAATATAGTGGAAATATGAACAGGAGGAGGCAGTGGAGTGGATGTAGTTGATTGTATAGATGTATTCTTCAGCATAGTATTTATTGGTCCTACTAGGCTCCGCTCACAGTTAACGAAGTCAGTCCTAATTATACTAGAGGGCATAAATTTAACCCCTTGCAAGAATGGTTCTCAAGCTCCAATGAATCAGATTCACCATGAGGACTTGTTGAAACAGACTCTTAAGCCTCAATCCCAAAGCCTCAAAAATTGTTTAGTTGGGGGTGGAGCCTAAAAATTTTTGTTTAGAAGAAGTTCTCAGGTGATGCTGATGCTGCTTAGCTGCTCAGAGGTCCCAGAGGAAGCTGATCAGATTGATGCCCCCACATTAAATGCTGTTGTTACATGTCATCAAATTAGAACTGATTCATAGCTGACTCTCCAGCAAGTTTTCAGAGACTGCAAATCACATGAGAGATTGCCAATGTTTCTCCTGTGGAGGAGCTGGTGGATTTGAACTGTGTGCCGTTAGGTTGGCAGCATAATGAGGCCATCAGAACTCTCTATGATCCTGACTGTTGTTGTTATGCAGAAGTGACTTAGGAGTTTTCAAAGGCAGTAAATTGCACAAGAAAAGATGGCCCATCTTTATCCCCCAGAGCCACTGGTGGATTTGAACTGCTTGCCTTTGGGTTGGGGTTGTAGCCATTTCTACAAAGTTTGAGCTCAGACCAAAGTAATCAGTAGTCCTTAAAAGTGAAAGAGAGAAGCAGAAGAAATTTGGCAAATGCATACATGCATAATACTCATAATAGTAAACAGTGGGTTGACAGTGTATCTTCTTACCACTAGACCACCAGAGCTTACGCCACTTTAACTACTACCCTAAAGCTAAGGAGCCCTGGTAGCAAGGTTTTCACTGGTCAGAATCAACTCAACAGCAGTAGTTTTGGTTTTGGCTTATTCTAAAAGTGGCTTGAGTTGGAGCCTACTCACCAAAACAAAACAATAAAAAGCCCAAAAGCAGTTCTTCTCAGTTTTGGCTTTGCACCCAAAGGCTCTTCTTTGGTGCATGTGTAAAATCCTGCTATTCAGGTCCCACCCTAGATCCACTGAAACAGAATCTCTGGAGTAGAGTCTGGTCATCTGTATGGTGTTAACAGAACAAAGGGTGATTCTAATGATTAGAGTTTATAAGCCAGTGTACTAAAGTGAGGGTACTTATATAGTACTAGAACTGGAGTGAAGTTTGCTGAAATGTATTTCTTTTATACGTTGTTGCTATTACTTACACAACTGCAAAAGCAATTGGCAAACAGGAAAGATTACTACATACTATATGATGTGGACATGTAGCCTTTCAGAGCAGCTGCATTTGCCTTCTACTTTATAAAGTAATTTTGCATCCAAGTTACAAGACAAGGAAGATAAGGGACTAACCAGTGATTGCAAAATATGCATTCAGAGACATTTGGCTTGTGACTATGAGAGTCAGAATGCAAGTTCCTCACCTCCCCTTGACAGAGTTACCCCATACATACCCAGTGTAAATCGTATCAAATGAATGCTTGTAATGTTTAGCACCTTCTAAAGTGCTAAAGGTCAAGCCCCGCCTAGGGTCTTGGGATATTTAATATCAGCTGAATCCGGAATCTGGCTTCTGGAGGCGTGGTACATTTGAGGACTCTGGACACGTGTGGTGGTTTTTAGGGGCTCACGAGGGCTTGGCAGAGCAGACCTGCCAGATGAACTGGGGGTCTGGGGCAGGGAGCTTGCCCGCATTTGAGTGTGCCAGGCTGGTAAAATGCTACCAAGCCGAAGGTGAGTGACTTTTAATCTGCAGCCCTCGGACCTGTCTTTCATTTTTTTTGTTCAGACATTCCTCTAGGTCATATAGCTCGTACAAGTTGCCATACAGTGGTCACTTGTGGTTGCTCTGAGGCTGAACACTGTGACACTGATGTGTCAAATGCGTTCATGGTTGGCTACCCAATGTGAACAGAGAGTGGGGTGGAGCTCCCTGATTAAAACAAACTTGGAAGTGGCATCCACTTCCATAAGAGCTTGCCTCTGGAAACCCTATGAAACTGGAGAGAGGATGAAAGGCACCCAAGCGTTGAGGACTCTCCTTCATAGGGTTGCTATGAGTCACCTGCGACTTAACAACAACAAACAAAGTGCTAAAGAGTAACAATGTCCATTTAAACCCTAACTTGTGCTGGATTCAAGTCATAGTCTTTTCAATAACTTCCTATGCATGGAAAAGTTTCACAATGAATAAAGATGACAGAAGAATAGATAGATACCTCTGAGTTGTGGTGTTGGAGAAGAGTACTGAATATCCCATGAACTGACAAAAGAACAAGCAAGTTTGTTTTGGAGGAAATGCAACCAGAGAGTTCTTAGAGGCAGGAAAGGTGAAACTTTGTCTCACATAAGTCGGGCATGTTGCCAAGAGGGGCTAGTCCCTGGAAAAAAGACATCATGCTGGGAAAGGTAGAGAGTCTGAGAAAGAGAAGACCCTCAGTTGAGATGGATTGATATGGGAAGTCAAATTTCATACTAAATATTTATAATAAAATAAATGCTATTTCAGGATATGAGGGAGGAAATGTAAGCTGGAATTCACCGGAAGCACTAAGGCAATCCTTAAATGTTTACAGGGGTAGGGACTGAGGCAAACCTTGTGAGTCTACAGGATTCTTGTATTGTATTTGCTAACCCCTCCCTCTTGAGTCAAGCATAAGACTTTCAATAGAAAGAGTTTAGCTTCATTTGCATTGAATTCTCTTTGTGATTTGCTCCTTGACAATTTTCAACAAAGGCACAGGGAAGCAAAGATCAGGGCTTCCGTTCCCTTCAGTTGTTCGAGAACTGTTAGCCTCCTGCTTTACCTGTTTTCTCTTACATTCTTGTTGCTCTGTCTTTATTAATACTTAGTAATATACTTTATCCTCGGTCTGCAACAGATTGACACAGTGACTGACTGTGACAATGGCTCGAGTGTATAAGAGATGATGAAGATGGCAAAGAATAGGTAAAAATTCTGATCCCTTGTTTATTGGGAAGGGCATACGCCAGCAATGCATCCTATCTCCATACCTTTTCAACCTGTATGCAGAACAGATTATCCGGGAGGCTGGGCTCTCTGAGGAGAAATGTGGGGTCAAGATTGGTGGACAATCTATCAGCAATCTGCATTATGCAGATGACACAACCTTGCTTGCTGAAACTGAGAAGGACCTGAAGTGCTTGCTACAGAGAGTCAAGGACTGCAGCTTCCAGTATGGATTGAGGCTCAATGTCAAGAAGACAAAGATTCTCACCACTAGACTAACTGGCAGCATCAGGATGGATGGTGAAGAGATTGAGATTGTTCACAGCTTTAATTTGCTTGGGTGCACAGTCAACACTCTTGGCACCAGTAACCAGGAAATTAAAAGGCACATTGCCATGGGAAAGTCTGCTGTTAGGGACCTCGCCAA
>NW_006399758.1:9359573-9365661 GCF_000299155.1 Elephantulus edwardii | reverse complement strand
TGGACTCAACAGTACCTGTCATCAACACAATGTTTAGGGGAAATTGTGGCAAAATTAATTCCAAATGTAACCTTGAACAGAATAAGAATTAAAAAGAAATGCAGGTTGGAAAGGGCAATTCCCTTGATTATAATGAAGGCAAACCATTTATAGGATCATTTGTTCTTTAACACATTTATTTATCTTTCTTTTAGGTAGTAGTTGTTGTTGTTAGGTGCCGTTGAGTCATAGATAACTCATAGCAACCCTATGGATGGAAAACTTGAGTACTGTTCATAGAGTTTCCAGACGCAAGCCATTTTGGAAGTGGATGCCACTCCTGCTTCCAAGCTTGTTTTAATCAGGAAGCTCCAACAAACACTGTCCACCATGGGTAACCATTATCACATTTGGCACATCAGTGTCACAGTGTTCAGCATCACAGCAACCATGAGTTAGCTCTGTACAGCAATGCACAGACCAGTGCTATACCACCTAGAAGAATGTTTCACTCTAGCCTTTGAAGAGCCAATATTCAGGAGGAGGGAGGAAAGCAGACAAAATCATCATTGTTATGTGCCACCAGGTCGTCTACGACTCATAGTGACCCTATGTATAATGGCTTTGAACCCTGCTGTATCCTAAGCCAACCTCATTGTCTCTGACACCTACCCTCATGCCAGTCACTGAGTCAATCCCTCTCATCCAGCATCTTCTTCTCTTATGCTGTCCCTCCATTCTCCCAAGCATGATGTCACTTACCAAGGACTGGTCCCTCCTTGCAACATGCCCAAAGCATGTCACACAGAGTGTCAAAATCCTTGCCTCCAAGGAGCAGCCTGGTTTCACCCTCTCCAGGATGAACCTGTCTGCTCTCCTACCAGTTGATGGTGTGTTTAGTACGCGTCTCCAGCATCACATCTCAGAGGCATCCATTCTCTTTATCATCCCTAGTCATTGTCAAGTTTTCTGATGCATAGCAAGTAATACCATTATTAAAATAATAGTGTTGAAAATGGTGCTACACTATTATGGGGCGGGTAGAGTAAGCTTAAGGAGTACAGAAAGTAGGAGAGTTGCCATTTTCATGTAGGGGATACTGGGAAGGAACAAGGAAAGCTCTACTAATAAGATGATACTTGAGCACAGACCTGTAGAAAATGAGCCTGAGGGTTCTCTGAAGGCAGAGGGAATGAGGACCTGGGGCACAGCCTGGTTTGGTAAATTTAAGGACTAGCAGAGAGGGCAGTTTGGCTGGAACCGCCCACATCAGGAAGGGAAGAGTAGGAGGTAAGGACAAAGAATAACTGTGAGGCAGGAAGTCTGTGTAGAGTCATTTGGATTTTTGCTGGAACTCTGTCTCTTCTTCTGAACAAAATGAGGAGCCACTGACTGGTGTTGAGCAGATGAATGAGGTGATTTGATTTCCATTTCAAAAGACTCATTCTGACTATTGGGAAAGAGATGATGGGATCAGGAAAGATCAGTGCATGGACGACTTGATTGACAATGGTTGAAAGTTATCAAGAATTTTTGACTCATGGAGTCATTTTTTGGAGTCTCCAGTGATGGCTTCATTGCACTCTTAATAATGGTCTGAGTAAAGGAGCTCTTCCTTTGTATATTCTATACCATTTAATGGCTATCTCTCCCCTCCTTTCTCTTTCTCGGGGCTTGTTTTCTCTGCATTATGGTTAGTATTAATCCTTGATCATTGATTGCTAGTAGTAAACCCTATCCTTCCTTTTGAAGTAGACTGTGCTGATAGACTGACCACCAGGAAGGCTTCTGTCCTGCTTCTGTCTTGTAAACTAAAAAGAAGAGATGAAGCAGAGTACTTCCTGCCCTTGTTGTCGCTGTTTTACTGAGCACCATAACCTTGTTACGTCCTGAATCATGAATTTCACGTGGTATATTCTTTTTAAAATTGATATTTTAGTGAAAGTTTATAAAGAACTTGAATTTCCAGTCATTCACTGTTGCACATTTTCCTCCCTGCCTCCCACTCAGTTCAGTTTTTTCTTTGGAAAAAAAAAATTTCTTTCATTGTTATACAGCCCCCACCAGACCACTTTACTATGCAGGTCTTCTTGTCATGCCAATAATACCTAATCATATATTTCTTTTATACAGTTCTTTCCCTTGTATGTTTCAATGCTGTGTACATTGTTTATCCTCTCTTTTTTTAGTTTCTCACCCAACCCCCATGTCAGTCCTGTTTTATAACAGTGGCATTGTGCAGGATTTTTCTTTTTGTGACTGAGATATTTCGCTCAGCTTAATGTCCTCCATGATCACCCATTTTGTGTAATATTTCAAGAGTTCTTTGTTTTTCAGTGCTGCATAATATTCCATTGTATAAATATACTAGAGCTTCTCTATCCATTCATTTGTTGATGGGCACTTGGGTTGTTTTCAGCTCTTTGCTACTATGAACAAAGCTGTAATAAACATGGGTGTGCATATATCTGCTTGAGTGGCAGACTGGTTTCATTAGGTTATATTCCCAGTAGTGGAATTGCTGGTTCAAATGGTATTTCTATTTACAACTTTTTGAGAAAACGTCATACTGCCTTCCATAGTGGTTTCACCATTTTACACTCCCACAAACAGTGAATAAGGGTTCCAGTTTCTCTACAACCTGGCCAACTTGTGTTGTTTGCTGTTCTGTTGAATTTCGCTAGTTTTACTAGGAGATGATATTTCATCGTTGTTTTCACTTAGTATATTCTTGACTATTTTCTCCACTTCTCCCATTCTCTTTGTTTAAATCCTGTATATAAGCTAGAGGAATAGATTTTGTTACATGTCTGCCTCAAATAGAGTGGACATGCAGGGAGCTGTGCTGGTCTGGTGGTAAAACGCTGTACTGCATTCCCAAAGGCTTAACTCCACCAGCTGCTCCGTGGGAGAAAGATGGGCCATCTCCTCCCTTGTGATCCACTGCCTCTGAAAACCAGTTCCAACTTAACAGCACACAACAACAACATGCTCCATTTGGCTCTTAGTAGTACTTAATACCTGAACAATTTCTCTTTCAATCCAACCTGGACCATTAGATAATATGTTAAATAAATTAATCGATCTCTGGGGACCATCACAAAGAGAAATATGCTCTCTTTTAACAATTCTTAGTCTATTTACTATTTTGTTCTTTTTCAAATTTCGTTTTAAGTTGCAGCAATCATTATGATTTTTCTAATTTTTAAAAATAAACTTATTTTATACTGGCTTACTTACGATCTTTTTTAAATTTTTATTGGTTTTCATTAAACCACTCATAGCCATCTTGTTTTATAACAGTCATTACAATCGTACAATGCCATTATTTACAATGTTTTATTGAATCCCTTCTCTTCTCTCTACCTCCCCGTCTATTCATTAATCTCTGCTCATCCTTCCTCCCCTCCCGTCCTGTTATCCTTCCACAATGGCTGCCCTCTGTGTTAGCTGCCCTGGAGGGGACCAGCCTCCACCAACAGTGGAAGGAAACACTGCCAGGGCTTGTGCTGTCCTCAGATCAGTCACTGATCAGATCAGCTGTGATCCATAGAGCTTTCCACTAGGCCTTTCTTTCTAGTCTCTCTTAGTCTAGAAGCTCCACAGAAACACAGTAGTCAACGAATGACCCCAGACTTGCACATTAAACAGAAAATATATAACATTTTTATTTACACCCCAGACCTAGGATTCCTCTTCTAAATCTGGACATGAGGGTCTTTTTAAAATTGTCTTGATTCTTCAGTAATTTGCATTGGATCCTACCTATTGCTCTTCTCTACCAAGATCAATCTGCCTCCTGCCCTAGGGTTGTCTTCACCCATTTGACAAGTCATCTAGACTTCAAGGTACATATAAATCACTGGACAGACTGGTATTAGAATTAAGACTCTCAACATATTTCAGATGGGTCACATGGATTGTGAATTTCTAGCCTTCTCTCAATACTGCAAAGATCCCAAGTGATGCAGTGATTAGTAGTTTAACTACAAACAAAAGGTCAATGGTTCTAATGTCCCCACAACACCATGTGAGGAAGATGTGGCAGTCTGCTTCTGTGAAGATTTATAAAATCCTATGGGGGAAATTTTCTTCTGTCCTTTAATGCGACAATTGACTCCACAGCAGCAGATTTTATTTTGATTTCCCATTACTATGAGGCCTCTGCCAACATTTGAGCAGAAAGGTATTCGAGAATTCAAATGACTTTATTCTAGTTGGCTATCCTTTTTGCAGAGGAAGCAAACAAATCAGGTAAAGGTATACCATGGGAAACTTAATTTTTAGTGAATATCTAATGAGTGAGAATGTTGAGCCTCAAGAAAGAAACTCAATTCTTATTATTCCTTTCCTGGGCAATTAGTTTTAAAAAATTATACAGGTAAGTACTCTATGTAAAGAGAAAAAACTTTTCTTTTTCCCCTCAGCAAAGTATTTTACTTCTGCAGAGGGTTGCTTGGGCAGATCTAAGTCTGACCAACAAACATCAGAAAAAATGTTTTTTAAAACACTTTAAAATATTTTTTATCATCGAAAATATCCATTTTTTAAAAATGTTATTATTATTTTAACTAAAGTATATAGAAAGGTTGAGTTTTCATTGTTCATTGTTGTACATTTTCCTCCCTCCCCCTTAATATATATTTTATAATAGATAATACATCCACAGAGTTCAAGAAGTCAAGTATAAAATGGTAATCAGTGATACAAAAAAATATAATACAGATATATGTATCCACATATACACATGTAAGTATGTGTCTATCCAGCAAGAAGCCCTTGAAAGATTGATGGTTCCAAACCACCTAGTGGCTCTGCAGGGGGAAAAAAAACCTGATAATATGCTCTTGTAAAAAGGACTAAAAATTCATTGCCATTAATTCATTTCTAACTAGTGATCCTATAGGACAGAGCAGAACTGCCAATAGGGTTCCCGTGGTGTAATCTTGTGGAAACAGACTGCCACATCTTTCTCCTCAGAAATGGCTGCTAGTTTCAAAATGCTGACCTAGATTAATAGACCTGCACATAACCACTTTCCCAGCAGCACTTAGGAAACCCTATGTGGCAGTTTTGTTGTTAGGTGCTGCCAGGTAGGTTTTGTCTAATTCGAACCTTGTGTACAACAGGGGGAGCTCTGGTGGCTTATTGGCAAGAAGCTATGCTGCAATCCATCAGGCATGCAGTCCAAGGCCATCAGCTGTTCTGCGGAAGAAGGATGGGCAATCTCCCATGTGATTAACTGACTCTGAAAACTTGCTGGAGGGTCAGCTATGGGTCAGTTCCAACTCTACAGTACACATCAGCCGAATTAAACAGTGCCCAGTCCTGCACATAACCCACATAACTGTTGCTATTTTACTAAGGCTCTTTCTCTTTTTCCGCTGACTCTCTAGTTTATCAAGGATGATATATTTTTCTAGAATGACTTGTCCCTCCAGATAACCTGTTCAAAGCAAATGAGACAAAATCTTACCATCCTCTCTTCTAAGAAACATTCTGCCTGTACTTCTTCCAAGACAAAGTTGATCATTCTGATATATTCTTCCATGGTATATTCAGTATTCTTTGTCAATGCCATAGCTCAAATGTATAATATTTTTTTTTCAGTCTTCCTTCACACACATATGACATAGTTGAAATACTATGACTTGACTCGGGTGCATCTATGTCTTTAAGTGGTGTTTGTGCTTTAGAAGTCTTAGAAATGATCTTTGGCAGTAGGTTTCCCCCATGAACAATGTCATTTGATTTTAGCAAAGCTTCAAGATTAAGAAAGACTAGGAAGAAGGGTGTTGACACTCTTGGCCCCAGTAGCCAGGAAATTAAAAGACGTACTGCGTATGTGTACCGTCAAATCAGATCTGACTGGTACAGGAGGAGATTGTCCCTCATTCCTCGGCAGAACATCTGGTGGATTCGAACCGTGCACCTCTGGGATTGTAGTTGCAGCTTCCTGCCACTAGGCCACCAGAGCTCCAAATAAAAGACCAGCAAAATATATAAAACAAACATTAACAAACTGAAAAAGGAAATCGACAACACTACTATAGTGCTGGGAGACCTCAATACACCCCTCTCAAGAAAAGATAGAACTACCAGAAAAAAA
>NW_006399758.1:9350224-9355101 GCF_000299155.1 Elephantulus edwardii | reverse complement strand
TGCTTGGTAGGGTGGAGGGACAGCGCAGGAGGGGAAGACCCTCTATGAGGTGGATTGATTCAGTGACTGGGGTAATTGGGATGGGTGTGTTGGAGACAGTGCATTGGCACAGGGAGGAGCACAGTTTAGGGCTGTTTTACATAGGGTCTCTATGAGTCCTAAGCAACTCAACAGCACATAACAACAGCAAGAAGAAGGGTGTGGCCATTTACTTTTGAAAAACTCTGGGCTGTGGTAAGCCTTTAACAGAAACAGATCATTGTCTACTATAATTCTGGAAGATGAAGTCTTCTCTGGTTGGAAAGTACTCAAAATGCAACTAGGAAAAGACAGTATCCTCAAAGTAGATGATGTGGGTGGAATGAAATTTTCAGGACCTTCATTTGCTGATCTGGCAAGACTCAAAATGAAAATAAATAGCTATAAACATCCATGAATAACATTGTTTTTGTTATTTACTATCAAGCTGGAACTGATTCATATCTGATCCTCCAGCAGGTTTTCAGAGGCTATAAATCACACATGGCAGGAGATTCCTCATCTTTCTTCCTCAGAGGTGCTGATAGATTCAAACTGGCAACCTTTGGGATGGCACAACTCCCTGCACACCGGACCACCAGAGCTCTTGTCCATTAATAATATGTATGCGGGATATACAAAAGTTAATCAAAGAAAATGAAAACTTTAAAAATAAATATGACATTTTAAGATCTATACTCTTAGACGTTGTTGTTGTTATATGGCATCGAGTCATTTGCTACTCATAGTGACCCTATGTACAAGAGCTCTAAACACTCTTTTATCCTGTGCCAAACTAGCCATCTCAAATGCACTTATTCCCACCTCTCTAGTCACAGAATCGATCCATCTCATCAAAGGTCTTCCTCTCATTCGCTGCCCCTCCACTCTGACAAACATGATGTTCCTCTCCAGTCCCTCCTTGCAACATGCCTAAAATATGTCAGACGAAGTTTCAGAATTCTTGACTGCAGGGAACATTCTGGCTTCACCCTCTCCAGGACAAACCTGTTTGAACTTCTCCTAGCAGTCCATGGTATATTCAACACTCTTCTCCAGCACTACAGCTCAAAGGCATCAATCCTCTTTCTGTCAACCCTATTCACTGTCCAACTCTCTGATGCATAGCACGTAATTGTCAAGGCTATAGCCTATCTTAGGCATTAGTGAGCTAATATGTACTGGTATGGGCTATTGTGAATTAGAAAATCATATTATGACAAGAAGGACAAAAAAAATAGTATCACGTTCATAAGATCATGTGTTGACAATTGACTGGATGATACCTAACAACATCAATCTGTATAGTTTTAGATGTTTGTTTAGTTTTTACACCAGGTGCTAGTGAGTATTAATGTTTTCAAGGCTTCATATCAATGTATTAAAAGCTTCCTTGTTCCTAAACAGACACAAAACCCCCATAACTCACTGTCATTGAATCAGAACTGACTCAATCAATCATCCATTAGATTTCTAGGCTATAAATAACTGGTGAGGATTATTGCTCATCTTTCTCAAATAGAATTTTGCAGATTCCGTCCATTCCAGACCACTCCAATAAAGTGGATATAACAAAACAGTGAGTCACATGGGCTGTTTAGTTTCCAGGTGCATATAAAAATTATGTTGACACTCATGTAGTCTATTAAGTGTGCAGTGGCACTATGAAAAAGTTTAAAATAAAGAAAAATTACCAGAATGGACACAGAGGCACAAAGAGTTAGAAAAATGGCGCAAGTAGACTTGCTTAACATAGAGTTCCTACAAATCCCAATTTGTGAATAATGTAATCTCTGTGATGGATAATAAAGTGAAGCACAATTTAAAAAGATACACTTGTATAGTTTTCCAGTAGATGGATTGTTGTTGTTCGATGCTGTTGAGTCAAATACAACTCATACTGACCCTAGGAATAGCAGATCTAAACCTCGTCAATCCTGTGCCATCCTCACAATCTCTGACAAACATGAGCTCATTGATGAAGTCATTATGTTAATCTATCTGGTTGAGGGTATTCCTCTCCTTTGCTGTTCCTCTTCCTTTCCAAGCGTGATGTCCCTTTCCAGTGAATAACCTCTCTTAGCAACATGCTCAAAGTTGTTGTTGTAATACGCCCAAAGTATGTGAGGTAGAACTTCATCATCTTTGCCTCCAAGGTGCACTCTGGTTGCACCTTCTCCAAGACTTACTTATTCTTTTGGAAGTCCATGGAATATACAGAACTCCTCCCCAACACCATAGCTTAAAGACATTCTTCTTCTGTCATTTATATTCATTGTCCAGCTCTCAGATGCATAGCAAGTGACTGAAAAGACCATGGCCTGAATCAGGCACATCTAGTTGGATGTACCATAGTTTATTTAACTAGTTTCAAATGGCAGTTTCAAAATATTTTCCTTCCCTACCATCGAGCTGTAATCAACTCATAGTGACCTTCCAGTGGGTTTCCGAGCCTATAAATCAGAAAGAAGGAAATTGCACCTCATACCCCCAAGAGCTGCTAGTGGATTTAAATCAGGGGAGTATTGTCTTCGGTTCAGCAGTGCCACTCCACAACAGCTACTCTTAAAACTGCAAATGAAAGCAAACTATAATCAAGTTTTCAACTATAATGGAAGAAGCATCTATACACCCATATTTAAATTTTTAAAAATATATTTATAAATGTCTTCATTTAAACATCTATATTTTTCAAAGAACATAGTGTTGGTTGGTTTATTACAATGTGTAAGGGATTTTATTAGAGATTTTGAATTTTTATTCAGGAAATTGCATAAATTTTTTCAGGTTCAAACAGTGATCAATCACTTTAGAAAAAAAACCTGTGCAATTATCTAACTGTTCATGGAGAATTCCAAAAAGTGTAACTCATTGCAGTGGAATCATTTATGCACTTCAAGAGTCTGACTTGCTTATAGGTGAGTGGAATTGTGTGTAATTATCCAGAAAATTCTATTCATAGTCTATCTGGATGATTTAGCCTTCTTACTAACTAAACTCTCCTCTAACCCACACCACTTACTTTTTTTTCTACTTGGTATAGCAAATCTATGTTTCTTTCAATTACCTAGAAATCTCGCAAATTAATCATCACTCTACCTTATAGCCAGTGACTTCTGACTTAGTAGTTTTATAAGAAATAAAATTTGTATCTAGTGATTTAAAAGTAGGAATGAGTTTCTATCTTTTTAAAAATTATCATAAAATCAAATTGGTTCTTGTTTATGTGAACAGTTCTATGAATTTTAATACACTTGTATATAAACTCAAGTAACTACGACCACAATCAAGGAACAGAAACTTTACAACACCCCAATATAACACTTTTTTTCTAATCTTTTAGTCATTTCCTAAATCCCCTATATAATAGCTAGCAACCACTGATGTAGTCTTTGTTCCAATGATATTGTCTTTCTGAAAATTTTAGAAATAGGTCATACAACATGAAACCTTTTGAAAGCATTATGAGGATTTCTGTTTTCAAAAGGTTGAGGCATAATCCATGTCTGAGGTGGAATTGTTGGCAGTTTTCCATTTCATCCCTTTTTTGGATAATCTTCAGCAAGATTTTACTTGTATATAATATTAACAATGTTGTTCAATAATTTCCACACTCTGTTGAATCATCTGTTTGGAGAGTAGGAACAGGTAACCCTTTTCCATATTTCTTGGCATAAACTAGTGAGTACTTCCAGGATCCATCTGTTTGCTGAAACACCATAACTGGTATTTGACCAATTCCTGCGATTTTGTTGTTGTTTGGTTGTTTTGGGGTTTTTTGTTGTTGTTGTTGTTGTTTTTTACCAATGTTTTCAGGACGGCTGAGAGAATCCTGGGAGTCTGGAGGAAGTTGCAGCCAAACATGGAACCTCTCTAAGCAGTCTGAATCCACCACCAAGTCTGAGGGAGGAAGATGAGCAGGCACCTCCTGTGTGATTTACTGCCTCAGAATAGCAGTGGCAGGTCAGCTATAAGTTGGTTCCAAGTTGTAGGAGAGAAGTGGTTTGCTGTTTGGTTGGTTGGGTTATATTTCAGTGCAACTTGGACGTCTTCCTTCAGCACCACTATTTCTTCATCATATATTACCTTCTGAAGTCGCTCAGTTTTTGGTACAGTGACTGTCTGTAACACTTCCATGTTCCTTTGATGCATTCTTTAATATCTTATTCAAAGAATCTTTCATATTGCAAATAGAGGCTTGAAGTTGTCCTTCAGTTCTTTCACAGATTAAAAAATGCTGAACTTGTTCTTCCCATTTTTTTCACTTAAAATTCACACACACACACACACACACCCAAACCCCACTAACCAAATTCTGTTATTATAGTGAAATCCTACCCTCCGCACTCTCAGCTTCCCTAACATTTTTCCCTTCCCATTTGGGACTTTTATATACATCTTACTAGTTATCCTCCAATTTTTACAATAATAGTCTTAATGCAGTATTTGTCCTTATGAAACTGAGTTCATTCACTCAGCATGGTGCTCTCTAGAATCTCCCATGTTGTATACAAATTTTCAAAATCATTGCTCCTTAGTGCTGCATAGTATTCCATTGTGTGAACGTACCATAATTTCTTAATCCACACATTTGTTCATGGGCATTTGGACTGTTTTTATTTTCTTGCTATTGTGAATAATGCTGCTACGAACATAGGTGTACAAATCTCTGCTTTTCAGTTGTATTTTCCTTGGGATATATTCCTAGCAGTTGAATAGCTGAGTCATGTGGGATTTCTATGTTCAGCCTTTTAAGGAAACACCAAACTGGCCTCCTGATTAGTTATATCATTTTACAATCCTACCAGCAGAGCCTAAGGTGATGAAGGAAGAATTTCAGGCTTCTTTGAAGGAAATGG
>NW_006399758.1:9340029-9348992 GCF_000299155.1 Elephantulus edwardii | reverse complement strand
CCGTCTATGAGGTAGATTGATTCAGTGACTGGGGTAATCAGGATGGATGTATCAGAGACAGTGTGGTTGGCATAGGACAGAGCAGAGTTTAGGGCTGTTGTACATAGGGTCACTATGAGTTACAAGCGGTTCGGCGGCACATAACAACAGCAAAAACAACAACCAGCAGTGCATGAGAGTTCCTGTCTCTCCACATCCTCTCCAACATTTATTGCTGGCTGTCCTGTTAAACTTTGTTACTGATACTGAAGTAAGATGGTATCTCATTGTGGTTTTGATTTTAATCTCTCTGATTGCCAATGCTTAGAAGCATTTCTTCACGTGTCTTTTGACGATTTGATTATCTTCCTCTGTGAAAAATCTTACCACGTCTTTTGCCTGTTTTGTGATTGGATTATCATCTTTTTCTCATGGAGGCCCTGCAGGATTCTGTAAGCTTTTGCTATGGGATCTTGTCTGAGATGACAATGACAAATGTTTCTTCCCAGTCAGTAGGCTTTCTGTTTACCCTATTGGAAAAAGTTTTTGTAACACACATGGACTTTATTTTTAGGTCTCAATTGTCAATTTTGTCTTTTCCTGGTTGTACATTTCTGGCTATATTTATTTGCCAGCTTCTCAATACCATAGGCAAGGTCCTTTAAAATTGGGTGCAACAATGAATGAATGGAATCCCAAAATCTCTGTAGATGTTCATTGAAATGAAAAATAAACAACTTAAATTTAAAAAAAAATAAAAATAAATGTGGATGTGTGAGCCTGTAAAAAAAAATTGGTCTCATTTGATCTTTTACAATCTTTATGGTTTGTGGCTTTACCCCTAGGTTTCTAATACAGCTTGAGTTGATTTTTGTGTCTGGTGTGAGTCTGCATTCTGCTTCATGTTTCTCCAAGTAGAAGTCCAATTTTGCAAGCATCAGTTAATAAATTTTGGTCCCTCATCGATTACCAGCTGACCATAGGTACATGGGTTCATTTCTGGGTTCTCAATTCTGTTCCATTGGTCTATGTGTCTGTTATCGTACCCATATCATACCATTTTGGTTATTATAGCTGTGTAGCAAGTTGTTTTTTGTTTTTAATTTTAATTTTATTTTATTTGTGTGTGTGTGTGTACGGTCAAATCAGATCTGACTGGTACAGGAGGAGATTGTTTCTCCTTCTCCAGCAGAGCATCTAGGGGATTTGAACCGTGCACCTCTGGGGTTGCAGTACATCTTCTTGCCACTAGGCCACCAGAGCTCGCCTGTGTAGCAAGTTTTGAGATAAGAGAGTGCTATGCCTCCCACTTCGTTTTTATTTTTCAGAAGTGCTTTGTTTATACGGAGTCTCTTTCCTCTCCACATGAACTTGTCTACATGAACCTTTTCTATTTCTTTAAAAAAGGAGTTTGCTATCTTCAATGGGATTGTATTAAATATATAGATTGTTTTTGGTAGAACTGTCACTGTTACTATGTTGAGCTTTCTATGCATGAACAGAGACAATTTTTCCATTTAGTTAGGTCTTTCCCATTTGGTTTTCTAACTCAAGGTCTTCATACATTTTCTTATAATACCTTGTTTTGTATTCTCAATGCGCCCTTTGATTTTTCTCTTTGACTCTCTAACTTCATCATGCCTTCCGTTTATTTTGTCTTCTTTGAGTTGAAGAGAGAGTTTCAGTGTCTTGAAATCCATTTTGATATTTTCTTTCTTGTCTTTGTAATGGTCTTTATCTTTCTTCATGGATGAAGTCCTTGATCATCCTAAAACTTGTCTAGTATTTTGACTCTTACCAGTTTTTCTGTTCTTCAGCTTCAATTTTAATTGTGCAAATGATCACTGGCCTTATTCTTACCACTAGTAATGAATTTTTCTATTATGTTTTTACACAGATGTTAATTTGATTCCTGTATATTTTCATTAGAAGAGTTCTATATGTATAGTTTCCATTTACATTTTTAAAAAATGCTTGCAATGAATAAATCATAGATTGTATAGTTTTCTATCATGCTGTTACTAGCCTTATTTTTATTACCAAGGCTATATTTTTCAACTAAGAGTCCTCCTTCTTTGTTTCTAACTTTTGCTTTCCAATAACCAAATTTTTTGTTGTTATTAGATGTTGAGTAGAGTACAGAGTACAACTCATAGTAACCCTATGAACAACAGATCTGAACCAGTTCTATCTTGTGCTGTCCTCACAATCTCTGACACATTTGACCCTATTGCTATTGTGTTAATCCATTTGGTTGAGGGTCTTCCTCTTGTTTGATATCCTTCCACCTTTCCAAGCATGATGTCTCTTTCCAACAAATAATCTCCCCTAGCAACATGCCCAGAGTATGATAGACGAAACTTTGTCATCTTTGTATTCAAGGAGCACTCTGGCTGTACCTTCCCCAAGACATATCTGCTTGTTCTCTTGGAAGATCATGGGGTATTCTGGTATATCCAATACCACAGTTCAAAGGCATCAGTTCTTCTTCTGTCATCCTTATTGTCCAGCTAAAGCTGAACAATAAAGCTGTAACAATAAAGCAAGTGATTTAAAAAAAAATGGTTCTAATCAGGCACACCTTAGTCCTCAAACTAACATCATTGCTCCTCAGTAATTTGGTGAGTTTCCCAACTATAGATTTTCCCAATTCAATATATCTCCTGATCCCCTGACTGCTAGTATCAAGTGTATTAATTGTGGATCCAAGTAAGATGAATTCACTGACAGTTTCAATCTTTCCTCCATCTATTATGATGTTACCTTTAGATCTGTTGTTCATAGGGTCACTTTGAGTTGTACTTGACTCAATGCATCTAACAACAACATTATACAGGAAGAGATTGCCTATCTTTCTACCGAGAAGCAGCTGGCCGATTTGAACCACTTTTCTTTGGGTTGGCAGTACAACTCCTTACCCATTCGGCCACCAGAGCAGTTACGATATTAGCTGTTGGTGACTTTGTGTCTTTTCCTTTATCAAGTTGAGGATGTTTATTGTGGCTCTTTAGCAGGAGTGGATATTGAATTTTGTCAAAGACTTTTTCTGACATCATTTGATAAGAAGATTCTATAATTTTTCTTTTTTAGTCTCTCAATGTCTAATGCTGATTAGGTTTATTTTCCCAGTATTGAACTAGACTTGTATTCCTGCAATAAACCCCATATAATTATAACATCATTCTTCACATATATTGTTAGATTGGAGTTGCTAATATTTTGGTTAGTATTTTTGCATTTATATTCATGAGAAATAGTTAGTGTAGTCTTCCTTCCTCATACTACTTTTATCTGGTTTTGGCCTCAGGGTCATGCTGGCCTCACAAAATAGGGTGAGCAGTGTTCCGTCTTCTCTTCTGTAAAAGGTATTTTGTTGATACTATTTTTCCTTGACATGCTTAGAAGTCACCACTGAAACCAGCTTGGCCTAGAAATTTCTTTTTCAGAGAAGTTTCTAACTGTAAATTCAAGTTCTTTACAGGTAAATTTTCAGAAAAAAATCTCAATTTTATATTTCTGTAAAAGACTTACTGTCCACTTAGTAACTGACTTTCATCACCCAATTCAATGTGAAAGTTGTTGAGGATAGTTTCAAAAGAAAAAAAAAGATATGCTTCTATCTTAAAATAATTATGAAAAAACGATTATGGAAAAACTTCATTATGTGTAGACGGATATAGGAAAATAAAAACTTTGAGAGAGCAATAATGAAGAGAAAGCTTGAATTGTGGCAGGGGTGTGGTGAAATGAATTCCTTATGTGGTTTTTTGCCTTGGTTAGTTGGAAAAAGTAAATGAGATGCCACTAAGGATTGAAGAGTTTTCTTTGCCCTAATTTTCTACCCCAGACCACTTTTATTTTGTCCTGAGTGACTGACATTTCTTAGGCAAGAAGTAAACAGCTTAGGGTTTGATAATTTATGCCTGACTGAGAGCTGATATTGTTATGTGCTGAAAAGTCAACTATTATTCATAGCAATTTTAGGAACAATGGTTCTGAGTCTTGCCCTATCCTGAGCACCTCACTATCTCTGATACATCTGACCCCATTGCCACAGTCACTATGTCAATCCCTCTGAACCAGCATTTTCCTCTCCTGCACTGTCTCTCCACCCTTCCAAGCACGATGTCCTTCTCCAAGAACTGGTCCCTCCTCACAACATGCTCAAAGTATATGAGTCAGAGCATCAAAATCCTTACCTCTAAGGAGCAACCTAGTTTCACCCTCTTAGGAAAGACTTGTTAGTTTTCTTGGTGGTCCATGGTGTGTTCAATACTCTTCTCCAGCACTGCAGCTGAAAGGCATAACTTTTCTGGGTTGTAGCCTGCCTTTATTTTAGGTACCTTACAGAGATTGGTCTATACACTTATGCAAATTAAGAGTCTGTAGCTTAATATACAAATGAAGTGTTTGTGGTACTAAGAGGAGATTAGTAAATTTGTAGCCTTAGAAGAACCATGCCCATCAACAAACAAATGGATAGAGAAGCTGTGGTATATTCACACAATGGAATACTATGCTGCACTGAAAAACAAGGAACTCATGCAATATTATTCAAAATGGGTGACTCTGGAGGATAATAAGCTGAGTGAAGTATCCCAGTCACAAAAGGACAAATACTGCATGGTGCCACTGTTGTAAAACAGGACTGGCATCAGGGTTGAGGGGAGACTGAGAAAGATGGGTTCAATAATGTATACTGCAATGAAACAGATGAGGAAGAAAACTGTTTAAAAGGGATATGCGATTAGGTATTTTTGTCATGACAGGAGTCTAGAGCGAAGGTACATGGTGGAGTGGACTTGGGGGAAGGTTTGTAAAACAATGAGAAAATTTTTCTTTTACTTTTCCAAGAGGGTAGTGTACTAGGGGGGAGGGATGGGAGGAAAGAAAAGTGCAACAACAAATGAATGGAAATCCGAAGTCTCTGTAAATTTTTACTGAAATTAATAATAAATTTAATTTTTTTTAAAAAAGGAGGATCATGCCTTGAAATGAACCATTTGCTTATATGCAGCTAACTTCCACAGAGGCTGACAGACAGAAACAGAAAGAGAAAGAAGCTGAGAGAAAAGAGGCAAGGAACTTTCTAAAAAAAAGTAACATGAGTTGAGGGTTGTAACACTAAAGAAGTGGAGAGGCCAGGAAGGGTCCTGCAGTAGAGCCAGCAGCATCAGGCTCAGAAAGCGGATTATGGGCAAAGCAGCAGAGACAGGCCTGAGGGGAACTTGTGGCAGAGTTGGTAACAAGCCCTGAAGGGGTCCTGTGGCAAGGTCAGTTGGGCACAAACCTGCTGCTAAGAATGCAGCTGAAAAAGTTAAAAAACAACTATACAACTGTGAGCTGTATTGATTAGCAGCGGAGAGGCCCCCCAGAGGAGATCAAAGGCCTGCAGTACTAGGGGTGTGCATGGTCCAAAAAATAATCTGTCCTCAGGGACCATGAGGAGCTTTTCCTCCCGAGCTGAGAGTTGGTCTTTAAGGTAGGTGGAGGATGCACAGGGCAGGACAAAACCTGCTTGTGTACATGTGGGAGAGGAGCTGAAAGAGCTGTCCTGCAATGAAGAAAAGAGGACTAAGTTCTCTACTTTGGAGACGAAGCAGACTGAATACATGCTCCCAGATCCTGATCCTGATTCCTGTTTCCTATATTTTGCTAGAATGTGCACCTTAAACTATTTTTTTTATGTCCTGTCTTCAAAAATTTATCACGGGGTGGGGGGGGGGGTGTTATCCTACAGAGTTTACTCAACATTTGGTCAAGGTAAAATATTTACAATCTGATTGTGTTGTTCTGTACTGTCGAGTTAGAACTGACCTCTAGAAGACCCTCTGGCAGGTTTTCAGAGGCAGTTAATCTCGTGGGAGGAGATTGCCCATCCTCCCTCGGAGCAGCTGGTGGCCTTGAATCGCCTGCCTTCGGGGTTGCTGTGCAGCTTCTTGCCACTGGACCACCAGAGCTCCCTACAGTCTGATTATAATCTTCAAATGTTTATAATTGGGTCTTCTTCAAAAATTTCTAATTTAATACATCCACTATTGAGTCAAATCAGAACTAAGCCATAGCTAACCCTCCAGCGGGTTTTCAGAGGCAGTTAATTGCATGGGAGAAGATTTTCCATCTTTCTTCCATGGAGCAGCTGGTGGATTAAAACCATGTGCCTTTGAGGTGGCAGCACAGCTTCTTACCCCTAAGCCACCAGAGCATCCTCCTATATCTACTACTATGGCTATATCTCATAAACAAAACTCACTACTACTGAGTCACATCTGATCCTTAACAATCCTCGAGTGGGTGTACAAGGCTTTGTAAATTTTAAGAGGAGTCTGCCATCTTTCTCTAATGGAAGAGCTGATGGATTCAAACTTGATTCGAACTTCCAGATACATGCAGCACTTTGGTTAGCCACCAGAGTACTTGTTGTTGTTGTTATTGTCATGTGCCATTGAATCGCTTGTGACTCATAGCGACCCTATGTACAAGAGCCCTAAAAGCTCTTCTATCCTGTGCCAACCTAGCCATCTCAAATGCACTTAGTCCCACCATTCCAGTCACAGAATTGATCCATCTCATCAAAGGTCTTCTTCTCCTTTGCCGCCCCTCCACTCTGCCAAACATGATGTCCCTCTCCAAGGACCAGTCCCTCCTTGCAACATGCCCAAAATATGTCAGACGAAGTTTCAGAATCCTTGACTCCAAAGAGCCTTCCGGCTTCACCCTCTCCAGGACAAACCTGTTTGTTCTCCTAGCAGCCCATGATATATTCAACACTCTTCTCCAGCACCACAGCTCAAAGGCATCAATTCTCTTTCTATCAACCCTATTCACTGTCCAACTCTCTGATGCATAGCATGTAATTGAGAAGACCATAGCCCGGATCAGGCGCACCTTAGTCTCCAGCCTGGCGTCGTTGCTCTTCATTACTCTTGAGAGGTCCCTCACAGCAGACTTTTCCCAATGCAATTCATCTCTTGATTTCCTGGCTGCTGTTACCAAGAGTGTTGATTGTGGAGCCAAGTAACCTAAAACTGTTAACTATCTCAATCTCTTCACCATCCATACTGATGCTGCCCAATGGCCCAGTGGTGAGAATCTTTGTTTTCTTGATGTTGAGCTTCAATCCATATAGGAGGCTGCAGTCCTTGACCTTCTGCAACAAACACTTCAGGTCCTCCTCAGTTTTAGCAAGCACGGTTGTGTCAACCAGAGTACCTTGTGGGCATATAACTATTTGTGAAGTGAATAGATGAATAAGGCTGTAAGAGAGAAAGGAAGATTTGGTGTTTTTGAAGGTAGAAGAAAGGAAAGCTTCTGGAAGGGGTAAGCTGCTGATAGATTAAACAAAAGCAAAGTGGTATCTATGCTATGGATTGTAGGTTCCCATGAACTTGATGATTATGGGGGTAGGTGGTTTGAGGACATAAGAGAGGGAAGAAATGTTATGGAGAGGAAAAGAGCTGGAATGTGAGTGGCTACATGTGTATTTCAAGGGGGAAAGGTGTTTGCAGACCAGACTGGTAGAAACACCACATATAATTTAGTTGGTCAGCATACGGACTCTACAGCCCAAATTTTTCCATTGTAATACTGACACCACCACTTACCATATTAATTGTGTGAGCTTGAGAAAATTACCTAAATTCTTTGGCTAAGCTGCTTAATTTGTAAACATAGGGACAAAAACAAAACCTGTTGTTTTTTTTTTTACTTGTGTAAGGCTTAAAATGATGTCCGATAAAAGTATTTTATTGTCATTGTCTTCATTACTGTTGAAAAGTTAGTTAGAGAACTATAAATTAGTTGATGATATTATAGAATGTTTTGAGAGCCAATAAAACTTGGAGATCATGTAAAAGGCTACTGGTGGTGTATGAGGTGTTGTTTTTTTTTTTTCAGTTAAGTAGGTATGCTACTATATTTATGTTAGCAAATACTGGATTTTAATATCAATCAAATACAAAGCCCTGTGTGTTACTTGTCAGAAGGTCAGCAGTTCAAATCCACACCCACTCAGAAAGAAACATGGGCAGTCCCCTCCCACAAGAATTTATGGCCTCAGAAACCCAAAGAGGGCCACCATGAGTCAGAATCAGCTCTACAGAATCAACACAGGAGTGGGGAGCGCTTTTGTTTGTTTTTATGGTAAAGCACAATAGCGAGGATTTAAGAAACCAGATCAGAATTTCTTTTTAATGTCATTTGAGAGAAAGTTTACAAGTTAGTGTTCCATTTTACAATTACTATACATTCTGTTTTATAACATTAATTACAATACCCACAAATGTAACCACTTTTGTCTTTTCCTCCCTGAGACTCCTTTTTCCATTGATTTCCATTGACTGTTGCTACCTTTTTTCTGCTTTCTGAACTTTTTCCTTGGGCAAACACTGCTCTTGTGGTCTTACATGATTGATTATTCTAAACCTCTCTGGTGTGCTTGTCTAGTTCATATGCCCATCTATGGTCTGACAGAAGGTTGACTCATGTGGGTGCGTTTTGCTCTAGGTTCAAAGACTGACTAAGGGCCATCGCCTTGAGGGTTCTACCAGTCTCTATTGGACCAGCTAGCCGAGATCAGAGCATTTCATTGTGTGATATTATATGTCAATTTAGAATCAGAGTAGTAAAATTGTCCAAAGAGAAAACCTGAGACAGTCAAGTTGTAGATGAAAGAGAAACTCATGAAAGACCATGACAAGATTTCAGTCCATGAGGCTGAATGAATCCAGGAAAGCAATCATGCATTTCTCACACACACACACACACACACACACACACACGTAAATTATATATAAACATACTTCAGTTAACAGATGCTGCCCTGGACGTGCTCACTAAGTTGTACCAAGAAATCTGGAGAATGAGCACTTCGCCAACTGACTGGAAGAGATCGATATTTGTTCCTATCCCAAAGAAAGGCGACCCAACAGAATGTGGAAACTACAGAATAATCTCACTGATTTCACATGCTAGCAAGATTTTAT
>NW_006399758.1:9337487-9337999 GCF_000299155.1 Elephantulus edwardii | reverse complement strand
CTTAGCTCCAGCTCTGTATTCTCTTTGTCACTGTAGAGAAATCCAACTGATTTTTGTATGTTGATCTTGTATCCTGCTGCTTTGCTGAATTGGTCCAATGTGCCCAATAGTTTTCTTGCTGAGTCTTTAGGGTTTTCTAAGTATAGTATCATATATTCTGCATAGAGAGATAATTTTACTTCCTCTTTGCCAATTTGGATACCTCTTATTTCCTTTTCTTGTCTTATTGCTATCACTAAGACTTCCAAAATAATATTGAATAAGAGAGGTGATAGTGGGCATCCTTGCCTAGTTCCTATTCTTAAAGGGAATGCCTTTAACCTCTCTCCGTTGAGAACAATGTTGGCTCTCGGGTTTTCATAAATACTTTTTACTATGCTGAAGAAATTCCCCTCTACTCTGGAGAACGCCCACTTAGCCAACTGACTGGAAGAGATCGATATTTGTTCCTATCCCAAAGAAAGGCGACACAACAGAATGTGGAAACTACAGAACAATTTCACTGATTTCAC
>NW_006399758.1:9329855-9332972 GCF_000299155.1 Elephantulus edwardii | reverse complement strand
TACAGAATTTTGATGTTTTAAAAACAGTACTTTATCAAATTCAAGTAAATACTGAGGTTAGATTTCTTATTTAAATAGGGTAATTATCAAACAGCAATTGAAAGGGTGGGGGAAGCAAAACTAAACATTTAAAACTAAACATAACACAACATACCCATAACTTCATGTAAAATTTCCCTGAGCTTGGTACTTCAGCTCCTTGAAATTCCTAGTAAACCAAAATCCCAAAACATTTGCTGTAGCGTTGATTCTGGCTCAGGATGACTCCATGGTGTCAGAGTATAATTAAGCTTTGCAGGGTTTTCATTGCATGACCTTTGGAAGCACACCTTTAGGCCTTTCTGCCAATGGGCCTCTGGGTAGGTTTGGAAGACTAAGAGTTTATTAACAACCAAGTGCTTAAATGTTTGCACTACCTAGTGACCCTATGTACACATGTCAACAATAGACTAAAATAATTTTTTTGTTGTTTTTTCTTTGAAAACATCAGCTACCTCAACAAGAAAAATGTGAACAACATAATTGCAACATGGGCACAGGATATGAATAGACAGTTCACCAAAGAAGACATTCAGATGGCAAACAGACACATCAAGAAATATTCAAAATTCCTAGTTTTCAGGGATATGCAAATTAAAACAACTATTAGATATCATCTCACCCCAGCAACAATAGCAAAGTTCAACAGAGCGTTTTGGAGAGACTGGAACCCTTATTCATTTCTCCTGGGAGTGTAAAATGGTGCAACCACTATAAAAGGTGGTTTGATGCTTTCTCAGAAAGTTAGAAACAGAAATATCATTTGACCCAGTAATTTCACTACTAGGAATATACCCTAAAGAAGCCAGACCTGCCACTCAAACAGCACCCATATTTATTGCTACATTATTCACAATAACAAAGAGATGGAAGCAACTCAAGTGCCCATCAACAAAAATATGGATAGAAAAATTCTGGTATATTCATACAATAGAATACTATGCAGCACTGAAAAACAAGGAACTCATAAAATATTATACAATATGGGTAAACCAGGAAGACATTATGCTGAGTGAAATAATATCTCACTCACAAAAGGATAAATACTGCATAACACCACTGTTATAAAATAGCACTGACATGGGGGTTGGGGAGAAACTAAAAATGGAAGGGATAAATAACGAATGGTTCATTGGAACAGATGAAGGAAATAATCGTTTATAAGGATTATATGAGTAGGCATTATTTGTATGACAACAGTGTAGAATAAAAGCTGCATAGCAAAGTGGACTGGGGTAGGAGGGATGGAGGAAATTAGGCAAAAATGAATGAACTCTTTTTTTTTAAAAAAAAAGAGCAAACTGGAGGGTAGGAAGGAAAATGTGCAACAGTGAATGAATGCAAATTCAACTTTTCTGTAATCTTTTCTTAAAATCACAATAACAAGAAAAAGAGGGGAAAGGAAAATATCAGCTATATGCTAGACTCTTACTTTATAGTGCCTCTTGGTCCAAATTATAATCTCAAATTTCAAGTCAAGGAGGATAGAGTGTCCTCCCACCAACATTCTTCACCCACCATCCCATCAATATTTTTTAGTGAAATAATAGGACCTTCAAGGAAGGGAGATGGATTATTCTCTGGGGAAAAAAAAGAAAGCAAGGGATAATTGGGAGAAAAGTGATGAAGGCCATTGTTTCTGAAAGAATTTAGTTACTACATTAGTGGATTTGATTTCTCTCAAACTGGAAACTATAACCCCAGTCTTCAAATGTGTTAATGTTCCAGTCTAAGTCTGCATAAAGACATTTTGATTCATTGTCTTACTCCATCAGAAAACTAGCATTCATTTATTACTTCCTCTCTCTAACATCTACTCCAATTAGTCATTGTCTTTGCCACCAAACTGTATCTTAAATCTGTGCATGTCATTCCATCTCCACTACCACCAGTAAGGTACCACTAGCCAATAAACCTTTGTGTGAATTGGAGAAAATACTCCTTTCTCTGAGCAAATGCTGGGATGACTTGAGCTCCACTTGGTCCCTAGTGGGGGTCACAATCTTTACAACCTGGTTTGGTAGCTTTGTATTCTTATCTAAATATCCTAAACTATCCTAATCACTTTGTCTCTATTCTAATACAGTTAACACAACAGAGTTAGTACTTTTAAATTTTTAATTCGATGACATCACCCCTATTGCAAATCCTTCAGTGACTTTTTAATGATAATGGAATGAAATCCCAAGTTCTTACTTGGCCTACAAGATTTGGAAAGGATTTGCCTTCTAGTTTCATCTTTCTTCCTCCTTATTAGGATCGTTTTTTGTTGAATTCAACCTTTCAGCCACACTTACCATTTGGTTTCTGAAACTTGCCAAACATCCCACATTCCAAGAGCCTTTTCTTGGAAGACTGTCCAGAGAGTTGTAACTGTTAATTGACATTGTGACTGTAGCAATGGGCTGAAGAGTGTCAGAGATGATGATGGCACAGGATAGGGCAGGGGGCACCTAACAACAACAATAACAATTCAATAGGTTAAATCATGGGACATTCATATAGCAGGAGAAAATACTACCCAGTCCCAGGCAATTGTTGTACCTTCTGAGTCATTCAATTCTATTGAGGATATCCTTTATTTCACCGACACTCTGTTTTATAAGATATGACTTCCTTCCCTAGTGACTTAGTTTGGCTCATTTTTGCTTTCCTTTATTGTCAGTTTCAATGTTAGAGAATTTGCTCTTGAATTCATAATACAGTCGCTTCATACCACTCTGTTCTGTTCTTCAATCATATTTAAGATTTGTGTAGTAAGATATTCATTAGCAACTTGTTGAATATCTTTGCTGTTGTTAAGTGCTGTCTGGTCCAATCCAATTCATAGGGCATGAGAGGTTGCTCAGTCCTGGACCATCTTCACTATGGTAAGCTGTGTTGTAGACACTGTGTTCATCCAGCTCATTGAGGGTTTTTCTGTTTTTCATTGGTTTGCTATTAAGCTTGATACCCTTCTTCAAGAGGCAGTCATCAGAACAGAGAAAGGAAAGACTGTTGTTGTTGTTATGTGCCATTGAGTCGCTTGTGACTCATAGCGACCCTATGTATAACAGCCCTAAACTCCGCTCTGTCCTG
>NW_006399758.1:9326236-9328950 GCF_000299155.1 Elephantulus edwardii | reverse complement strand
CGATCAAGTGTTCTGGGATTCCCATTCTTCTCAGAGTCAGCCATAGTTTGTTATGATCTACACAGTCAAATGCCTTTGCATAGTCAATGAAACCCAGATAGACATTCCTCTGGTATTCCCTGCTTTCAGCCAAGATCCATCTAACATCGGCTACAATATCTCTAGCACCATGACCCCTTCTGAAACCAGCCTGGACTTCTGGTAGTTCTCTGTTGATGTGCTGTGCTAGTCATTTTTGGATAATCTTCAGTAAAATCTTGCTTGCATGTGAAATCAGTGAAATTGTTCTGTAGTTTCCACATTCTGTTGGGTCACCTTGCTTTAGGATAGGAACAAATATAGATCTCTTCCAGTCAGTTGAAACACTGCATGGTTCAAAATTGGGAAGGGTGGACGCCAGAGATGTGTCCATACCTTTTCAACCTGTATGGAGAACAGATTATCCAGGAGGCTGGGCTCTATGAGGAGAAATGTGGCGTCAAGATTGTTGTAAGATCTATCAATAATCTGTGTTATGCAGATGACACAACCTTGCTTGCTGAAACTAAGGAGTACCTGAAGCGCTTGTTGCAGAGGGTCAAGGACTGCAGTCTACAATATGGATTGAGGCTCAATGTCAAGAAGACAAAGATTTTCACTACTGGACCTTCAGGATGGATGGTGAAGAGATTGAGATTGTCCACAGCTCTACTTTGCTTGGCTGCACAGTCAACATTCTTGGCACCAGTAGCCAGGAAATTAAAAGACGTATTGCCATGGGAAGGTCTGCTGTTAGGGACCTCTCCAATGTACTGAAGAGCAATGGTTTCTCTTTGGAGACTAAGGTGCGTCTGATAAAGGCTATGGTCTTTGTAATCACTTGTTATGCATCAGAGAGTTGGACAATGACTAAGGAGGATAGAAGGAGAATTGATGCCTTTGAGCTGTAGTGCTGGAAAAGAGTATTGAGGGTACCATGGACTGCTAGGAAAACAGATTCATCCTGGAAAGGGTGAAACCGGGCTGCTCCTTGGAGGCAAGGATTCTGAGGTTCCGTCTAACATACTTCAGACATGTTGTAAGGAGGAACTGGTCCTTGGAGAGGGACATCATTCTTGGTAGGGTGGAGGGACAGTGCAGGAGAGGAAAGCCCTCCATGAGGTGGATTGATTCAGTGACTGGGGTAATCAGGATGGGTGTTTCGGAGACGGTGCGATTGGCGCAGGACAGAGCGGAGTTTAGGGCTGTTGTACATAGGGTCACTATGAGTCACAAGCGACTCGATGGCACTTAACAACAACAATAAATAATATGTTTAAATTAAATGAGTTAACGTCATTCCAGCATTGATTTTAAAGAGTGTTTGGGCTATACTTCTATAATAGATGTGGTTTTCTCTTGGTGCTCTGTGTGGTCACTTCTTTACCAATATAATTCAAAGCATCAATTTGCAGTTCATCTTCCTTTTTCATTGGCCAGGTTTCAGTGCATATGAGGCAATTGACTAGGGAGAGGCATATCTTAAGTCCTAAAATGTGCATTTTAGGAGCTCTGGTGGCCTACTCTGTAAAAGGGTATTTTTAGCCTGTTAAAAATTTAGAGAGATACTCTGCAGCAGATTTGCCCAATATCCTTTGTTGTTTGATTTGACTACTGTTTCCATTGACATTGATAGTGGAGTCAATAAATGGAAATATTTTATAGTGTCAACATTTTCCATTTTTTTAATGTTATGATTTATTGGTAAAGTTGTAAGAAATTTCTTTTTTTTTTAATGTTCAGTTGTAATTAATACGGAAGGACACAGTCTTCAATCTTCATTAGTAAATGCTTCAAATCTTCCCTTCCAGCAAGCAAGTTTCTGTTACATATCACAAGTTATCAGTCTTCTTCCAAACCTGATGCCATATTCTGATTATTTTTAATCCTGTATTACATACTTTAAGTTTTGCAAGGGCAATAATTATGATTGGCTTAATCAAGTATCCTTTATTCATATACATTTTTAGTCAACATGCTTGTACAGAAGGTCTTGAAACACTGGAAAATAGTGGTAAGGAGCTGTGTGGCCAACTTGAAGGCACAGAGTTCAAATATACTCTGTGACAGCAATATGGTTAGTCTCCTCCCATGACTTTCATTGCTTCTGAAAACCCCCTGGTGTATCAGCTATGGGTGAATTCTGATCAACGGCACATAGCATCAACAACTCTAGGTCATTACTGTCTACCAATTTGCTATACTGTGGTGACTTGTGTGATATAATGATGTTGGAAATGATATCATCAATATCTTATATAAAAGGAGAGTCATCATGGTGGACAATTTTAAGTTGAGATTCCACACTAAAACAGACTAAGAAGAGACCTTATGATCTACTTCTGAAAGTTGTGTTGTTGTTGTTATGTGCCGTCGAGTTGTTTGCGACTCATAGCGACCCTATGCACAACAGCCCTAAAGCCTGCTCTATCCTGCGCCAACTGCACTGCCTCTGACACACCCATCCCGATTACCCCAGCCACTGAATCGATCCATCTCATAGAGGGTCTTCCCCTCCTGCCCTGTCCCTCCACCCTCCCAAGCATGATGTCCCTCTCCAAGGACCCGTTCCTGGCAACATGTCCAAAGTATGTCAGACGAAGCCCCAGAATCCTTGCCTCCAAGGAGTAGCTTGGTTTAATCCTCTCCAAGATGAATCTGTTTGTTTTCCTGGCAGTCCATGGTACATTCAGTAC
>NW_006399758.1:9311762-9323029 GCF_000299155.1 Elephantulus edwardii | reverse complement strand
GAGATAGAATGATTGAATTTTGTAAAATCAATGACTTATTCATTGCAAATACATTTTATAAGAGACACAAACGCAGGTTATACACATGGACTTCCCCTGATGGTATGCATAGGAATCAGATCGACTACATATGTGGAAGGAATTCTGAAAGTTAGCCACTAAAAATCCTATGGATCACAACAGCTATTACCCACAGTTGTTTGAAGGTAAGCCCTGTATGTTGTAAAGCATTCCGAATACACAGTGGCTGACAATGGACTTGAGAACACCAACAATCATAAGATAGGATAGCACAAGGCTACATCTGTTTATGTTGTTCACAGCACTGCCATTAAAGTCAACTCATAGTAACTAACAACAGCAAACCAAGTGCTGGATAGATATAAGTGAATAAGACAGTAATTGAGGAAATGTTATTGTTGTTAGGTGTCTTTGGGAACGACTGATAGGGACCCTATGAACAAGAGATATGAACCATGTTCTATTCTGTGTCAACTTAACACTTCCTGACACAGACTAGAGCCCATTGTGGCAGTCTTTGTATCAATCCGCCTGGTCAAGGTCTTTCTTTCCTTTGCCAACCCTCCATCCTTTTAAGCACCATGTCCCGCTCCAAGGAATAACCCCTCCTAGCAACATGACCAAAGTATGTGAGGTCTCCAAAGAGCACTCTGGTTACACAACATATTTATTTATTTTGGCCATCTATGGGACATTCAGTGTTCTTCTCCAGCACTACAGCTCAAAGGCATCACTTCTTCTGGCATCCCTATTCTCTGTCCTGCTCTCAGATGCATAGCAAGTGATTGGAAAGACCATGGCCTGAATCAGACGCACCTTATTCCTCAAAGTGACATCACTACTTCTCAATAATTTGAGCGGCCCCTAACTGCAGATTTTCCCAGTGCAGGGAATCTCCTTATTTCCTGACTGCTGGTACTAAAGGATCTAAGTAAGATGAAGTTGTTGACAGTTTCAATCTCATCTCCATGCATCATGATGTTGCTTATTGGTCCAGTGGTAAGAATCTTTGTTTGTGTGGAGGAGATTTAACAAAAAATAAATAGACAAGAAGATTTAATACATTAATATGATCTATGAAGTAGATTGTAAATCCTCAAGGGCAGGAATCTGTCTACATTTTTATTAATCGTTGTTGTTGTTGTTGATTGCTGTCGAGTTGAGCATGACTCATAGTGACCCTATGAACAAAAGAACTGAAGCTTTTCTATAACTATTGTCATTTCTCAAAGTTCATCGTTTCCAGAGGCATGTTGTTTAGGAAGTGGATGCCACTTCTGCTTCCAAATCTGTCTTACACTGAGAGCTTCACAAAACACTGGGTAACCATTAAGTCATTTGAAACTCCAGTGGCATAATGTTCAGCATCGCAGCAACCCCAGGTTACCTAAGTAAAGCATATTGACAGAAGAGTGCTCTATCACTTAGAAGAATGTTCCTCTAAAATATAATAACAACCAACTTTTAAATAAAAAGGCCCTCCTCAAGGTCTTGTTGAGTCTAATCAAGGTCAAATATATTTTAGGAGAAATCTAATTAATTAATGGAACTAAAGAATTTACTACTTTGTTCACCTAAAGTCCAAAGCAGGTATTTCTAACGAGTGGACTGGCTCTTGCCTGAATGGTAACCCAGGCTTCATCTAACTTGTAACTCTGCCATCCTCAGGTTCTGACCACAGAAAAAGAAAGAACATGAGAGAGTAATTCTGGGAGACTTTTTTTTTTAATGGACTAACCTAATGGCCATAGCTAATGGTGCAAATGGTAGTGCACTTTGACTACTAATTAAAAAGCTAAAGGCTTGAATGCGTCCAAAGGAGCTCCCCAAAAATCAGTTCCTGAAATCACATGGAGCACAGTTATACCATGACACATATGGAGGGGGAAGGCAATTTCTCCATAAGTCAAAATTGACTCAAGGCATTGATTTAATGGCGAGGGAGAATGGGAACTATCATGCATTGCCCTGCTAAGAAAAAAGAGTAAATCTTTTAGTGAACAGCTAGCACTCTCAGTAATTATTACCAACATTATGAAGAAACAAAGATAAATTAGAAATGGAGTTTACTCTAAAAGACTATTACAATAGCTCATTCACTCATTGCCATTGAATCAGAACTGAGTCATATCTTCCCTTCTAGCAAGTGTCCAGAGGCTGCATATCGCACAAGTTGCCTGTCTTTTTCTCATAGAGCTAGAATCTGCTAGAGAGCATCACCTTTGGGTTAGTGTGAGAAGTCCTGTGCACTATGTCATCAGAGTTTGCTTAATCAATAGGAAGCCTGATCTAAGAGTATATCCAATCTATCATCTTCATGAGTCTAGTAATAGACTTCTAAAACTATTTCAAACTTGCTGTTTTTCAGATTTGTTCTTTAAACTTCCATAGTTGACAATACCTAATATTCTGTTTTGAGAGGGACTTCCAGTTAAGTGGCAACATGGTAAATTCCATCCTAAATAGTTATTGTTTATATAGCCATTTATTGATGTTGCTATGTGCCATTGAGTCACCTGTGACTCATAGCGACCCTATGTATAACAGCTCTGAACCCTGTCCTATCCTGTGCCAATTTCATCATCTCTGACACATCTATCACAATTACCCTAGTCATTGGGTCAATCCATCTCATCCAGGGTCTTCTCTTGCACTGTTCCCCCAGCCTTCCAAGCATGCTGTCCCTCTGGTCCCTCCTTCCAACATGCCTGAAGTATGTCAAACAGACCTTAAAAATCCTTGCTTCCAAGGAGCAGCCTGGTTTCACTCTTTTCAGGATGGACCTGTTCTCCTAGCAGTCCGTGGTTTATTCAGTACTCTTCTCCAGCACCACAACTCAAAGGCATCAATTTTTCTATCATCCTTAGTCATTGTCCATTTTTCTGATGCATAGCAATTAATTGCAAAGACCATGGCCTGGATTAGGCACTCCTTAGTCTCCAGACTGACATCATTGCTTCTCAGTACTCTGGAGAGGTCCCTGACAACAGATTTTCCCAGTTCAATTAATATTTTTATTTTTATTTTCTGGTTGCTGGTACTCGTTACTACTATTTAACTGATAAGTATTTCATCTTAAATCAACAAAGAAACCAGACTTTTATGCTTTCTGATGAGGTAGGCTTCCCAAGATCATTTCTCTTTCACATTTTACAGGTGCAATTTACAGGCTAATGGATGTGTTCAAAATCACACTGCTAGTATGTGGAAAATTTAGGCTAAAATCCTGGCTTTCTTCACTATGCTTCCCCTCCTAATCAGTTCTGCAATAGCAGTTGGCATCTATATTTATTTTCTAATAAATATAAATATCAGCACCTTTTTCTTTTCTATTTATTTGCTATTTGTAAATATATTTATTTTTGTAGATGAAATTTTATCAACTTGTGTCTCAGCACAATAAATTTTTAAAAATTAACTTATACTTCCACTTGAACTAACGCAAAGGTCACTTACACATTTTCTTTCCTTTACCCATAGATTTTAACCTGTTTTCACTTCACAGCCTCTCCAATTTTGGGTTTGGAAGGCTGCACTAGTAGCAAGTTAACAGTCAAGACAACGAAGACTAAGAATTCTAACTACAAGTAATCTCACGTGGAAAAAAAAAATCTCATGTGAATGAGGTCACATGGTGGCTTAGAATTTGAAAGAACAGATTTTACCTTCTTATCTACGACCTTAAATCTTATCTATGACCTTAAAGTTGTTTGAGTATTTTTTTCCCCCAAAATCTGCCCCTCAGAAAGAAACTCGGTGGTGGTGGTTGTTAATTTGGGTCGAGTTGCAGGTGACTCATAGCGACCCTATGAAGGAAAGGAGGTGACCCTGGACACCTCCTGTATAACTTTCATCCTTTCTCCAGATTCATAGGGTTTCCAGGGGCAAGCTATTGTGGAAGTGGATGTCACTCCTGTTTCTAAGCTTGTTTTAGTAGGGGAGCTCCACCAAACACTGTCCACCATGGGTAACCATTCTCACATTTGACTCATCAGTGTCATAGTGTTCTGCATCACAGCAACCACGAGTTAAATCTTATCTATGACCTTAAAGTTGTTTGCGCATCCCCCCCCCTCCCCCGCATGGTATTCTTTAGAATCCTCCCCTCAGAAAGAAACTTGGTAGAAATTCCAATCCGTTTGGCACCAAGCATACACATAGGCATACATTTTTATGTGTATATATGTATATAGATAAATATAAGTCGTTGTTATACTATTAAGAGCATGGAGTCACTCCAGCTCACAGTTGTCCTATGTCAAAACCCTGTCTAATTTTGCACAACTTCAGCAATCTCTACTATGTTTAAATCTACTTTTGCAGCCATTATATCCATCCAGCTCCTCCAGGGTCTAACTTTTTCACTGACCCTTCACTGTACCAAACAGTAGTCTGTTTGTGACTTTACCTCCTTTTCTATTTGGGCTGTTAATCAAAAGGTAGGCAGCACCAAACCACCAGCCATTTCAGGGGAAAAAGGTGAGGGCGTTTCCTGAAAGGGTGCCTCCTTGAATTGGAATGAAATTCAGGGCAGTGGGGTTAATGAAAGTTGTTTGTATTTAAAGTTTCCTTTTGAAAAGGTTTTAAATTTACTAGCATGAATCTCCGCGAAAAGAATAAACACACTAATGGACCACACACCTCTTCTATCCAGTACCTGCTAGCTTAACTTCTGAGTGAACCCGAAAACTGGAGTTAACCTATGTACCCTAATAAAAAGACGAAATCGTGGAAAGAGTACTGAGTCTTTCTCAATAGGTTTTAGTTTAGTTTGTCCAAGAAAGAAACCGCCCTGAGGCAGTAGGGAGGACAGGGTCCTGGATAGTTTCGAGCCCTTGGGAATGAAAGTTAAGCACTTGAGCGCAGCAGGCGGAGGCTCTGTGGGGTTGGGCTGAAATTGGGCGCTGCGGTGTTTCTGTGCCTTGTAGTGGCAGCGACTGCACTCCAACCGACTCCAGAAAGTCGGGCAAGTGGGAGCAGTGGAGCCAGAAGTTCCGTGCACTCTTCAGAAGCAAGTGCGCACTGAGCCCTCGGCCCCGTAGGGGACCTGCTGGAGCCCCCACGCGCCCCCCGCCCGCAGCCCCGCAGGACACCCGCCACGCCCCATGCCGCCCGGCGGGCAAACGCAGGAGGCGGCGAGGCCCCGCCGAGCCTCCGTAGTGCTGCGGCTCGGGCCGCTCCGCGCAGTCCTCCGCCCCCTGCCTCCCGGCGCCGCGGCAGCTCTGCGCTGGCAGCGCCGCCGTCGCCGCCGCTTCCTCCTCTGTAGCCGTTTGGCCGCTGCGTGACGCGTCGTTTCCTCCCAATATGGCGGCCAGGGCAGGTCGGTGGTGATGGAGGCCAGTCCGCGGCCGCGGCGGGTCCTGATCCCCACAGTAGCCAGGGCAGCCCTGCCTTAGCCGGGCCTCTCCACCCCCTTCACCGTCGCCGCGTCAGCCTTCGGTTCTCGGGAGACAAGCGCCCGGACCAGGTCCCTCGCCGTCCCCGGACCGGAGGAACAAGCAAAGGGGCTGATTGGGAGGAGCGGAGGCCCCTCGAGGGCGCGGGCCTCTCGGGGAAGCGGCGAAGACCTCGGCGCCCCTCGGCCACACCACGGCCGGCCCCACTCCTCCGCCCCTTCCTGATCCTGTCTCTGCCCTCCACGCCTCCTCTCCCCCACCTCCACCCTCTCTCCTTTCTCTCCTCTCTTCCTCCTCCTCGTTCTCCTCTTCCTCTCCGGCCGCTGGGAGCCGCGGGTCGGACGGGCCGCCGCCTCCTTCTCTGCTTCCATGTATGAGGGCAAGAAGACGAAAAACATGTTCCTGAACCGGGCCCTGGAGAAGATTTTGGCCGACAAGGAAGTGAAGAAAGCGCATCACTCCCAGCTGCGCAAAGCGTGCGAGGTGGCATTAGGTGAGCCGCCGGGGGCCCTGCGGGGCTGGGGAGGTGCACGGGCGGGGCGGCGGGCGCGGCGACCCCCGCGCGAGGGGCTGAGGAGCCGGAAGCCTGGCCCCGGGCCGCCCCGCTGGTCCCGGGGAGCCTTGGCGAAGCTCGCCGCCGCCTAGCTGGAGTTGACAGTAACTCGGCTGGATGTGGGGCAGTGGCCGGGTGGTGGAGGAAGAGCCCGTGTCGGGGCTGGGGGACGCGGCAGGCCACCGGGGCTCCAGGGATCGGCTGGACTTGGGAGAGAATTTGTTTGGTGGACAGCGAGTGCGGTGCGGACTGGATGCCACCCTTTGTGATGAGGGAGAATGAGCTGTTGTTTATTAGCTTGGCAATTGAGGTGGAGCTGATATGTCAAGATTGGGTGTGGGAAGGGTTCGCTACCGTAATTACAGTAACTTTATCGTTCGCCGTGTTACTTTCGGAAGATAGACTGAAGTTGTTCTCTTGTTGACAGTCTGAGAAGGGGTTTGCAAAGAGGTGCAGCTCCTTCTGACATCTCTCCGCCTCCGCCACAGGAAAAACAGTAATGTTGTATCTGCCTGGGCTGACCTGGAAGAACAAGACCAGAGGTTAAGGAGTGGGGGTGGCGGTAGGAAAGCAGGGACGGAAAAGGACCTTTAAGATAAACTGGCTTTAGGTGACAAGAGAAGAGAGGATTTGAAATAAGAAAAATGAACAAGACAATGACACCCACCAGCCACATGTCTGGACAGTGGCAGCTAGCTGCCTTAAGGCTTAAATTGTAATTTATATAGTTCAGAGAGAAGAAATCTCGTGTAATAAAGCCTGTAGCAGGATAAGCCTAAACAATACCTATAGGGAAGGACATACAGATAAGGCATTGTTAAAGGAGAAATAATGAGAAATCTGTTGCATTCCTCCCGGATGAAATAATTTCGGGAGACACCAGGACATGTAGCAGAGAATTCCTAATGCTTAGACTTTATAGTGCTGGAAATAGACCAGGTTAGATGAATGAGAAAATAAATAACGCTTGTTAAATGAGAAGACAGGCTTTGGAAAACAGCATTATTAAAAGGGAAAATCCGGAATAGCTTAAATCAAAGCACCTGAAAAACGACTTTTCCACTTAATTATTAAGATAAATAGAAGACTGTGATTTAACCTGCTGTAATGTAGTGTATTATGCTGTTTTCTTTTAAAAATACCTAAAATTGGGAAAATGGGAAAAAAATGATTGAAGAACTTTCATCATAAAATTTTTGGCTCTGTAGGATAGTGGCTTTAAGTTTAGCTTTTCACTTCATCATGGCTCAGCAGTTCATGTTTCACTTATCTTGACTTGTAGCTAACAAAAGGTTGTACCAGGTGTATGAGAAGCTAGTTGTACCGTGGTAAAAATTGAATTTATATGTGTGTTCTGAAAGGAGTACTATTTAATTTGGATGTACTGAGGAAGGGAAATATTTTAGGATTTTAAAAATATTGCTCTACAGTGTAAATGTGTAACTTCCAAGTTTAAATACTTGAGATTCAAGCTAAAGTTTTCATTTTCTAGTCTTTGCATTTTCTATATTAAATAATATTTTAAATGTGCTCAATGCTAAGTATTTGACTAGATAAATATCTGACTGAAATGGTGTATGTGTGTGCAGTATACGTATGTTTATATTCCCTTCCTCAAATGATAATATGAATAAGTGTGTTGTAGAGGAGAGTTCATTGGAAGGAGGTTCTTGGACCCCAAGAAACCCTGTTTTATTTCATTGCAGCATTCACCAATTCCCTGGGCAGTTCTTTCTCTGTAAAGTTGACAGTTGACTTGAATGATTTTCTGGTCACATATGTGATTTTAATGGTCATTGATAACAATTGCATTGAGTGCTCCTGCTGCTTGTGCTTCACATCTGTAGAAGGCCTGCCTGTAATTTGGTCTCTGTCATTCCCCAAACTCAGGCATCACCAAGTAGTGTGTGTGCCAGCTGTATCATAGTTATCTTGTCTAAATTTTGCCATTTTTCACTATTTTGTCCCTTATATACTTAGAAAAAACTCTGTGCTTTAGCTAATCACTGGTATACTTTGATTCCTCCCTTAATTTTTACCCAAATTTGATGGGGATCGCTTACTGCATCTTTGCAGGAAGTATACTGTCTTACAGTTAATATTAAGATGATTATTACTGGTATGTGAGCAGAATTCTAAGCATTGATATTTAATAGAACTTACTAACCTTTTGTCATAGTGGCCTCTTTTAAATAGGTTTTTTAAGTAATACTTGTGATGTTACAGTTCTCCCACTGTTCTTGAGAAAAGGCTGCTATGTTTTTTGTTAAATTATAATTGTTAAGAAACGTTAAAAAAAGAAAAAAGAAACATCTAGATTAGGAGAGATTTATTAAAACAAAATCCATTCACTCAAATCAGAATAGAAATTTAAAACAAACTAAAATCTATCATTAAGAGACACTATATAAAAGAATGTTCTTTAAAAATAACTTTTCCTAAAAAGGGAAAAGTAATAAATGTATGTTCCAGAATGTATGTACAGTGTTATTGTAAACATTTGTTGGCTTACCTTATATGTCCCACTTTATTTTAATGTAAACAATAGGTTTTTGAAAAAAGAAAAGCCACACATCTACCTTGTTCACTCATGTGAAGCCCACAGGCACAGGAACAGCTCCAGATTGCCCTCTGATGGTACCTGCCCTGCTGCAGCTTCCAGTGAACATTTCAGTGAGCTCTGCAGAGGGAGGGAGTCTAGGCTGCCCTAGCTTAGCCTGATCCATTCCTGCTCTCTAGAATCCTGAATTAAAAATAGTTTGGCCATCTGCTGGCAGATGAGACAACAGGTGAGCTATTTTTAGTTTCAAAGAATTTAGGATTGTTTTAGGATTGGGCTGGAGGTACATAGCATTGTTTCTAAAGAGGGTGAGATTGGGCCATTTTCTAGTCAGACTTCTTAAGTTTCAGGAGTTCCTTTGATGTAAGGGCTAACACTAGTTCTGCTTTTTTTTTTTTCTGATATCAGATTATCAGTGAAGATACTTTGCATTGTTAGCATGAGAGAGTTCAAGGTTGAAAACTGGCACTGATGTAGAATAGAAATGAGAGGAGTGACCAGAAAGAAGGTTTTAGAGTCAAGGAAACATGTAGAGACAGTGAGAGAGAGGGTAGATAGATGCTCTGTAATGATTTGAGAGAATGACAGAGAAAAGGAGGAATTAATAGGGAGGTACTTTTTGCCTCAGACAGGGTGTGAATTTGTGTTGCCTTTTACTATCAGAATTTGCTCCCTATTACAACAATTTCTCCCAGAAATGTAAATGTCATATTTCTACTCAAAACGTAAACAGGTTGCTTCCTGTTTGTTGTTGGCTATCTTTGAATTGCTCCTGCATGACATAGTTATACAATGCACAAGATTTTACAGTTGTAATTCAGAGGGTTCCCCCCTCCCCCTTCGGCCCTGCCCTCACTTTTCATTGGCTCATTTTTGGAGTTCAGTCATTATTAGGCCTTGCTTCCTAGTCCCTTTTGATAGGTAAACTCTGCTGAAACCTATTTAGAATCATAGCAGTATAGCCTTTACCAATGGATGGAGTGATGCATTGGTCTGGAATTGAACCTGGATCCCTATAATAAAGGTGGAAATTCTACCACTGAGCTATCAGGAGATGTACTGTGTTGGCAAAGGCTGCTGTCAGGGATCTCAGCAAGTATGAGAAACAGTGATAGCAGTTTGAAGACTAAGGTGTGCCTGAATCAACCCATCTTTTTTTTTTTTCATTCACTTGCTATGCATCTGAGAGTTAGAAATGAATGATAGAAGAAAACTCGATGCCTTTGAGTATTAGAGAAGAGTACTTAATATCCCATGAACTGGCAAAAGATAATTTTTTTTGTCTTTACATGCAATTTTAATTTTTTTATTTTGATTTCTTTTTTCTTTTTTAAATTTTATTTTATTAAATTTAATGAACATTTATAGAGATTTTTATTTCCATTCATTCATTGTTGCACTATTTTCTCTACCCCCCCAGTTTCTTCCTCTCTCTTTTTTTTTTCCTCTTGCAAAAGATAAATCTTGTAGAAAGAGCAGCCAGAGTGCATCTTGGAGGCAAGGACAGCAAAGTTTCATGCCACATACTTTGAACATGTTGTTGTTGTTGTTGTTGTTCTTGTTAAGTACCTTCCAGTCAGAACTGATTCATAATGAACCCTTCAGCGAGATCCAGCAAATCACAATGGAAGAGATTTCCCATCTTTCTCCTATTGAGCAGCTAGTGAATTTGAACGGTGGTCCTTAGGGTTGCTAATACAGCACCTTACCACTAGGCAACCAGAGCTCCCTTGACGTGTTGTTGTTAGGAGGGGTTATTCCTTGGAAAGGGACATAATAGTGAAAAGTGGATGGTCATCCAAAAAGAGGAAAACCTTCAGTGAGATGGATTGACACAGTGACTGCAGCTGTAGCTCAAATATGTGAGAGGATGAGAGTGGTACAGGATAGGACTCAATTCATATCTGTTGTTCAGAGGGTCTGTATGAGTTATACTCAGCTGCATAGCACATAACAACAACACAACTCTCTGTGTTCCTCTACGTTACCTAGTTGGTGTTATAAAATCAGTGATGAAATTACTCGATTGCCTTTGGACCTTTTGGCCATCTTTTTTTTTCTTTCCTTTTGGCCATCTTAATTAATTTTTATCATTCTTTCAACCAGTTTTTTCATTTATGAAAAATATTTACCTCCCAATTTCCTGCAGACAGGTTCCCCCCATATTCTTTATATTTTTAAATGAAAATTTTTATTTTATACTGGATCTTTCCCATTTCCTTCACCCACCCCACTCCCATAAAATTGTGTGACCCTGTGAATACCTCCCTGTCCATCCTCACCACTTTGCTCCTACCCTCCCCACCGTGGATCCTCATACACATTTTACTACTTATTTTTCTATAATAATGATCTTATCTAGTATTTGTCCTTATGGGACTGAGTTAGTTATAATACTCTCCAGACCCTCCAAGTTATTAGTGAGTTTCAAAATCATTGCTCCTGCATGCTGCGTAGTATTCCATAGTGTGAATGTACCATAATTTCTCAATCCATTCTCTTGTGGTTGGACATTTGGGATGTTCCATGTTCTTATGAAGGTAAATAATGCCACTGTAAACATTTGTCAAAACAACTATGAGATATCATCTCACCCCAGTCAGAATAGCAAAATTTAACAGAACAGCAAGCAACAAATGCTGGCGAGGCTGTGGAGAAACTGGAACCCTTATTCACAGTTGGTGGGAGTGTAAAATGGTGCAACCACTGTGGAAGGTGGTATGGCGCTTTCTCAAAA
>NW_006399758.1:9304907-9311232 GCF_000299155.1 Elephantulus edwardii | reverse complement strand
GGTGGGGGTTGGGCTGGGCGGGGAGAGAAGTGCAGCAGTGAATGAATGGAAATCCTAAATCTCTGTAAATGCTCATTAAAATTATTTAATAAAGAAAAAAAAAACACCACATTTGTGTACAAATCTCAATTTGTACCTCAGTTCTCATTTTGTCAGGGTATATTCCAGGCAGTGGAATAGCTGGGTCATATGCAGTTTCTATATTTAGCTTTTTGAGGAAGTGCCAAACTGCCTTCCACAATGGTTGTACCATTTTACAGTCCCACCAACAATGTATGTGAGTTCCTGTCACTCCACATCCTCTCCAACATTTATTACTCACTGTCCTGTTAAACTTTGCCATTGCTACTGTAGTGAGATGGTCTCTCATTGTGGTTTTGATTTGCATCTCTCTTACTCCCAGTGATTTTGAACATTTCTTCATGTGCTGCAGAGAATTTTTGTTACATGCTTTAGTCAGCTACAACTCATAGCAAACCTTATGAACAACAGCTCTGAACCTTGCCCTATCCTGAGCCATCCTTAACATCTCTGACCCACATGATCCCATTGCCACATTCATGGTGTCAATCCATCTCATTCAGGGTCTTCATTCCTTATTTCCAAGCATGCTGTCCTTTTCCAAGGACTGGTCTCTCATGGCAGCTTGCCCAAAGTATCTGAGATGGAGCTTCAAAATCCTTGCCCTAGAGGAGGAATTTGGTTTCACCATCTCTAGGAAAGAACTGTTTGTTCTCTTGGCAGTCCATTGTGTATGTTCAGTACTCTTCTCCAGCACTACCACTCAGAGGCATTGATTCTTCTTTTGTCATCCTTAGTCATGGTGCATCTCTCAGATGTATAGCAAGCAATTGAAAAAATCTGGCCTGGATGAGTTACACCTTAGTCTCTAGACTAACTTGTTGCTCTTTAGCACTCTGGAGAGGTCTTTAGAGCAGATTTTCCTAAAGCAACTTGTCTTGATTTCCTGACTACTGATACAAAGAATATTTATTGTCGAACCCAGTAGGATGAGATGACTAGCAATCTCAGTCTTTTTTCCAGCTATCAGATGTTAACTGTTGACCTAGTGGTGAGGATAATTTAAATGTGTTAGCAAGTCATCTTTTAAACTTCCTTGATGCCTAAAGTAAAAGTGCTTTCAGTTGACCAGGGTGCTTGGATATTGGCAATGGCTAGGAGAGAATAGTATGAAGAATGCAAGAACAGAAAGATTTTGTAATATTTCAGGTTTTAGAACCTCTTCTCTAACAACTCTCTAGTAACAATTCCAGGATAAAATGAAACAAAATGTATGTTACGGAGCATACGTTAATAGAGAAATTGTTGGGAAAAAATGGGTTTGGGAACCTATATCTCTATTTTTGAAATTTACAGTGCTGTTAGGTACTGGGTCAGTTGAGTGCAACTCATAATAAGCCTATGAACAACAGATCTGAATACTGTCCTATCATGTGCCATCCTCACCATCTCATACACTTGAGTCCATTGCTATCAGTCCATCTCCTTCGGAGTCCTCCTCTCTTTCACTGACCCTGCACCTTTCCAAGCATAATATCCCCTTCCAAAGAATAACTTCTCCTAGCAGCATGTACAAAGTATGGGTGATGATGAAAGCTTGCCATCCTTACATCCAAGGAGCACCCTGGCTGCAACTTTTCCAAGACATACCTGTTAATCCTTTTAGCAATCCATGAAATAATAATTACTCTTCTTTTCTAGCACTGTAGTTCCAAGGCATCAATTCTTCTGTCATCCTTATTCATTGTCCAGCTCTCAGATGTATAGCAATTGACTGAAAAGACCATGGTCTGAATCAGACATACTTTACTATTCAAACTGACATCATTGCAGTTCAGTATTTTGGAGAGGTGCCCTGACAGCAGACTTGCCCAAAGCTTTACATCTTCTGATTTCTTGGCTGCTGTTACCAAGGGTATTAATTGTGGATCCAAGTAAGATGAAGTCATTGACAGTTTCAGTTTTTTCTCCATCTATTATGATGTTGCCTATTAGCCCAAGGGTCTTTTTTTAAAAAAAATAAATTATTTTATACTGGTTTACTTATAAAGTTCATATAGTTTTTCATACCAGATCTTTCCCATTTCCTTTACCCATCCCTCCCTCCAAATTAAAACAAGCTTGGAAGCAGGAGTGGCATCAACTTCTGCAATAGCTTGCCTCTGGAAACCCTATGAGCCTGGAGAAAGGACGAAAGTTATGCAGGAGGTGTCCAGGACTTTTGTTCATAGGGTCGCCGTGAGTCACCTGCAACTTGATGGCATTTAACAACAACAACCCCTCCCTCCACCCATCAACATAGAGTGTGTCACCCTTTGATTAACCTCCCCTTCAAATCCCATCCATCCTCACCTCTCTGTTCCTACCTTCCCCCCCACCCCTTGAATCCACATACAGGTTCTACAATAATGATCTTATACAGTATTTTTCCTTATGGGACTGAGTTTGTTCTCTTAGCATAATGCTCTATAGTCCCTCCCATGTTAATGATTTACAAAATCATTACTCCTGCATGCTGAGTAGTATTCCATCGTATGAATATACCATGATTTCTCAATCCATTCTCTTGTAGTTGGACATTTGGGCTGTTTCTATGTTCTTGTGATGGTGAAAAGTGCTGCTATGAACATTTGTGTACAAGTCTCCATTTCTGCCTCAGTTCTTATTTTCTTCGGGTATATTCCAAGCAGTGGAATAGTGGGGTCATACGACATTTCTATGTTCAGCTTTCTGAGGAAACGCCAAACTGCCTTCCAGAGTGATTGTACCATTTTACAATTCCACTGAAAGTGTTCAAGAGTTTCTATCTCTCCACATCCTCGCCAACATTTATTCCTTTCTGTCCTGTTAAACTTTGCCATTGCAACTGGAGTGAGATGGTACGTCATTGTAGATTTGATTTGCATCTATCTTTATTGCCAGTGATTTTGAGCATTTCTTCAAAAATATGGAACACTTATAAAAAATATGGAATGCTTTACAAATTTGTGCATCATCCTTGTACAGGGGTCATGCTAATCTTCTCTGTATTGTTCCAATTTTATATATGTGCTGCCAAAGCAAGGGGGGGGGTCTTTGCTTTCTTGATGCAGTCTGTATTGAAGGCTGTAGCCTTTGATCTTCTATAGCATGTGCTTCAGGTCCTCTTCACTTTCATTCAACAAGCAGGTTTTCTCCTTTAACATAAATGGACGGTGTACATTGGCATAATTGAAATTCAGAAAAGTCCTCTAAGAAAGCAAGCTGCTTAATACTATTTAATGACATTTCCCTCCCAAATATATTTTCTTTTTCCTGTTAATATTGTTAGCATCGCTAGAAAACATTGTTTTTTGGACTTATTTTGGGACACTGATTTATGCAAAGAAGGAGAAAGATAAAATAGCTTTAACTCACTGATGGGGCTGTTTTCCAGAAGAAGCACGTGTTTTAGGAAAGTAGGAATTCTGATAGTACGGGAATATAAAAAAAATAGGAACAGTTTAAATGACTTACCTCAGTATGGGAGGACTGTTTGCTTATTAGGTAGCTTTGATGACGTAATGGTAAGGAGTTGCATAGGGAGCCTAAAGGCACATGGTTCAAATCTACCATCTGCTCTGTGGGAGAAAGCTGGGCAATCCTATGCAATTTACACCTCTGAATACCCTCTGGAGAGCCAGCTGTGGATGGGTTTCCACTCGATGGGACTTAGCAACAACAATATTGCTTACATGTTGGAGCTGCTAACCAAGAAGTCAGCACTTCAAATACACCAGAAGCACATTGGAAAAAAGATAGGCAGTCCTCTTCAGTAAAGATTTATAGCCTTGGAAATCCAGACAAGGGTCACCGAGAGTTGGAATGTGTTAGGACCAACAGTGGAGTTAGTTTCTTTTGGTTTTTATTTGCTTACTGACTTTTCTACCCTATCTAATGGTAAGCGAATTGTTTATCTTTCTTGACTAAAATTTAACTTGTAGTGAAACTTTTTGGTAATTATTTTCTTAAAAGCAGAATGAAAATACACTATGAACTAGAATTTGGGGAAATACTTGTCTTAAAATCTTTCCATTAAGTGAAGGAGACCTTTTTGAAACAGTAAAAATGTAAGAGTAAATTATTACAATGAAAATCTAGGTATGTTCTCATTCAATTTTTGTTGTTGTTTTTTTTGTTGTTGTAGTTTTTTGTTCAATTCCCTGATTGTGTTCAGCTCCTGATACTGTATGTGAACCAAGTAAATCCATGCTTTTTCTTTGGAACTTACTTGCTAGTGGGATGACGTAGACAGTAAAATACCAATTACTACACCATCATGTGTCACTTAATACCCATGATTCATTCTGTGAGATAGGCTATTATGTGATCTGGATGTTGTACGAAGACCATGTTTGGCATTTCAAACAAGCTTTTTGCCTTTGCAGTGATTGTCAACATGCTGAAAAGAATTAACTTTTGTGTTTGGTCCTCAGTCTTTGTGATTGGTGATTTCCTCCATATCTGGTACGGGTCACCTCTAGCATCTTCCTTTAGAAGCTTGGAGAATTTTTTTTGTTTGTTTGTTTGTGAAGTTTTTTGTGATTATTGAACACAACATGCTTATATAATAAAGATTCACTGATTTTTTTCCACCTTTTGTTTTGCTTCCAGATTGATACTTTGCCTCTTGCTTTCTACTGCTGCTATCAATAGCTTTAGTTTTACTGTGTTTGCAAGTTGGTGAAGCACATTTTGGTATTATTTTCAAAAGAAAGCTCAGCGGTGTTACAATACTTAAGAAATGTGCAATATGTAAGATTGGATGTTGCTTCTTAGGAGTTCAGTTAAAGCATACACTGTTATATTGCTAACTCTTTACAATCTTAGTATAGATACAGATAAATGAAAGTAACATAGGCATTTATTATGATTATCAGGACTTGGATTGTAAATTGTGTATGTTTCGTACCAGGAGTATAATCCTGACAGTGCATTCCCTTTGTACATAGTACACATGAGATGCATTTTCTGTTTGCAGGAGCCTTTTAGGTTTACAGCGTGTCATTCTCCAGTTGAGATTTCTGAACCATTACAGTCTTCTGGAACCATGCAGTCAGATGTCCCTCATCTGAAATAATGATTACGAAGGGCAAAAATGATAAAGAGTGATGGGAGTGTTACTGTAGATAGGATTCTCAGAAAAAAGTTGCTCTGTTGATAGTGCATTTGGACAGAGAGATGACAGGGGTGAAGGACTCAATTTTTTAAATACCTAGCTGGCAGAGAGAAAGTCAAACAGTTTGTATGCTCATTGTAGAACAGTTTCTGTGCCGGACAAGGGTATAAGAAGAGAGAGATAGGAGGGCAAATTTGGAATCTTTTGTCTGATGGGAAGCTACTACAGATTTTTGAGCAGGAGAGTAACAAATAGAATTACATTTTAGAAGACTCAAATTGGTTAGAGATGATGGTAATTTAAACTATTCTCATGGCAGAGAGACTCAGTATTGCTTGCATTTGTCAAAATATTGTCTAAATATATTCTAAAGTTCAGAGGTTTGATGTTGTCTTGGTTGTGTGACAAAGAAGGTAACTTCTAATCTTTATTAGCCAGAGATACAGTATAGTTGGACATTGCATTGACTGTGCTGGGGGCACACATGGAGGAGGCAGCCTCAGGGAAACAAGTTCATTTATTAAGATACTTTCAGTTCTACATTTTAGATTTTTTTCACGCTTTCCTAATTATTTAATTAAATATTTTCTGTTGAGACAGACACAATTAAAAAACATTTTCAAATTTGACTTATCAGACTTCCCACCCCGCTCCTAAAAAAATGAATCTTAGTTACAATAAACAGTTTTTCCTGGTTAAACTTTTTCCCCTCCCCCTGATTGTTTCTTGGGCCAGCTGTCATATTTAACTAGCCATTGAATTTGTACATAACCCCTTGTTAAAATTAATTTAGAACCTCAGGGAAAGTAATGTGGGTTTATAAATTATTGAAAAATAACCTTTAGTGAAAACTTAACTGAATTTTATATTTTTTTATTTTTTTTACTTTATTATTTTGTGTGTATGTGTCAAATTGGATCTGACTGGTACAGGAAGAGATTGTCCCTCCTTCTCCAGCAGAGCATCTGGTGGATTCGAACTGCTCGCGTCTGAGATTGCAGTGCAGCTTCTTGCCTCTAGGCTACCAGAGCTCTTTTTATGTTTATTTTATGAATGTATGTATTGCTTATTGTAACTGACATTAAATTTTTCTTTAAAATGTCAGTTGTCCTTTTGATACCTGTTGTACCTGGGCCTACCTGAATTGCTATGAACATTTGAAGAGAG
>NW_006399758.1:9293154-9304087 GCF_000299155.1 Elephantulus edwardii | reverse complement strand
GTCATTGTCCAATTTCTGATGCACAGTCATATAATAGAAATATTATGACACATACAAAGAACTCTGTAGCACAGATGCAAACTGGAGTTACATGTACCCTATTTTCACTGCAGTCTTTACTGCTCTCTGTTACTTCTTGCCTGCATTACACATTTATATCACCTGTTTATTGTCTCTGAAGCTGCTTGCTATCCTTCCTCTGGAGATTTATAGAGACAAAATCTTGTACACCTACTCTGTACTTCATTAGCATGCTGGCCGGTCTCCTTCTGTTTGATTTACTGCCTCTGAAAACCTACTAGAGGGTTGGCTATGAGTTGGTTCCAACTTGATGGCATACAACTGCAGGGTCCCAAAGGCAAGGTGTTTTATAGCTGTTGACATTACTAAAAGATGTAAGATGGCCATATCAAATCACAAAATGGAAAATTACTACATTATGGTATAATATCAACATTGTGTCTTTGCATAATTGCCAAACTACTGAAAATTGTGACCTAGCCAGGTGTACATCTAACCTTAACCATCAGAGCCAGTGTTACTCTCTCTGACACTTTAGCATTTATTACGGCCATGCATATTTTTTATGTAGGATAGAAAACGTGACATGGGAGAGCTGATAGTGAGGAATATTCTTATATTAGGAAAAGCTTTGTGAAGGAGATAGGATTTGGAGAGGAATAGGGAGCATGAAATGACATGGTAAGAGTGTAACAAAGATTTGAGGTAGAAATAATGAGGTATATATAGGTGGAATACTTGGATCATCATGTCTGAAGCCCAAGATTTGCTTTGAAGATTAATATGAGTGAGAGGTAAGGTGGGACCTGCTGATGACATCCAAATGAATATTAAGGAGGAAAATAAAACTGGTAAAGATATATAGGAGAGCTCATATGGTTGACTGGTTAGAATGCTATGAAAGAAACCTGCACATATTTTGTAGTCCCTGGGTAGTATATACATGACTAGTGTACTTGGCTACTAACCATAGTTTGGCAGTTTGAGTTTACTCATTCACAAGTGCCTCAGGAGAATCAGCCATTAAAAACCCTATGGAACACAGTTCTGTTCTGACACACATTGTGTCACCATGAATTTTAATTGACTTGGTGGCAGCTTTTTTTTTTAGGCATATAATAATGAATTCTAGACTAGGGTAATGACAGAAGGTTTGAATACAAAATGCTGAGATTTTGGTGACTGACTGATTTCTGGAGTGAAGAAGAATGATGAGTTTCAGCTATATCAGTGGAACAGGAAATTAATTTCTGTTCATGACAGTAGAATGATAAGAAAGAAAGATGAGTTAACTGAGAGAGTAGAGGGTCATGGAAGCTAAGAGAAGTGGGAATTATACTATATTTACTTTTGTTGTTGATTGTCAAGTCAAACACGACTCATAGCAACCCTTTGAACAAAAGGCTTGGAGCCTTTCTATAAGTATCATCATTTATCAAAGATCATAGAGTTTCCATACACATTGTTTTTTGTTTTAGTCTTCCCAAAAGAACTAGTTAAACATATCATGTATTTTCTGGATATTTTCTTTTCTATATTATTTATAAATAAAATCCTTCTGTAATTTTAGTTTCTACTTATCTGCAAACATCTGTTGTTATTCAATCAATTCTGATTCAGAGTGACCTCATGTATTAGAGAGTATAGTTGCTCCAAAACGCTTTCATGCTGTGATCTTTATGGAAGCAGATCACCTGACCTTACATCTGGATTTGAAACTGCTACCTTTTAGGTTAACAATTAATTGCAAACTGCTTGTGCCACTCAGGGACTGTGGCTCCTTATTCATCACTCACTCACCAATTGGTGTAGAATCAGAATTGACTCATAGTTGACCATCCAGCTGATTTCCAGAGGCTTAAAATCACTTAGGAAGAGGGTGCCCATCATTTTCTCTCAGAGCAAGCCGGTGAATCCAAACTGCCTGCCTTTGGTTAAGCAGTGCACCTCCCTACCCAGTAAGCCACCAAAACTCCCTTCTTATCCATTAGTAATTCTAATTTATGTTTTAGTGCTGTATCAAAGGATATTTTGTATTTCATATGTTGGTGGATAAAGGAGCTTTGGTAGCTCAGCGGTTAAATGCTTGGCAGCTAACTGAAAAGTCTGTGGTTTGGACCTGTTAACCTCTTCCTGGAAGAAAGATATGACCATTTGTTTCCCTAAAGATTTTAGCCTTGGAAACCCTGTGAGTCAGTTCTCCTCTGTCCTTTAGAATCACTGTGAGTCTAAATTGATTCAGTAGCAGTGAATTTTGTTTTTTGTTTTGTTTAAGATAGGATAGCTGATGTCTTAAAGTTACTTCTCTTTTACCTTTTCTAGACTTTGTTAAACAAATACACATGATTAGATACTACTCTGTTGCCTTTTTTGTATGTTATTCAGAATCTAGCTTGAATTCCTTTTATCATAATTTTTCAGATTTATTTTGCTTTCCTTATTTGAGTTTTCATTTGTAACATACATTTATGTTTTTTGTGAACTGTTGAGTCAGAACCGACCCATAGCTGACCCTCCAGGAGGTTTTCAGAGACATAAGAAGAGATTGTCCACCTTTCTCCCACAGAGTAGCTGGTGGATTCAAACTGCATGCCTTTGGGATTGCAGCAATTTCTTGACACTAGGCCACCAGAGCTCTGTATTTGTGTTTACACAAACAAGTACTGTTTGGCTTTTCTTTTATTGTTTCATAAGTCTAGAAAGCAACTATTCTTAGGCTTTGGTGAATGTACAGTCACTTGGAAAAGCCTACTGAAAACAACGACAGCAACAAAACAAAATATGGAAGCCTGGATCTAAGTTTTTAAAAGTTTCATATTCTACTTTTAAGGTTTTTGTTTTGCCCACATCTAGTCTTTATATTTAAAATATGGCCTATTTTCTTATTCAGGAAATATAGTAAAAAGTAATCTTTAAAATATGTGAGCATATTACTTTTGGCAATTTTTTAGAGTCTCTTCTGACATCCATTTCCATTTTTTCTTTCTCTGTTTTTCTAACAACCCTTTGCTTTCTTCATGAATGATATCATCCCACAACTCTCCTGGTCTTCGATCTTTGGTGCTCAATGCCTCAAACCTCTTCCCAAGATTATCTTGAAATTCAAATGGAATTGATTCAAGATCATATTTTGATTCCTGTGGACTTCTTTTCATTTTCTTTGGCCTCAGTTTGAACTTGCATATGAGTAATTAATGATCTGACCTACCATCTGCCCCAGCCTAGTTTTGACTGCTGATATGAGCTTCTCCAATAATTTCTTCCACAACTGTAGTCAGTCTGATTCCTATGCAGCTCATCAGGTGAGATCCATATGTAAAGTCATCCTTTGTGTCTTTTAAAAAAGGTATTTGCAGTGAATAAGTCATTTTAAATACAAAATTGAATCATTCTGTTTCCAGCCTTATTTCTTTTTTCTTCTTTCTTTATTTAAATTTATTATTAATTTCAGTAAAAATTTACAGAGAGTTTGGATTTCCATTCATTCATTGTTGCACTTTTCTCCCCTCCCAACCCTCCCCCCAGTACACTACCCTCTTGGAAAAGTAAAAGACAAATTCTTATTTCTATCACCAAGCCCAACTACTATTCCTTCTTCTCTGTTTCCCACTTTTGCATTCTAGTTATCAGTCATCATTAATGCATCTTGATTGTATGTCTGTTTTGTACTGCAAGATTTGGTAAAAATTCTCAATTTCTTCCTCTTTGGTTCCAGATATAGGAGCGTTTATATGACTAATAGTCGTGTTAACAGGTCTTGTTTACACTATCACTCACAACATTTTATTTCAGAATAGAACTTGAAAATTACTTTTTGACTAGGAATGCAAGCAACACCAATCGTCTTTTGTTTTTCATTTCCTGTATAGTATACCATGTAATTATCTGATTCAGAGTGGCCGAAGCTGGTCAATCTCACCTCATTCTTGGCACCAGCAGCCAGGAAATTAAAGCATATATTGCATTGGGAAAGCCTGCTGTCAGAGACCTCTCCAAAATACTGAAGAGCAGTGATGTCAGTCTGGAGACTTAAGGTGTGCCTGATACAGTCCATGGTCTTTGCAGTTACTTGCTATGCATCGGAGAGCTGAGAGCTGGACAATACTAAGGAATGTAGGAGAATTGATGCCTTTGAGCCATGGCATTCAAGAAGAGTGTTGAGTATACCATGGACTGCTAAGAGAACAAACAAGTTCGTCCTGGAGAGGGTTAAATGAGGCTGCTCCTTGGAGGGAAGGATTCTGAAGCTTTGTCTGACATACTTTGGACATGTTGCAAGGAGGGACCAGTTCTTGGAGAGGGACATCATGCTTAGGAGGGTGGAGGTACAGTGCAAGAGAGGAAGACCCTCAATGAGATGGATTGATTCAGTGCCTAGGGTAGTGGGGGTAGGTGTGTCAAAGACAGTAAGATTGGCACAGGATAGAGCGGGGTTTAGGGCTGTTGTACATATGGTTTCTGTGAGTCACAGGTGACTCGATGGCACATAACAGCAGACAACAAGAAGTTGATGTTCATGTGTTTCATTTTATTTTTAACAATTTCTTATTTTCCATCCAAGCTATATACATTCTATGTTCCAATTATTTTTCCTTATTTCACCTGACTTCCAACCTGGACTCTACCACTACACTGCTGTAACTGTCCACATTTCTTTAGTGTTAATAGAGTTTTCAAAGGCATGTTATTGAAGAAGTAAATGGCCCATCCTGCTTCCTAGTTTGTCTTAATCAGGGAGCACCACCAAAACCTGTCCATTTGACACACCAGTGGTATAGCTTTCAATTGCATAGCAACCTCAAGTTATCTTGGTACATCAAACTGACAGACAAGTGCTGTAACACTTAAAACAGTGTTCTTCCCAAAGACACTTAACATCAACCGACTTTTAAAAGCCTTGTTTGCAGAAGTACTTGTTGCAAAAGATCAAGGAATGCAGCCTTTGGTATGGATTGCATCTCAATGTCAAGAAAACAAAGATTCCTACCACTGGAGATCTATAGGTGACATCATGATGAGTGGAGAGGAGATTGAAACTGTCAACAGCTTCATCGTGCTTGGATCCATAATTAACACCCCTGGCATCACCAGTCAGGAAACAAGGAGACACGTTGCACTGGGAAAATCTGCAGTAAGGGACCTTTCCAAATTTTTGAGGAGGAGTAGTGATGTCAGTTTGAGGATTAAGGTGTGTCTGTTTCAGGCCATATCTTTCTGATCACTTGGTCTGCATCTGAGAGCTAGACAGTGAATAAGGATGACAAAAAGAATTGACACCTTTGTGCTGTGATGTTGGAGAAGAGCACTGAACATTCCATGGGCAGCCAAGAGAACAGTTACATCTTGGAGAGGGTGCAGCCAGCGTGCTCTTCCGAGGCATGAATGATAAGGCTTCACCTTACGTACTTTGGGGCGTGTTGCTAGGAGGAGCTATTCCTTGGGGAGGGACATGATGTTCAGAAAGGTGGAGGATTGGCAAAGGAGAGAAAGATCTTCTGTTAGATGGATTGACATACTCTGTGAATGCCACAGTGGGCTCTTGTATGTCAGGAAGTGTGAGGATGGCGCAGAATAGAACCGAGTTCATATCTTTTGTTCATAGCGTTGCAATGAGTTATACTTGATTTGATGGCACCTAACAACAACAACAACAACAACAACAACAACAACAGCATTTGGCAGTTGAAAACCCAAATGAGATGGTTTTTTTTTAAAAGTAGTTTTTTAATATTTTAGGTGGAAGTTGAGGCAGTTCAGCTTTTGCATTAGGAAATACAGAGGAAATGTCACTTAACAGCTTACTGTCCTGTTATCTAGAATCACATCATATATATGAGATAATAAAAACCTAAAGGAATATGTATGTTTGTTGTTGTTATGTGCCGTCGAGTTGCTTGCGACTCATAGCGACCCTGTGTACAACAGCCCTAAACTCTGCTCTGTCCTGTGCCAATCGCACTGTCTCTGACACTCCCATCCCGATTATCCCAGTCACTGAATCAATCCACCTCATAGAGGGCCTTCCTCTCCTGTGCTGTCCCTCCACCCTCCCAAGCATGATGTCCTTCTCCAAGGACCTGTCTCTCCTCACAACATGTCCAAAGTATGTTAGACGGAGCCTCAGAATCCTTGCCTCCAAGGAGCCACCCGGTTTAACCCTTTCCAGGATGAATCTGTTTGTTTTCCTAGCAGTCCATGGTATTCTCAATACTCTTCTCCAACACCACAGCTCAGAGGCATCAATTCTCCTTCTATCCTCCCTGGTCATTGTCCAACTCTCTGATGCAAAACAAGTGATTGCGAAGACCATGACCTGTATCAAACGCACCTTAGTCCCCAGGGAGATACCATATGTATACATAAATTAAAAGAAAATATTATGAATGCCAAGCACTTTATTCAGGGTCCCTATGACCTTTGGTTAGTCTGATCACTTTCAGTTATTCATAATTCCAAAAAGTTGGGCAGATTTTGATTTTAAGAGTATTTTCTTAAATGAAACTTTTCACAAGTAAAAAGGGTAAAATGATGTATATAACACAGTAACCTCTGTGAACCTTAAAACTTTATTGAGGTTTAATTTACATATTATAAAACACATTTTAAGTGTAAATATAATTTCGTGTTTAATAATATTTTGTGAATTGTATTACTATCACTGTAATCCAGTTTTAAAACATTTTATCCATTATTGAGGTCCCCAGAACCCTTTTTGGAGGTTGAGTGTTTTTTTGTGTGCATTCACAATTGTGTGAGAGCTGATTGGATTTGCCAGTGATCGTTATAGAAAAGGGGTCAGGTCTTTTGTTCATAGGGTTGCTATGAGTCATCAATCTGACCGGCGAAAGAGGAGATTCCCCTCCTTCTCTGGCAGAGCATCTGGTGGATTTGAACCATGTGCTTTCAGGATTGCAGCGCACCGTCTTGCTCTTAGGCCACCAGACCTTCCTCAACAACAGAACTCTTTTATAGTTAATTAATAGTCAACTGCTAATCTACTTTGTGTTGCTGCATTGCCTTTTATGGACATTTCATACAAATGGAATCATACAAATGTGATCTTTTGTTTTTAGCTTTATTCACTTAACACAATTTCAGATTTTGTCTGTATTGTAATGTGTATGCCATTGTGTTCTTTTTTTTTATGCCAGTCGTATTCCACTGTGTGATTGTAGCACATTTTGCTTATCCATTCATCGATTGATAGGCATTTGAATTGCATGAGTAATGATGCTGTGTTTATATATTGGTCTTTGTGTAGACATATTTTTTTTATTCCTCCTTGGTAGTTCATATGATAACTTTCTCTTTTAAGAAAAAGCTAAACTTTTTTCAAAAGTGGCTGCACTGTTTTACTTTGCCACTGGATCTGTATGAAGGTTGCCACATCATTTGTTATTTTCTGTCCTTTGATTGTAGCCATCTTAGTAGCTGTAAAGGAAGCTCTGATGCCTTGGTCCTTCGGGAGTTGCCTGCTAACCCCATGCCTCTGATGGTTGAGATCCACCAGGAACTCTGTAAGAGAAAGATGAGCAGTCTCTTCCCTGTGCTTTACAGCCTGAAATCAGCTGGTAGGTCAGCTAGGAGTTGGTTCCAACTGGATGACAGAGGGAGAAAGATGTTCTACACATGAGCAAGTGCATGCACTCATGCTTTCTCTTTAGGGGGGGAAAAAGGCCTGTTTAATTTCTAAAAGAAATATGTTTGGAGTGTTTATTGTATGCCAGTGCCTACTAAATACTTTATTGACTTTAACTTGGACCTCCAAACAACCCTTTGTACTTGTTGTTAGGTGCCATGGAGTCAACTGCATTTGACAGTAACGTTGTGAACAACAGCTATGAACCTTGCCCTATATTGTGCATCTTTTTTTTTTAATTATTATTATTGATTTCAGTGAAAATTTACAGAGACTTTGGATTTCCATTCATTCATTGTTGTACTTTTCTCCCCTCCCAACCCTTCCCCAGTACACTACCCTCTTGGAAAAGTAAAAGACAAATTCTTTCATTGTTTTATAAACCCTACCCCAGGTCCACTCCACTTTGCAGCCTTTGCTCTGAACTCCTGTCATGACAAAAATACCCTATCACATATCCCTTTTAAATCGTTTTCTCCCTCATCTATTTCAACGCAGTATACATTATTGAATCCATCTTTCTCAGTCTCCCCCCACCCCCGAGGTCAGTCCTGTTCTACAACAGTGGCACAATGCAGTATTTATTCTTCAGTGACTGAGATACTTCACTCAGCATAATGCCCTCCAGGGTCACCCATTTTGAATAATATTGTATGAGTTCCTTGTTTTTCAATGCAGCGTAGTATTCCATTGTGTGAATATGCCACAGCTTCTCTATCCATTTGTTTGTTGATGGGCACTTAGGTTGTTTCCAACTCCTTGCTGTCAAGAATAAAGGTGTGATAAACATGGGTGTACATATATCTGCTTGGATGTCAGTTATGGTCTCTTTGGGATATATTCCCAATAGTGGAATTGCTGGGTCAAATGGTATCTTCTGTTTGCAACTTTTTGAGAAAGTGCCACACTGCCTTCCACAGTGGTTGCACCATACCCTATGCATCTTCATCATGCCTGATATACTTAAATCTTTGCTGCAGTTATTGTGTCAGTCTGTTTTGATGAGGAGCTTCTTTTTTGCTGACTCTCTACATTTCCAAGCATAATGTTTTTCCCAGGACAGACAAAATTTCACCATCTCTGACTCTACAGAGCATTCTGGTTGCCCTTCTTTCCAGACAGACTTACTTGTTCTTTTGACAGTCCTTGGGACATCATTACTTTCTCCAGCACTACAACTCAAAGGCATCAATTCTTCTCATAACCACCAGAGCTCCCCCCCTTTCTTGATTTTAGACCATGCAATCAATGTTCCCTTGCTCTGTTCTGTTGACAGCTTCTTAGTCTACGTGTAGCTTTCACTTGAGCACAGTTAAATGTTCTGAGATTTCCATTCTTCTTACTTGTTGTTATGTACCATCGAGGTGTCTGCGAATCATAGTGGCCCTGTGTACAGTGGCTTGAAGTCTGCCCTGTCCTGAGCTAGTCTCACTAACGCAAACACGCCTACCTCCATTACCCCAGTTACTGTGTCAATACATCTCATCTGGGCCCTTCCTCCCCTGCGCTGCCCCTCCACCTTCCATGATGTCCTTCTCCAAGGACTGGTCCCTCTTGGCTATGTCCCCACAGTATGTGAAACAGAGCTCTAGACTTACCTCCAAGGAGAAACTTAGTTTCACTCTCTCCATGAAAGACCTTTTTCTTTTCTTGGTGGCCCATGGTATGTTCAAGACTCTTCTCCAGCACCACAACTCAAAGAAATCTATTATTCTCACTTACGCATAGCAAGTAATTGCAAAGAAGACCATGCCCTGCATTAGGTGCACCTTAGTCTCTAGATTGACATTGTTGCTTCTCAGTACTCTGGAGAGGTCCCTGACAGCAGATTGTCTTTTGATTTCTTGACTGCTAGTAGCAAGAGTGTTCATTGTGGAACCAAGCAAGTTGAAGCTGTTAACAATCTCAGTCTCTTCATGATCTATCATGGTGCTGCCAGTTGACCTAATGGTGAGAATCTTTGTCTTTTTGATGTTGAAGATTGGCCGAGGAAAGGGAGGTGCTAGAAGGTGTAGGCAGGAGTGCAAGGGAATGCTCTCAGAGCAGGAAAAGGGAAGGGACAAGAAACATAAGGGGGTGGCTACACTAAAAGTCATTGGTTACTTCTGTAAGGGGGAAGTGTCTTTCATCTGCTTATTTAGGTAAAATGCTTGTATCTCAGATATTTTAAAGCTGAACATCCAAATCAAGACAAACTAGGAAGAACAATTTGTCATCCACTTCCTAAATAACAGTCCTTCAAAAACCCTGAGTACAATAGAGCACACTTAGAGTGGACTAGTAGATTTGGGACCCAAGACCAAACCTCTTCTTACTTAGATGCTGTTATCTCCATTTGCAAATGACAGTAACTGACTGAGGTTTCCAGTTTGTATTTGGCAGAGCAGGATATGAGCAGGAAAGTAAATTAAAGTCCACCTATAGCTGCCTAGGGATTTGTGCAGTGCAGTGTTTTTCACTTTATGTAGGCAGGCAGTCCTTGTAACTATCTGTAACTAATACACTATATGGTTGCAAAATCAGTGCAAATGCCAAGGTGAACTGCCTTAAGTGTGTGTTTGTGGTTATATTTTCTTCTTTGAGTTATTTCCCTTGTAAAATCACTTTTAAATATTCTTTGTATTTTAAAAGAATATATACCATCAGACAGTTAAGATGTAGCATGCTGATTTTCCTGAGATGTTAGATATTACTTTCAACATCACCATTGTAATTTTTTTTTGTTTAGGTTTTTCTTTCTTATCTTGGTTTGAATGAAAAACTGTATTTAGGAATGATTGGTTAGCCTTTTTATCATTAAAATTACCTTTATGAATGCATACTGAGCAATTCAAATTAATGTTGTTGTTACATGCCTTCGAGTTGTTTGCGACTCATAGCGACCCTATGTACAACAGCCCTAAACTCTGCTCTGTCCTGTGCCAATCGTACCGTCTCTGACACTCCCTTCCCGATTATCCCAGTCACCGAATCAATCCACCTCACAGAGGACCTTCCCCTCCTACGCAGTCCCTCCACCCTCCCAAGCATAATGTCCTTCTCTAAGGACCGGTCTCTGCTCCCAACATGTCCAAAGTATGTTAGACGGAGCCTCAGAATCCTTGCCTCCATGGAGCCCCACCCGGTTTAACCCTTTCCAGGATGAATCTGTTTGTTTTCCTAGCAGTCCACGATACTCTCAATACTCTTCCCCAGCACCACAGGTCAAAGGCATCAATTCTCCTTCTATCCTCCTTGGTCATTGTCCAACTCTCTGATGCATAACAAGTGATT
>NW_006399758.1:9264156-9292294 GCF_000299155.1 Elephantulus edwardii | reverse complement strand
AATAGAATCTTGCTTGCATATGAAATCAATGAGATTGTTCTGTAGTTTCCACACTCAGTTGGGTCACCCTTCTTTGGAATGGGAACAGATATAGATCTCTTCCAGTCAGTTGGCCAAGTTGTTGTTCTCCAGATTTCTTGGCACAACTTGGTGAGCACATCCAGGGCAGCATCTGTTAGCTGAAATATGTCAGTTGGTATACCATCTTTTCCTGGAGCCTTATTTTTTGCCATTTCCTTCAAAGCAGCCTGAACTTCTTCTTGCATCACCATAGGCTCTTGCTCATATGTTGTTTCATGAATTCTTCTGTGTCTGCCAATTCCTTTCGATACAGTGATTCAGTATATTATATTTCATTGAATATTTCTTGATTTTAATCTTTTATATTCTCTAAAATGACTTCTCCCATTTTTCTGTCTGTAATATTTATTAGTTATTTAATAGTTAATTAATAGCAAATAAGAAATTTTGTTTGACTTTGCCATTCATGCATATCTAATGTTCTGTGTAATCAGATGTCTCCCTAGTTTACTTGACTGAAGTTTCATGATATAAGATTTTGTTTCATTAAAGTCTCAAAATATTTGTCTAGAGTAGCCCCTATTACAAGTTTGTTACTCTAGAAGGTTTATAAGAAATATTTGAGTTTGGAAATTAAATGTTGTTACCCAGACTGCTTTTTCCTCAGTTGTTTCAAATTCCCATTTTTATTCTGGACTTTTCATTTGAAATATATTTCGGTTCCCCTTTTTGAGCCACTTTTACATTTATTGCCTACCATATTTTTCTTATCTTGCCTTCCTTGTCTTTCAGATCTTCAGAACCTCTGTCAAGATTGATATGTGGAAACATTCTTTATGGAAAAACTATATTTTAAAACACTGAGAAAATTTTAAAAATGATTACTTATTAATTTCTAGTACAAATTACCATTTACTTAGTGACTTTTGATGTGACCACTCAGCTGATGACATGGAGCAAAAAATTAACTAGATTAGAGAGTTCTTATGGCCTGGTCCACAGGGAGGTGCCTTGTAGAGGTGACACCTCTTCAGCAGTTCAGACATAAGTTTCAGAAACCCAGTTGAAGGTTACCTATCAGTCACTTTATTAAAAAAATCAAGATTTTTTTATTATTATTCATTTTTAGTGAACATTTAAAGAGACTTTCGATGTCATTCATTCATTGGTGCACTGTCCTCCCTGCCCACCCCTCCCCCCAGTTCATTTTTCTCTTTGAAAAGTAAAAAATGTTTTCATTGTTAAACAATCCCTCTTCCCAAGTCCACTCCACTATGCAGCCTTTATTCTGGACTCCTTTCATGACAATAATACCTAATACCCCTTTTAAACAGTTCTCCCCCTCATCTGTTTCAATGCAGTATACATTATTGAACCCATCTTTCTTAGTTGGCCCCCAACCAGGATGTCAGTCCCATTTTACAACAGTGGCACTATGCAGTATTTGTCCTTTTGTGGCTGAGATACTTCACTCAGCATAAATGTCTTCCAGGGTCACCCATTTTCTATAATATTGCATGAATTCCTTGTTTTTCAATGCAGCATAGTATTCCATTGTGTCAGTATACTGGAGCTTCTCTATCCATTCATTTGTTGATGGGCACTTAGGTTGTTTCCAACTCCTTGCTGTTGTGAACAAAGCTGAGATAAACATGGGTGTGCATATATCTGCTTGGTTGGTGGTAATGGTTTCTTTAGGGTATATTCCCAGTAGTGGAATTGCTGGGTCAAATGGTATTTCTATTTGCAACTTTTTGAGAAAGCGCCATACTGCCTTCCATAATAGTTGTACCATTTTACACTCCCACCCACAGCGAATAAGGGTTCCAGTTTTTCCACAACCTTGCCAGCATTTGTTGTCTGTTATTCTGTTAAATTTTGCTATTCTGACTGGAGTGAGATGATATCTCATAGTTGTTTTGTATCAGTCACTTCTGACTCATCAGTAATGAGTCAGTTATGGAAAATCAGGTTGATGAATTTGTTGCAGAACCTTAGGAGGAATGAAGCTGTATGTAAAAATCTAATTAATTTTGCCTCATAGCACATCAGATTTCCCCCCCATGAAGTAGATCCTGTTAGTGAAACAAAACAAAACAATAAAAATCCCAGTGTTCAACTAACTTCCAGCATCTCCCCTTGCTCAAAGTTTTTATCACTTTGTTCAAAGTTTTTATCAGTCAGAAACTTAGGAACTATTACTTGAACAGCTTGATACTGTCTTTCAAGGACAACATTCTTTTTTGTGTCTTTCCTCCTAAAAACAGCAGTGAAAGAGGATTGGAGTAATATTGTAGATAATGGGAAAATTTTCACTCAAATTACAATTTTTTTTAAAAAGTTGCTTTTTAAAAGAGTATCTAACATTATTAATTTTCCTAAAAAGCAAAACCAGCAAAAAGTCTGAAATTAGAAAAAAATAAAAAAATCAAACATCTTTTCGCACAGAGTTTATTGAACTAAATACCTATGTATGCAAATTGAAATATTCCTGGAAGAAGAAAAAAACAACCCTAAAATGTAATGATACTTTTAAAAGTCTTAATCTAGAAATATTATTTTAATATTGAGGATAAAATATTAATCTCTTAAGTATCCAGACCGAGAAGATAAGCTTCTTACAAAGGCATTGTAATAATTCCACTTGTTTTGCAAGGAAGAGTTTCAGTTCAGAAAAATGTAGTGAGTTTGCTGAAAATGACAGAGCAACAATTTGCCTTTGTTAAGCTCAGCGCAGAGCAGACATTCCGGCCTGCATTTTTTTGTTTAAATCTGTTTTATCTCACCTTTTTCCTTTCTTTTTACCTTGTTCCTTTCTTCCTTTCCTTTGTATCTCTTGTCTAATCTACTCTTCTCTCAATTCCTTTATTTAAATTCTACTTAAGAAAATTGTTATTAGAAAAGAATCATGAACAAGTTTGATATCTAGACAGGTTTATTATTTTATTGCTTATAGTTGCTAAAAATTGAAAATAAGTAGGTAGTAAAAAATTTAAAGTTGACAAAGATTTCATTTTACTTGGATCAACAGTAAGCATCTATCTATATGCTTGCAGAAGAAGCTGGGCAACTTACAAGAAAGGTTGAAGAAAAGCCAATGTGTTTAGACTGTTGATAAGATATTGAATATACCATGGAATATTAGTGGTTGTTATGTGCCATTGAGTTGACTACAACTCAGAGTAACCCTTTGATCGGTGAATCTGGACTCGGCCCTGTCCTGTGCCATCTTTGTCACCTCAGACACCCTTGAGCCCATTGCTACAGTCACTGTGTCAATCCATCTTCTTTTAAATTTTTTTTATTGGTTTTCATAATTCATTTACATTGTTTTCCATACAACCCCTCGTTTACATTGTGTTTCGTATAATCATTCATCTATCATAAAATTAATTACCATTGCTCTAAGTCTATTATTACACCATCTTGGCAACTCTTTACTATTTACCCTCTTTTCAGTCTGCTCACTAAACTCTGCTATCCTATTGATTTCCATGCTTCCCTACTCCTATTCTCCTTTTGGACTTTTATACACATCTTACTAATGATTCTTCTATTTTTATAATAATGGTCGTATGCAGTATTTATCCTTACGAGACTGAATTATACAGCATAATGCTCTGTAGAATTTCTCATGTTATATATAGTATTTTACAAAATCATTGTGCCTTAGTGCTGCATAGTGTTCCATTTTGTGAATGTACAACAATTTCTCAATCCATTCATTTGTTGATGGACATTTGGGTTTTTTCCATATTATTTTATAATGCTGTATTATATTGAATAATGCTGCTATAAACAGTAGTGCACATATTTCTGTTCATGTTTCAGTTCTAATTTCCTTGAGGTATATTCTTTGTAATGCTGTAGCTGGGTCATATGGGATTTCTATGTTCAGCTGTTTGAGGAAACACCAAACTGCCTTACAAAGTGGTTGTACCATTTTATAATCCCATCAGCAGTGCATGAGGGTTCCAGTCTCCCCACATCCACTCAAACATTTATTGCTTGCAATCTTGTTAAACTTTGCTACTGCTACTGGGGTAAGAAGGTATATCGTTTGCACCTCTCTGATTGCCAGTGATTTTGAGTGTTTCTTCATATGTCTGTCTGTTGGCTAAGTGAATGTCTTCCTTTATGAAAAGTCTTTCCATATCTTTTGCCCATTTTGTGAGTGGGTCATCAATCCTTTTCTTGTGGAGGCCAGGTAGTATTCTGTAAACTTTTGTTATGAGACCCTTGTCTAAGATGTCATTACCATGTGTTTTTTCCCCCCAGTCTGTAGGTTTTCTTTTCACCCTATTGGAAAAAGGTTTTGATACACACAGGGACTTAATTTTTAGAAGGCCTCAGTCATCAATTTGCAGTCTTCTGGTTGTACAAATCTATCTTGTAGAGGATTTACCCCTTCTTACAGTGACCCTCCACCTTTCCAAGTGTGATGTCTAAGAATTGGCCTGTAGTGACATGTCCATTGTATCTGAGACCAAGTCTCACCATTCTTGCCTCCAAGAGCACCCTGATTTCACTTTTTCCAGGACATGCATGTTTGTTCTGTTGGCAGCTCATGGGATATTCAGTACTCATCTCCAGCACAACAACTCAGTTCTTCTATCATCCTTCATCCTATTTTCAGCTATATTTCAAGCACTTGCAAAGGCCATGGCTTGGATCAATACATCTTAGTCTTTGAACTGACATAATTGCCTTTTAGTTCTCTGAAGAGGTCCCTAAAAGCAGATTGTCCCAATGTCACTCATCCTTTGATTTCATGATTGCTTATACAAAGGGGGTTGATTGTAGATCCAAGTAAGATGAAATAATTGACAGCTTCAATCTCTTTTCCATCTATCATGATGTTGCCCATTGCACAGGATTTTTCTATTCTTAACGTTGAAATGTAATACATATTGAAGGCTGTAGTTCTTGATCTTCTACAGCAAGTGTTTTGAGTCCTTGCTTTAAGTGAGCATACCACAGTGGGTTGTTTTTTTTAATTTATTTATTTATTTATTTATTTTTAATTAATTTTAATGAACATCAACAGAGATTTTGGAATTCCATTCCTTCATGTTGTACTTTTCGCCCCGCCCAACACTCCCCCCCTCCCAATTCACTCCTCTCCTTGAAAAGCAAAAGAAAAACTCCTTCATTGGTACACAATTTAAAAAAAGTATTATTCTTTTTATAATTTTTTAATACTGTTTTATTTACAAAGTTCATATACATTGTTTTTCACACCAGATCTTTACCATTTGCTTCACCCACTCCTCCCTACACCCATCAAATTGTGCAATCCTATAATTAACCACCCCCACTCCTCACCTGTCTTCTTCCCTCTGCTTCCCCTCCCCCTTTGGATCTTTATACTCTTTCTACTGTATTATACCACAGAGTTTTGATAAATCTTCTCTGATCCTGATGCCACATTTTTATTTATAAAGTTCAACTTCTCGAATGAGTTGTTCAACATACAGATTGAATAGATAAGAAGAAAGGGTACAACCTTGGACTGCTCCTTAGAAGCATTCTTGTGAGGTGGATCAACACAATGGCTGCAACAGCAGGCTCAGACATAGCAATGATTATGAGAATAGTGCAGGACTGCAGTGTTTCCTTCTGTCGCAGGGAGAGTTACTCTGAGTCAGAATGAACTCCAGGCGCCCACCTTATCAGGAGCAGCTTAAACAAAACCCATGACCATTTTGTTGTTCTTGTTTTTTCATCCTTTATTTTTTCAGTTCTCGTTGTAACCCAGAGAGCATCTACTTTGTGAGGACTTCTCTGATTATATATTGTTGTTGTTGTTGATTGCCTTTGAGTTGAGCACGACTCATAGTGACCCTATGAACAAAAGGCCTGAAACCTTTCAATAACTATAAACATTTATCAAAGTTAATAGCGTTTCCGGAGGCATGTTGTTTAGGAAGTGGATGCCACTCCCATATATTACTTAATATTTTCTCCTCTTCTGATATCATATTATCTTTTGTTTCTTAAAAGTGTTATGTTCCTTTTTAAAAAAAAAATTAGCAATCTTTACATTTGTGGACTTCAAATTTATAATTTGGACTTACGATCTTCCTGGTATGCCTATGTCATTGTTATGCGCTGAGCTGTAACAAGCTTATTTCTGACCCTCCAGCAGGTTTTCAAAGGCAGTAAATCACATGGAAAGAGAGTGCTTTTCTTTCTCTTGCAGAATACCTGGTGGATTTGAACTATGTGCCTATGAGTTACCAGCACAGCTTCTTACTCTTAGGCTACTGTGAGAGCTCTTCGACTACACATATGTTGCTGTTGTGTACTGTCAAGTTGAAATTGATGCATAGCTGACCCTCAAACATGTTTTTAGAAGCTGTAAATCTTAGGGGAGGAAGCTGCCCATCTTTCTCCTGTGGAGCGGCTGGTGGATTTGAACCATGGGCCTTTGAGTTGATAGTGTAACTCCTTACTCTTAAGCCATCAGAGCGCCTTCATAATTTATATTTTTCTGAGACACAGATTTAGGAGGTCCCCGAGTTAGGAAATAGACTTAACCACTACTAAGGAGCTTCACAGTTTTATTTTCTTCTTGTGGGGTAAATTATGTGCATAGCAAATATTTAAAAATTATAGGATGTGTAGGGTAAGATCTGCACGCTATCCTTTATCGGTATCCACGACTTTAACTTATTTTGAGTTTTTTTAATTATTTTACATGTGACTTATATCATTTACTAGATTTTAGGACAATCTACGTATTCATTCAGTTGTAATTTATTAAATGTCTGTTATCAGTATAGTAATGTAGTTAGGTATTTTGACCTTGTCACTGAATAAGTGGTCTTTGGCATTTCACTGTGTAATTTTTTAATTTCACTATTAGTTAGTTTCCATCAGGTTAATTCCAAATCAGCTGCTGCATAGGAAAAGGATGAGCAGTCTCTACCTGTGCAATTTCTAGCCTTTAAACTCACTGGAGGGTCAGCTGTGAGTTGATTCTGACTTGACAACAGTGAGGGAAAGAATAAACAATAGGAATAATAATAACACTTGTTTTCCAAGATTTCTGAGGGCTCTAATAAACTATTCTGAAGTGCCTCACTCACTGTCATCCAGTCATTTCTGACGCATAGCAACTCACCATCAGGCTTACACAGCAGTGGGTTTGTTTTTAGTGGATTTCTAGTGAGTATTTACCAACTGCCAGGCACTTTCTCCATTGGATTTCTTGGAGGTGAAATCTTATTGGAAGAGACTGCCCATCTTTCTCCAAAGTAGCATTTGGTGAGTTCAAACTGCCAACTTCTAAGTTGACCCAAAAAGAAGTAAGTTTTGTTATGTGCAACTAGTAATACAGCCAAAGAGACAGGATAAATCATGATGGAAGCAGACCGGCACATCTTGCAGAGACAGTAGTGAGTTCAAAGGGTATACATTTTTTTTTTTACAGTAAAGCACTTTAGCCACTGTACCACCACGGCTCTGTTTTTCAATTACAGCATCTGAAATATATTTCCAAACTCTAGAATGTACTTGGGAAGGGAAATAGAAAGCAGTTAACTTTCTGTTTTTGAATTGTTGCTTTATTACTACCTTTCAAATGACACCAAGCAATAATGCTGATTGATGCCTCTGGAGATTGTTTTTGCATGTCTATTTTAATATTTTTTGGCTTACTAATTTTTAAAAAATGCAAAATTTCTATTTTATGCATATTTGTGATATTTCTGAATGCAAATTTTTCATGGTCTCTAATTCCCTTATAGTTTTGAAAAGAATTTGTTTACTTCAAAGTATTGAGTACTTAGTTGGTTATTGATTTTTGTTTCTAATGTTTCTTTAATAAAATGTGTCTGAATAAAATCTTGCTTGTGTGAAGATATTGAATTTCTTTGGAAAAACTTCCACTAGTGTGTATTACGTGATTATTAAAAGCACTTTCTGATAAAACCTTAGAAATTATAATTGTATAAATGTAGATTAATGATGGCTATGAACATTATAAACTAAACTGAGTACATTATAACTTTAGTATAGCTGCTTGCAGGTTAAATTATTTCCTCTTCATTTAATTTTCAAATTAAAGCATCATTCTTGAGGAAAAAAAATGTGCATATTTTAAAACAAGAAACACAGAAATTTTAAAAAAGTATATTTTAAAGAACACTAAAATTTGAACACTTGTACATTTAAAAGTAATAGACAAGGACACCACAGCATTTACTGTGTTGTGTTCTAGCAAATGTAAAAATATTCATTAGAATCTTTATTACCCTGGTTGCATAATATTTACATTTGAACAGATTGTTTTTAAAAAAGTTAAAATGTGCATATGAAATTTTACGTTCAAAAAGATACAGAATGAAAAATGAGTTGTCTGTGTTACAAGTAAAAAGTAAATAAGCAAATAAACAAGCCGTTGCTTTTGAATGGATTCCGACGTACGACTACCTCAAGGGTTACTTTGGGCATATTTTTAGGGAAAAAAAGGAAAGTTAGAGGTAGAGGGTCCACATAAAAGGAGAAAAGCTTCAGTGAGGTGGATTGACACAGTGACTGCCACAGTGAATTTGAGCATGACAGAGCTCACGGATGGTGCAGGACAGGGCACAAGGTTCAGATCTTTTGTTAATCAGGTTGCAGGGAGTGGTAGTAAACTTTATGACACCTTACAGCACGTGTTATAAGAGTAGAATTGGCTCCGTAGGTGTTTCTTAGGTGTGACCTTTGTGGAAGCAGATCACTAGACCTTTCTTCCATGGTGTTGCTGAGTGATTTTGAACTGCCAGGTTAGTAGTTGAGCACATACTATTGTGCTCACCACAGACCTTCTTTTTCACTTACTCTTGTTTTCCTCCCTTCTGGCAAACACTCATTTCTACCAAGTCCTTCCAGAGATGGTTCATGCACTTCTAAGTACAGGTAGATATTGTTTCATGCCTATGATACATTCTATGAAACAGGACATTATGTGATTTAGGTGTTACACAGACATGATATTAAAACCTTTTGAGAGCCCACTCTTGATCACCTCATTACCTTCAGCACTGCTGTTGGAGCTGGCAGAGGCTGGTATGTGGCAGGTACTGAGAGGACAGCAACAGGGATGGAACAAGAGGAAGTGAGCAGGAACAAAGGGAAGCACATACTGTCCTGCTTGTCTCACCAGCAAAATCAACTTGTTTCCTGCAATCCTGCTGCTGTGGCTGCATGCCTTCCAGACACAGCTGAGAGCCCAGGCCCAGAGCCATGCGCTTGTTCTGCTTCATTTGCTTGTATTCCACCAGTGACTCGGTATTGCTGGTGTCTATGTATAAGGTCTTTCAGACCTTAGGAGAAAAATAAGGAGAGTGGCTTTTGCCTTTTAAACTAACCAAAATATCCTTTTGGGACCACTAACATATATTATTGTTGTATACCATCGAGTTGGAACCAACCCATGGTTGACCCTCCGGAGGGTTTTCAAGGCAATTAATTGCACAGGAAGACATTGCCCCTCTCTCTCTTGCAGAGCAGCTAGTGCCCTCAAACTGCGTGCCTTTGGGGATTGCAAAGCAGCCTCTTGCCCCTAGGCCACCAGAGCTGTAATTGGATATTATCCAAAGGGACCTTAAGTTTTATATACCTTTGTATATATGTATGTAACTCTTTTAAAAGTTTCCCATTTTGACTGGATCTTCTTCCCACATTTTAGAAACCTTCCCTGAAATCTCAGACTACATATCGTGTTGGGCAAATAAGCAAAACATTTCTTCAGAATATTAAAAAGTGAAGATGTCACCTTGATGAATAAGATGTTTCTGACTCAAGCCATATTGCCAACCCTCTCAGAGTTCCTAGGGAGCCCTGGTGAACTAGTGATAGAGAGCTGCATTGTTAAATGCAAAGACACATGGTTCAAATTCACAAAAGATGGGCAACCTCCTCCCGTCCTGTTTACTGCCTCTGAAAACCCTTATGAGAGTCAGCTGTGAGTCATTTCTGACTCAGTGGTACCTAACAGCAGCTACATGTGCATGTGAAAGTTAATCTGTAAAGAACAAAACAAGAATTGATGTGTCAAATTAGGATGTTGGCAAACAACATTGACTATTACATTCATAGTTGGAATAACTAATGAATCTATCTTGAAAACCATATTTCAAAAGTACTTCTTGGGGAGAAAGGATGACAAGACTTCGTCTCACATACCTAGGGCATACATATCAGGAGGGGCCAATCACTAGAGAAAGATAGCATATTTGGTTAAGTAGAAGGTCAGGGGAAAAGAGGATTATCTCTAGTGGAATAGAGTGACACAGTCTCAGATGAACCAGGAATCATTCCATTGTACACAGTGTAACGGCGAGTCGAAACCAACTGCACAGTACCTAGCAGCAACAACAATTTTAATAAATATTACATAAAGTCAGTTTTGGATTCTCATTTTACACTTCTTGTTGTTTCCCATTGAGTCGCTTGCAACTCATAGCTACCCTTTTTACAATTGCTATGAACTCTGCTCTATTCTGAGCCAGTCTCACTGTCTTGACACACCCACCTACTCCCATTACTCCAGTTACTATGTCAGTCCATCTCATTAGGGGTTTTCCTCTCCTGTGCTGTTCATCCACTTTCCCAAGCATGATGTCCTTATTCAAGGACTGGTCCCTCCTGGCCATATATCCAAAGTATGTGAGATGGAGCTTCAAAATCCTTGCCTCCAAGAAGCAGCTTTGTTTCACCCTCTCCAGGACAGGTCTGTTTGTTCTCTTGGCAATCCATGGTATAGTCAATACTTTTCTCTAGCACCACAACTCAAAGGCATCAATTTTTCTTCTGTCATCCTTATTCCTAGTACCATGACCCCTTCTAAACCCAGCCTGGACTTCTGGCAGTTCTCTGTTGATGTACTGTTCCAGTCGTTTTTGGATAATCTTCAGTAGAATCTTGCTTGCATGTGAAATCAAGGATATGTTCTGTAGTTTTCACAATCATTTGGGTCCCCCTTCTTTAAGATGGGAACAAATACAGATCTCTTCCAGTCATTTGGCCAAGTGGTTGTTCTCCAGATTTCTTGGCACAACTTGGTGAGCACAATAACTTGACGGAACATAACAACAACAACATCCTTATTCATTGTCCAACTCTAATGAATAGCAAGTAATTGCAAAGACCATGGCTTGGCTAAGGCACACCTTAGTCTCTAGACTGACATCATTGCTCCTTATACTCTGGAGAGGTCCCTGACAGCAGACTTTCTCGATGCAATTTGTCTTTTGATTTCCTGGCTACTGGTACTAAGAGTGTTGATTGTGGAACCAAGCAAGCGGAAGCTGTTAACATCCCCAGTCTCTTCTCTGTCCATCCTGATGCTGCTTTGTTGGCCCACTGGTAAGAATCTTTGTTTACTTGATGTTGAGCTTCAGTCCATATTGAAGGCTGCAGTCCTTGACCTTTTGCAGCAAATACTTTTTAGGTCCTCCCTGGTTTCAGCAAGCAAGGTTGTGTCATCTTCATAGCGCAGGTTGTCAAATCTTCTTTAAAACCTGATTCTACTTCATAAAGTCCAGCCTCCCAGATGATCTGTTCTGCATGTAGATTGAAAAGGTATGGAAACAGGATGTATCCCTGGTATACACCTTTTCTGATTTTGAACCATGCAGTGTTTCCTTGCTCGATTCTGAGGACTGCTTCCTTGTTGAAGTACAGGTTTCGCTTAAGCACAGTTAAGTGTTCTGAGATTCCCATTCTTCTCAAGGTTAGCCATAATTTGTTTGATCCACACAGTCAATTGCTTTTGCATAGTCAGTGAAACACAGACATTCTTCTGATATGCTCTCCTTTCAGCTACAACAAAGAACAACAAGGTCTCAAATGGCAATGCTCTTTCAGAACAGTGGTATATAGCACTGGTCTGTGCATTGCTGTACAGAGGTAACTCGTGGTTGCTGTGATGCTGAAGCCTGTGACAGTGATGTGCCAGTCGTGGTAATGGGCACTCATGGTGGACAGTGTTGGCTGGAGCTTCCCGACTAAATCAAGCCTGGAAGCAGGAGCGGCATCCACTTCCAAAATGGCTTGCCTCTGGAATCTCTGTGTACGAACAGTGCTCAGGCTGTTCGTTCATAGGGTCGCTTTGAGTCGTCTACGACTCGATGGCATTAAACAACAACAACAACATGGCCTAGAAGGTTAATCATTTGCCCACTGTAACTGAAGCTCTGGTGGCCTAAGTGGCAAGAAGCTGCACTGCCATTCGGAAGGCACCCAGTTTGAGGCCACCAACTTCTCCATGGGAGAAGGACGGAAAGTTTTCTCCCATGTAGTTAACTGCTTCTGAAAACCAGCTGGAGGGTTAGCTATGGATTGGTTCTGACTCGACAGTACACAATAACTACAACAAAAGGAGCTCTGGTGGCAGAATGGCAAGAAACTGCACTGCAGTCCCTAAGGCATGTAATTCTAGTCTACCAGATGCTCTGCTAGAGGAGGGGCAATCTCCTTCTGTGCCGTCGGATCTAATTTGACAGTACATAACAACAAACACAAAACAAAAACCCCCAAAAAACAATACAACAATACAGTGGCAAATCTAGGGAATGACCTTTACATTGGACTTTTTAAGTCTACCTCTTTCCTCTGTGCTCTGCTTGTGCAACTAAAATCTGAACTGTAACCCAGGTGCTACCTTACATAGTGCATTAATCTTTCTCTGATGCTATCATACCACACTATTTTCCAGGGAATTGGAACTGATTAATAGCAGACCCTCCAGCAGCTTTTTAAGGGTGTAAAGTACACGGAAGGAGGTTACTCACCTTTCTTCTTTGGAACTATTGGGTTTGAACCACCAGAGAAGTGTGACATTTGGGTTGTCAGTGCAACTCCCTATGGATGAGGCCATCTGTACTCTCCTCATTCTGTAACTGTAACATATTTTATATTGAGCAAAATCTGTAGAGTATTGGTTTATTTACTAGTAGGATTTTAGCACCTAGAACAATAATTAAGTTCTTAATGATTTTTGCTGTAGTGGCTGCAAGTTCTTGGTGGTAGATGACCATTGCATCCTTTTCTGTCATAAAGTAGTACATGAGAGAGCCATTTTTGATTATTCTAAATAAATATATGAGTATTCCAAATGCTTATTTTCACAAGTGACTTTTTTACATTTGGTTTACTTATATATAATATGTAAATATTTCAGGCAGGTTCTTAATCTACTTTCTATTGTGATTTTTGTATTTCAAATAAGGAAAAGAATTAAATTGAAATATTTACTATTCAAATAATGTTCTATTTTTGGCTTTCAAGACAACAAGATTCTAAATTATTTCTAATCCTAGATTAATAGGCAGACAACTGTTTTTTTTTTTTTAAACTGTTATGGGCACCTTGGACAAGGAAAAGAAATTTTAAATTAATACTTTTGCTTAACGTTTGTTACTGAAATTTAATCACTTGATTTAGACTTGTTATCAAAATCACACCTGATAAGAATCCTTTATATACCCTTCTTGTCATCATAGGTAAGTTACTTTAGGTCTTTCTAAACTGTAACATGTGCATATTGATAACACTGTCTGCTGTCCTAAGAACTGATTGTTGTTGTTGTTACATACCATAGTGTGGAACTGACTAATAATTAACCCTCCAGCAAGTTTTCAGAGGCAGTGAATCCTATGGGTGGAGACTACCCATCTTTCTCCTTTGGAAGTAGTTGGTGGATTTGAACCATGTGCCTTTGAGTTACCAGCACAATTCCTTACCACTAAGCCACCAGAGTTCCCTACAAGCTGGGAAGATATATGTAAAACTGCTCTGTAAAGTAGAAAATACTATCCAAATGTAAAGTATTTATTTTTACTTATTTGTAGAATTGTTTCTACTTTTGTGATTTTGGTGAACTGATTAACAACTTTTATAGTCTTGTCAAAGTATTTCTCCAGACGTTTCTCTGGTGATTTGAATCCACCAGCCTGTCCCTGAGAGACAAGATGGGCTTTCTCCTTCTGTGCAGTCTACCCATGGGAATATCAACTGTGATGTGGCTCAGACTTGACTGAAACTCTTTGACCTTGAATCTCTGTGCATATTCAGGAGATAATACATTGTTTTCTTGTTCAGGAATGGTAGGTTATAGGCAGATAGCAAGAAAGAGGCTAACTTTCCTATAATATAGTCTTGAATCCATGTCTATCTGGCTTAAGACTGAAGGTAAATGTAGTTGCTTCTCTATTTGGAGGGAATTGTCTGCCATGTACCATTCTACTTTGAAACTTTGTTCTTTATGACTTTTGTTAGATCAATATGAAGAAATTCCTGGTTCTTTATTTTTCTTTTCTTTGTAGTATTTTGGTTTCAAAACCAACGTGAGTGTAAAATTTTTCTTACTAGACTGTTTCATAGCATGTTGGCACTTCTCCAAACATTTTGTTGTTAGAATTACAAGCATAATTGGTGCAGATATAGAGATAGCTTATTTTTTATAATGTAATCCCGAGACCAGAATATTTTGTATTGGTGTTCACAGGCTGAGGAGCTCTGGTGGCCTAGTGGGTAAGGAGTTGTTACCAATCCGAAGACAAGTGGTTTAAATTTACCAGTTGCTCCATGGAAGAGGGATAGGTAGCCTTTTCCTGGACACTTTACAGCCTCTGAAAACTTGCTGGAGGGTTACCTGTGAATCAGCTCTGACTCAGTGACAATTGAATTAGTGGATGTCATGGTCACAATTAAGTTGTCTGAATTCATTGTTATGAATTCCATTTTTTATAGATCATAATATTTCTGGGATTTCTCCCCCCTTTTAAAAAGTTATAGGATAGAAAATAAAGTTATATCTCTAGTAACAATTGTAATCATTAGTTTTATTCATTCTTGTGGGGAGTAGAGATGGGTGTGTGTGTGTGTGTGTGAATTCAGATATATACTGAATCAAAACATTTCTTACTGTCATTTGTATTCAGAGAAGTTGGAAAACCATAAATTGACTGACAACATTCTGTTTGAAAAGAATTGGGGGGGGGAAGGAAAGAATGGCTACAAAGCCCCTGAATTTGAAACTCTGAAGCTAATGAGTTAAAAAACCTTTTATTTCCTTCTTCACAAGACATGGATTAAATAACTTGATGTTTTTAGCCAGTTGAATTGTGAAATTATTCACTCTGAGAAGAATGGGAATCCTAGAACACTTGATCCTGCTAATGTGAAACCTATACTTGGACCAGGAGGCAGTCGTCAGAACAGAGCTAGTAAACACTGCATGGTTCAAAATTGGGAAGGGTGTACACCAGGGATGTGTCCTATCTCCATACCTTTTCAGCCTATATGCAGAACAGACTATCTGAGAGGCTGGGCTGTAGGAGGAGAAGTATAGTATCAGGATTGGAGGAAGAGTCATCAACAATCTGTGTTATGCAAATAACACAACCCTGCTTGCTGAAACTGAGGAGAACCTGAAGCGCTTGCTGCAGAAGGTCAAGGATTGCAGCCTTCAGTATGGATTGAGGGTCAGTATCAAGAAGATAAAGATTCTCACCACTGGGCCAATTGGCAGCATCAGGATGAATGGTGAAGAAATTGAAATTGTTAATAGCTTTAGTTTGCTTGTCTCCACAGTCAATACTCTTATCATCAGCAGCCAGGAAATGAAGTATTGAGATGGGAAAGTCCTCTCCAAAATACTGAAGAGCAGTGGTGTCACTCTGGAAACTAAGGTGCACCTGGTACAGGCCATGGTCATTGCAATCACTTGCCTTGTGTCAGAGAGCTGGATAATGACTAGGGAGGATAGAAGGAGAATTGATACCTTTGAGTTGTGGTGTTGGAGAAGAGTATTGAATATACCATGAATTGCTAAGAAAATGAACAGATTCAACCTGGAGAGTGTTAAACCAGTCTGCTTCTTGGAGTCAAGGATTCTGAGACTTTATCTGACATACTTTGGACATGTTGCAAGGAGGGACCAGTCCTTGGAGAAGGACATCATGCTTGGGAGGGTGGAGCGACAGCAGAGGAGAGGAAGACTTTCTTTGAGGTGGATTAATCCAGCGATTGGGGTAACGGGGGTAGGTGTGTTGGAGACAGTAAGATTGACACAGGGTAGAGCAGGGTTTAGGGCTGTTGTACATAGGGTCGCTGTGAGTCGCAGGTGACTCGACGGTACATAACAACATTTTCATAAAATCATTCATAGACAGTTTAGGGCTTTGTGATTGATTAATGAACTAATAGTAGTATCTGGTCAGCTCCTTAGTTTATATTGAGTTTCCTTTCGCCTAACTTACCTGGTGGTTAACTTTTACTTCCTTTTTTCCCCTTCCCTTCTCGTCGTTACCCCCTAAGATAGAATCTGTCTCCATGTAAGCGTTTCTGTAAATTTTTATGATGATGATCTTATACTATAATTATATTTTTGTAGCAGGCTTATGTTACTCAGCATAATTTATTCTGTATTCGTTTTTTGTTGTGCAGTGTTTCATATATTCTTGATAGCTTGTCAGTGATGCATGATAGTCCATTGTGTGTAAGTACTATAGTTTCCTGAGCCATTTGTCTGTTGATGTCTATTGATACTTGGATTGTTTGCAGTGTTTTGCTGTTGTAAATAATGCTGTAACATACTCATACATGAGTATACCCATGATTGTTTTAGTCACCACTCATTTCTTTGGGATATTTACCAAGAAGTGAAATAGCTTGGATCAAATGATATCTCTGTTTTTAAATTTCTAAAACTTTTGTACATTTCTGCTGGACTTTCTTGTTAGGTGCTCTCAGGTCGAGTATGACCAATAGCGACCCTGTGAACAACAGATCTGAACCCTGTTCTGTCCTGTGCCATCTTCACACTTCCTAACACATTAGAGCCAACTGCAGCAGTCACTGTGTCAGTCCACCTGATTGAGGGTCTTCCTCTCCTTCGCCGACCCTTTCCAAGCATCATTTCTCTCTCCAAGGAATAGCCTCTCCTAGCAACATGCCTAAAGTGTGTGAGGTGAAGCATCATCATCTCTGCTTCCAAAGAGCACTCTGGTTGTACCTTCTCCAAGACATAGCTGTTTGTTCTTTGGGCAGTCCGTGGGAATGTTCACCACTCTGAAATATGGGGGTAGGTGTGTTGGAGTCAGTGAGACTGGCTCAGGATAGGGCAGGCTTCAGAGCTTTGTACAGAGAGGGTCACTATGAGTTGCAGGTGACTCAACAGCACATAACATCTTGTTGTACTTCATGAAATTTTTTAATGTCAGTCAGTTCCTTTTGTTACAGTTACTGTGTATTCCTTGTGTATAGGATCATAAGAAGATACTTTTTGTGTTATTTAATATATTACATCTTTCAATGTTATAATTCAAGGCTAAAATTTGTTTTCCAGTTTTCTCAACTTGAGTAATGTAGAGTGAGTTTTTTTCCCTTTTTATTCTCCAACTCCAGGTTTCTGCACATCCCATTATAATACTTTGTCTTCTTGAACTGCCCTTTGAAATTTTCTGTTTAGCTCTTTTACTTTGGCATGATTTCCCTTTGTTTTGGCTTCTTGATGCTCTAGTGTAATTTTTAGAGTCTCTCCTGACATCCATTTTGGGTGTTGTGTTTTTTTTTTTTAACTCTGTTTTTGTAATGATCATTTGTTTTCTTCATGGATAATATTCTTGATATCATCTCACAACTCATAAGGTCTTTGATCATTGATGTTCAGTGCGCCAAACCTATTCTTAATATTATTTTGAAATTCAGATGGAATAGATATAAGATCATATTTTGGTTTTCATGTCCTTATTTTCATTTTCTTTGGCCTCAATTTGAACTTGCACGTGAGTAACTGATGGTCTGACCCACAGTCCACCCTTTGCCTAGTTTGACTGCCGATAATGAGCTTTTCCAACAATTCTTTGCACAGATATAGTCATTCTGATTCCTGTGCAGCCTGTTAGGTGAGGTCCATGTGTAAAGTCGCCATTAGTGTCTTTTAAAATAGGTATTTGCAATGAATAAATCATTTTACATACAAAATTCATTTAATCTCCAGCATCATTTTTGTCATCAAGCCTGTATTTTCCAATTAGTATTACTTCTTCATTATTTCCAACTTTTACATTCCACTCATCACTTACCATTAATACATCTTGATTGCGTGTTCATTCAATTTCTGACTGCAAAGTTTGGTAAAAATTTTTCATTTCTTCCTCTTTGACTCTAAATGGAGGCGTGTATATTTGAAAATTGGTTGTATTAACAGGCGTTACTTGTATAGGTATGGATAATATCCTGTAACTCACAACATTTATTTCAGGATAGAACGTGAAATTGACTTTTTGACTAGGAATACACCACCATTCTTCATCTGTTTTTCATTTCCAGCATGGTATACCTTTTTATCATCTGATTCTAAGTGGCAAAAGCTGGTCCATCACATCTCACTAATGTTCAGTATGTTGATGTTCATGCGTTTCATCTCATTTTTCACAATTTGTAGTTTTCCATCATTCAAGCTACATACATTCCATGTTCCAGTTCTTAAATGATGTATGTCAATATTTTCCTCGTTTCCACTAACTTCCAATCAGGGCTCTACCATTGCTAGTATAACTATTTGTTTACCTCTGCCGTTCATAGGGTTTTTGGAGGCCTGTTGTTTATGAAGTGAATGGCCAATCCTAACTACTACTCTGTCTTAATCTGGGAGCTCTATTAAAACCTGGCCCCCAGGCCTAGTATGAAGACTTATGTGCCATTAGAGTTAAAAAGTAAATTAATTGTTCGTTTGTTGTGTTTGGGGAGAACACTGTTCTAGTTGGTACAGCACTTGTCTGTCAGTTTGCAGTATTAATAGGTTAATAATGTTGGTTACTGTGATACTAAAAGCTATGCCACCGGTGAGTTAAATGCCACAAGGGCTACCCATGGTGTGAACTTTCTTAGGAAGTGCCAAACTGCTTTCCATAGTAGTTGCATAATTTTACATTTTCAAGGGTTGTAGTAGTCTTAAGGGTTCCAGCGGTCAGTCAAACTGGCAAGCCTGGCCATTTTTAGGATTTTTGTTTTTGTTCCATGCTTTTTTCCGCTGTCTCGGACACTCAGCAGTAGGTAGCCAGGTGCCTTCTGTGTCTTCTTAGAGTTAAGATAATTGAAGCTTGCATTAGTCTATTTCGACTGATTTTGTGTGTGTGTGTGTGTGTGATTTCTCAGATCTGATGATTTGATTTATCCTTTGTGTTTTCAATGTTAGGAAACATCTGAGTGTTCTTTAAAAAGTTAGGTGCTGGCATTATTTCCTCTAGGATCTGATCATTTTCCTCACCGCTGATTTAAAGTATCACTGTCAGTTTTAATACTCTGTTTTTGGTTTGTTTTTATTTTTGCTCATTTTCATTTTTGTTGGCCAAATTTCTCCTTTCATTACTCATTAAGAATGTGTCATCTAGGTTTGTCTTTGCTGTCAGTGCATGAGGAAGTAGCCCTGCTAACTCACAGGCTGTGCCTACCAGCAGCTATGAGGAATATAGATCTCAACTTATGTGAGATTTACAGCCTCAAAAAATCATCTGTGAGTCAGAACCAACTCGGTGACAGTGAATTGTAGTGGTGTCTGCATGTCCAGAACAACAGATAATGCACTGACCAGTCGTTGACAGAACTTCAAAGAAGTGATATTATCAGTCACTTCTGATTATGGTAAACATAATCACTTCTAGTTATGATGAACATCTTTTAGGTCTATAGTGATGTGTAGACTAAAGAGCTAGCAAGTTTTTATTTTATGTAATTGTAATTTTATGTAATTACTTTTACTACATGAGGATAATGAAATTTGGCCCATGTTGTTGGAGACTAATATTATGTACGTTTTCACGAAGAATATTTTCAACATCTTTAGTCATTAAGGGAGATGCAAGTGAAAACAAAAATGAGGTACAAGTTTATTCTCCTCTTACTGTTATGTGCCATTTATTTGGAACTGACTCATAGCTAATGTTCCATGTTTGCAGAGACTATAAATTGCACAGGAGGCAATTGCTTGTCTTTCTCCCTCAGACCAGTTGTAGGATTTGAAACACTTCCCTTTGGGTTGACAGCACAACTCCGTACCTATTTAGTGACCAGAGCTCCTGATTTCCCCCCTAGAACAATTAATATAAAAATATGGAAAGTAACAAATGTTGACATGGTATTAAGATGCTGTTTGGAAGAAAGACCTAAGAAAATTCTGTGGAGCATAGTTCAGTCCTGCAGCATAGATGATTGCCATGAGTTGGATTCAACTCTATGGCAGTTGTTGGAGTTTTGGGTTTTTTTTAAAAACAATTGTGATTTGAGTTAAGATTTACAAAGAAAATTTATTTTTCATTCATATATATTTTATAATGACAATTTTTGTGCCCACAATGTAATGTTTCTCACTTTCTCCCTATAATTTTTATGTTCGTTAATCCTATACCTCTCTATTTCTTTTCTTTATTGATGTTGTGCTGATCATTCCCTCATTGAATATTGCCTTTTCCTTAACCCATCATAGTATGTGCATTTTGTCTTAGCTACTAATTTTAACTCCTCTCTACCTCCCTCCTCATCTCTGGTAGACTTCAAAGAATAAGTCTTAATCTGTATACAAACCTTCCATGATCTTTTTGTAACTTGTATAAGTGATCTTATATTTGTTTTTTTATGGTTAACTTACTTACCGTAATGTTCTCTAGATGCATCCATGTTATGCAGTGTTTGACAAATTCTTTATTGCTTAAACATCAATGTGCTTATTGTTCATGTTGCAGTTCTTATGTCTTTGGGATACTCAGTAAGGGGATTGCACAATCAAATGGCATTTCACTGCCCAGCTCGTAGTGTAGTCAGTAGGATATTACATTGCTAACTCAAAAGCCACATCTCTCTGTGATTTGAATCCTCCAGCAGCTCTGAGGGAAAAAGATGGACAGTTTCCTCCTGTGTGATTTACAGCCTCAGAAACTCAAGGGAAGGTCAGCTATGAGTTTCATTAGACATGAATTCCATGAGTGAGGAAGTGCCAGACTGCTTTCCATTGGGTCTTCAACATTTGACATTCCCCCTCGTCATCTCTCCTTACCCTTACAGCATTTTTTGTTTGCTATCTTGTTGCTGGGGTGAGATAATATCTCGTTGTGTGTGTGTGGTTTTTTTTTTTAGTGTTTTATAGTTTTATTTATAAAGGTTTTAGTGTCTTTAGATAGGTTTCTTCGTGGTTATTACCATTGTAAATGGTATTGAGTTCTTCACTTGCTTTTCTGTGTTTTCTTTGTTGCTGTAGATAAATCCTACTAATATTTTTTTTTCAGTGAACATCTACAGAGATTTTAGAATTCCATTCATTCATTGTTGCTCTTTTCTCCCCGCCCACCCCATCCCCCCCCCCTGTTCACTCCTTTCCTTGAAAAGCAAAACTCCTTCATTGGTACACAATTCCCCCACACACACCCTCCAACCCCACCCCCACCCCGTATATAATCCGCTCTGCAACCCTCATTCCGTACTCTTATGATAAACATTATGCTCTAAAATATAATACTGTTAAACTATTCTCTCCCTCATAGACGTCAATGCAGTAGACATAATTTATCTTGTTGTTTTGATTTGGATCTCTGGTGATGTAACCCATAGAAAGTTGTGCTAGTTTGCGTACACTAGCTTCATAGGAGAAAAATGAGCATTCTCCTCCTGTTTTATTTGTAGCCTCATGAAAACCACCTGGTGAGTCACCTATGAGTTGGTTCCAATTTGACAGTAATGAGTCTGAGTCTTGAGTTTTGATTAGCTAATGGTTCTGAGAATTTTTTCATGTGTTGGCTATCTCAGTGTCTTTGTTTTTGGTGATGTGTCCTTCCATGTCTCTGTGCATTTTGTAATTGAGTTCTTTTTTTCTTGTTGAGGTATTAACGTTTTCTATAGAGTTTAGATGAGTCTCTCGTCAAGGATGTACTTGTGAAATATTTTTTCCCAATCTGTAGGTTTTTTTTTACTAATCTGTAAAAGTCTTAATTTTTGTTGCTGTTTACCATTGAGCCAGAATCTTCCCATAGTTTCCCTTAGTGTTTTTAGAGATAGTAAATTGCACAGGGAGAGAGTGCCCATATTTACTCCATGGAGCAGCTGCAGGATTTGAATTCTATGCCTTTGGGTTAGCAGCACAATTTCCCTGCTGATTGTACATTTTCAGTTATATTTGATAGTGTGTGCCAGACATGAAGGCTTTTAATTTGTCTCACTTTTTCTTTTTTTTGAGGAGTTTCATACTTTTAGGTTTTACACTTATTGTGATTAATTTTTAGTTTTTTTTTTATGTGATATGAGACATAGATCTAGTTTCAATTTTCAGCAAATAGATTGCCAACTTTTCTCATACCATTTGTTAAAGAGGCTATCATTTCCTAACTTCTTGGATTTCCTCTATCAAAGATCAACCGTAAGATAATATTTCTGGGTTCTCAATTTTGTTCCATTGGTCTATATCTGATGCTGTTCCATTAACAAGCTGTTTTGGTTCCTGTGGCAGTGTAGTTGATTTGAGGACAAGAAATATAAAACCATCTACTTTGTAGTACTTTGCTCATTGAGAGAGATCTCTTTCATTTCCACAAAAGTTTATGATTACATTTTTCCATTTCTTTAAAGAAAGAAAATGGTATCCATTGAGAGAAATGTTCATCATTAGTTTTGTTGTATGCTTTTAATTGAGGAATTGTTTTGAGTTTTTGTATCATAAAAATAATTTGTTCAGTGAGAAGGTATATGTTCATATTTAAGAAGTAGTAGTTCCAACTTGATACTCTGCTTCAGATAGTAAGTAGAGTGACTTTTCTTAGATTTTTCCCCCTTTTATAAGTAAGTATCTTATATTTTATGGCTTCAGTAAAACATGAATAATTTTTCTCTTTTTAATATTAATTACTCTCATTAAAAGTTACTTAACAGGAGGGAGGAGGGTGAAGGGGAAATCACTTAACAAAAGAAAGTGTACTTTGGGATTTAGTTATGAGAATTTTTAAAAATCTGTCATATGGTACTTAACATGTTGCCACACACTTAAATTGGTGACCATGCTTAGAAACACTTTTTTTTTTCACCTTCGATGTATTACCGACATTTGCGGCAACGTGTTCTCTGTATAATTTTATGAAATTATGATAATTGTAAAAAGAGCAAGGAACATGTGGAGATGGACATATCTGACCTTTACTAACTTCACAATGGGAAACTTTACCGTCAACAACATCCGTAGCACAAAACCAATTCCCATGAAGTTATACATGTCCCCCATGCTCCCATACCTCTTTCTACTCATCTCAACACCAAACTTACTGCTTTGCTGAGTCTATAGTCTGATGTCCTAGCTCACAAACTACACAGAGCCATATTGAGGGAGTCAAAAGGTTATAATCCAGATGAATAACAAAATGCAATCAAGACAGCTCCCAAAATGTACACGCAGGCACCTCAGTCTCAAACCTCAAGGCCTTTTGGCCAGTGCCCCCAACTTCTCATTCTGGTCAGTATTGGCACCCCACCCCCCAGTTGTCTAACAGTATTCTCAGTCCTGCCCCCCACCAGGTCTCATCTCACGTTAGGTCTCCAGTTTTACTGTATGTGTAGCTGGAGCAAAAAAGGTGTCCATTTTTTTTTTCTTGCTTTTTCTTCTTCAATGGTGCCAGAAGATCTGTTTCTACTGCTAGAGTTGTTCAACTTATTGGCGAGACTAGCCAAACTCCTTGTAGATTGTTGAGATGGGCCAAACCCCTTTTGGATAGGCCATCATCCCCAATTTGCATCCCATCTACATTGCAAAGTCAAATAATGGCAAACAAAAGTCATTGAAAGATAAACTCCATGTTGTCTGAATTAATACATTTGACTGGAACAAAATTTTTTTAGTAGAATTTTAACATATAAAATCTTGCCTACATTTTGAAGAAGTTACAAAGTAATTTATAAATCGTATAATCATGATCTTTCTGTTGTCAGTCTTTCTAATGTATACTTTTTTTCCTTCCCATGCCCCCAGAGGAAATAAAAGCCGAAACTGAAAAGCAAAGGTTTGTGTATTTTTCTTCTTTAGTAAAAGTAATTTGCAAACAGTTGATCTTGGCCAAAATAGTAATATATTGATTTATATTTTAATGTGGCAGATTTTTTGCATACAATTTGGTAGTATTTTTTTAAAGCCTTTTAAAAGTTTTTCACAAAGTTGTAATTATAAACTTACAAATAGAAAAAGGTCTTTTATAAATAAATATGCAAGATTATTTTGAAATACCATAATTCTTTAAAGGCTTTGCTCCCTCTCAAAGATTTTTTACATTCAGAAAAAAAATTATTTTATTTCTTTAATAGAGTTAATCTCTTTAGGACAGTCTTAAATAACTCACATATGCAGTTTACTTAAAGATAAATAAAAACCCATTACTTTTAATAAGCTGTTATAACACATTTTAATAAAATATTAAAATATCTATCTTAGAATTCTCTTGGGGTCACTGAAAAAATTAATGAGAATCTGTTGTCTTGCATTTTAGTCAGTTCCCTGTTTTAAGTGCGTTAGCATTTATTTGACTTTGTGACAAAATCACTTAGATTCTCTAGACTTTTGTTTCTTAGTGAAACATGGGAAGATGGGCCTGGCTTTAATTAGACTTCTTTGAGAGCAGAAATTTGTATGCCGCTTTAGTTTGCTATCACTATGATAAATGTGACGTTCTAATCACACTCTTCTTTTTTGTGTAGTCCTCCTCATGGAGAAACAAAAACTGGATCAAGTACCCTCCCACCAGTGAAATCAAAGACAAATTTTATTGAAGCAGACAAGTACTTCTTACCCTTTGAGTTGGCATGTCAGTCTAAATGTCCCCGAATAGTTAGTACATCTTTAGATTGTTTACAGGTATGTATGAAATAGCATTCATTTTAACACGGTCTGAATGTATTTCTAAAATACAATCACAGCTTGTGATTCAGGCTTTTTCTATTAAAGTCCTGAATATTATTTTTATAATTAGAAACATAATAAAGTCAACATAAATAACAACAAATGTAAAAAAAAAAGCTACTTCTAGTTTAACAATAACCATAACATCAGTTAATTTAACGTGATACAAAATCTTTACTAAGGCTGTCATACTGGAAGTATTGCTTTTCAACAGTGAGATTCTCTTTTCAGGAGTGAAATGCACAAGTCTTTATATTTTAGCTTGCTTCTGACTTTACATATAGCATCGTTTGGAAAATTTTACTAAATGCCTGCTGTTTGATATAAAATAGTAGAGTAATATTAACTACTTAGTGTTTAGTCACTGTTGGACTTAACATGTAATATTCATCTATGTTAGAAGCATTGTTTGAATCGTTTATCCTACCTGTGTTATGCACCTGACAAACCTCCAGATGCAGAGGTTCTCTTTTCAGGTTTTCATTTGTTGGTAACTATACCTTTTCCATAAACAGTTCAGTAGCTATAAAGACCATATGACTTGTCATTAAGATAGGCTAAGGATAAATTCGCTTGATTTTTTTTTTTTATCATGTTTTACATGGAAAACTAGAATTATAATTTCTAATTATAAGGTATTAAAGTTACTATAAGCCTTCCTTCCAGGATATCAGGGTAATAATGGGTTAGCAAGTATGTGACATATTGCAGCCAGTATATGGAGCCTGTTGATAGATCTAATTTGGAAGGGATTTTTAATCATTTAAAATGTTTTCACAAAGCAATGTAACACTTCATCTGTATAAAAAGTAATGAACTATTTTAATTCATCAGATTCAGGTTCTCAAAGCTTGGCTTATTTTCTGATGGCTTTGTTGTAGTTGTTGACCACATATTTATTGCTAATAAACTTTTTCAGAAAAAGTTGTTATAACCATTTACTTTTTTCTTTTTTATTTTAATAATTTTAATGAACATTTACAGAGATTTTGGATTTCCATTCATTCATTGTTGCACTAACCTTTTACTTTTTAAAACCTTAATATTTTTATGTGAAATATTTTATATTCAGTTGATGGATGTTTAAACTTAAGTATTTGTTTAATTAGATTCTGTATTTTCTTTCTCCATTTCAGAAACTTATTGCTTATGGACACTTGACTGGCAATGCTCCAGATAGTACAACTCCAGGCAAAAAATTAATTGACAGAATTATTGAAACAATATGTGGTTGTTTCCAGGGTCCCCAAACAGACGAGGGTGTTCAGTTGCAGATAATAAAGGTGATTAATTATATAAAGTTAATCTATATTTTAAAAATTCAGAACTTTTCTCCTTGAAAATATGTGGAAAAATGATTTTACCACTCCTTTATAACTAGCATAATTTGGGTACCTTTTAAACCCCATAGCAGGAAATTCCATTGTTGAAATGCCAAGAGTGTATTTGAAGTCTTTATTCACAACTGTATTCTTTTTCCAGTTTAGTCTTGAACTCCAGAATTATTCAAAATTTTTTAGTTTCTGGTTTTCCGTATGTATTTCATGCTTTGTGTTTTAGAGTATATGTGAAGGTCTTACGTTTCCTCTGCTTTCTCCTGTGTTGTTGGACCTCTTGTAACCAGGCCTCCTGACTCATAGATCACCATATGGACTACTTGTCCACTAATGTCCCTAGTTCTTTTGCTCCATCTCCATCTGCTGAACGTACTCAGCAAACTTTCATCCTGAGTTTGTGCTAATATTGGATGGTTGAGCATCTCTAGAGGACAATCACTCAGTTATGTTTTCAGTTGACTATAGATGTTAAGTTCTTTTGCATTTCTTCCCAGTTCTGCAGGATAGCTATGTATAAGAATTAACTTGATGGCAGTGGGTAATGTAATAAGGTAATATTAATGATTGTTTATATGCATTTGGTTTTTAATGTATTGTCTCTACTTTTGAAGTTATTTACATGTATGTTCCTTTATGTGTAAATGTAACTCCTTTTGAGCATTTCCGTTTCAGAGCTGAATTTATAGATTATCTTTACTAGAAAAGCTACTTAATCTGCTTAGCTTCTGATTTGCTATTTCATGATATTTATTCAGTTAGGAAATACTGATCCTCATATTTTCTGCATGGCATTTAGTGTTTAAAGATGACAAAAATGAATCCTTGCTCTTGCCAAATGGAAACTAATCTAATAGGTGAAAATTCTTATTCCTAAATTAAAGTTTTGTATTGGAGCTTTGTTCTTGGAGTAAATTTAAGTTCTATATTCTAGAATATGCGTATTATCAACAACAATAAAAACAACACATAGTATATGAAAGTGTTATTTGGGTAAAAGTTTACAGAAACTTTTTCATTTTATCTGTAATACATATTTTGCTTTGTTTTTGTTATGTGCCAGTTAGTCTCCTGTGACTTGTAATGACCCTATGTACAAAGCCCTAAACCTGCTTTATCCTATGTCAATCTTAATGTCTCTGACACACCCACCGCCATGACCCGAGCCACAGAATCAATCCATTTATTTACTTTATAATGTTAATTATAAGTCAAACACTGTAATCCCATTTCCCCCCACTCTCTAGTAGGTGTAATTCTCATTTCCATTCATCTGTTCTAGTCCTCGCTTTCATGGCTTTATCCTTGAGTAGATACTGTTGGTTACTTATTCTAAGGAGTGAGTGCCACCCTGCTATTATTGGTCGGTCGCCTTACAGTCTGATGTCTGTTATTTGACTGAATGTTGACAGTACATGTATTACATCTAGTTTGAAAAAAAGATTTGGAGAAAAAAAATGTGCAAGTTAGCAAGAGACAATGTGGTTCTTCCAAGTTAACAATCTAGCTCAACAGATCTACTAAATGAAGTGTATTGTGCTCAGGTGTGACAGTTTTCATGCTATGCAATTTTAGAAATGAAATTAAATAACATTTCTGTTATTATTAGGTAACTGTTTTCTGATGTTTCAAGATTGGTAGGATTATGTTAAATAAGGAATATAACTTAATAACTTAAGTTGATAATATAGTTAGCATAGGTAAAAATTCAGTATATACCACCTGAAAGTAGTAATTATTTAATTGTAATAGAACTTATTTAATTATAAAAATGTTACATGCATATGCATTTGTATTGAACTTGGGATTTGGAAAATTATTTAAACATTATCATTTTTTTTTCTGTCTAGGCTTTACTTAC
>NW_006399758.1:9260516-9263971 GCF_000299155.1 Elephantulus edwardii | reverse complement strand
TTTTCATGTGCACATCTATATAAACTGAAATATTTTAGTATTTTATTTTTCTTATGTTTTGACATTTTATGACATGACCTTGAACACGATATCTTATTAGTTTACAAATAGAGTGACAAAGATAATGTTTACTCATAGAATTTTGTGAATTGATAGTTTTACTGCTCTCAAACTCAGCAGACAAGTATAATGTAGATTTATTCTTGTTGTTAATGTTGTTTGCCATCAGGATGGAACCAACTCATAGCTGTGACTGTCCAGAGGATTAACAAGGAATCTCCTTACCTGTAGGTCATCTGAGCTCCCTAATGCAAATATAAAACTACCTCATTTAATCTGTTGTTGTTATGTATCATCAAGTTGGAGCTAACCTAACCTCCTTCAGGTTGAATCTGTAGATCTCTAGGAAAACTTTAAAAAAAAACAAAACCCAAACAAAAACCAACTGACTTAATTTACAGGTTTTACTTTTCTCAGTTGTTACTTTTAGTTGATATTACACTTAAAGAAAAGTTAAACTATTTCAGAGACATTAGACATCTCTATTATACTTTATCATGCTTCCTATTGTTGTAAATAAATACATTGTTATAAATAAATGCTTTCTTGAATGCTAATATATTTATGTAATTTTAAATTGTAGTAAATAAATAATAATGTTTATTGTTGTAAAAAACATTTGCTAGTTAAGCATTTTCCAGGTTTACATTGTAGGGATACCAGTTACATTATTTATGCACAACCATCACCCATACTCATTGCTAAATTTCTCTTATTGTAAACAAACTCACTTCTTAAACAAGGAATAATGCTAATACTTATATAATCATAGAATAATTACCAAAAGAGCATTAATACTAATGAAATATAATTAATTATAAACCCTATTTGACTTTCGTTAATTATCCCATTAATGTCATTGCTCTGTTTCAGAATCTGATTCAGAATCCCTCATTTCATTTAATAAACACCTGGCTGTTATGTCCTCTTTTTAGTCCTCTTAGTGTGGTAGTTCCTAGGCCTGCCTTTATTTTTTTTATGACTGACACTTTTGGAAACTACTGATTGGTTGTTTTATAGCTTGCTTCTAGTGTACTTTGATATTTTCCTGTGATCAGAGTGAGATTTCTGTGTTTTAGGCCGAAAGTGGATGTACTTTCAGTGCGTCAGATCAGAAGTTCATGACACTGAAATGCTCTATCATGAGTTCTGTTAATGTGCAGCACTTAGTGTTTGCCAGGTTTTTCCTCTGTAAGGTCACTGTTTTTCCTTTTTTTGTAGTTAATGCATATTTTGACACTGTGGTTTTTGAGAATATGCTAATATTTGTCCATTTGACGCAGTGAAAAATATATCTTGGGGATACACTATATTTAGGTTCATCAGGAGATTTTGCTGGCAACGATTTTACTGTGATAGTTTCATAATTGTGATTTTTTTTTTCATTTCCCTTTCTTACTTGATTGTCTTCTTTCACATTTATTATATATTACTCAGTTATTTATTTATTTCAGTCTTAGGTCATGGATGTTTATTTTGTTCCCTGAATTATGTTCTAATACTGTCATTCTTTATTTTGTTCAAATAATTTCAGTTAAATCCTTTCATTTTTTTAAAAAAATTTCTGTGCTTTTTAAAAAATATCTACTTGTAACACCTCAGGATATTTCAAATACATCTTGCCATTTTCCCGACTCACCACAACAACTCTTTCCCTAACAACCCTGGCCTCTTTTATTGAAGAAATGATGTTTATAATCCCAAATCTGTATAAATCTGGATGGCTAGATGTGTTATTTGCTGCTGAGGTATTATTTTTATAGGCCCGTCACAGGTAGAGCTGGGACACATAGGTCCATTTACTGACCACCTCCCCAAATCTTTTTGTCGGCACATATTAATATCCCTGTTCCTTTATGGGATACGTTGTTTATTCACTCATAGTATGAACATAAAGTAGTTTTAGAATTGATAACCTTTACCATGGACAGACACTGTTTTGTTCTGTTGTCTGTAGGGTCATTGTGAGTAAAGCCAATTTGACAACAGTAATCCTATGCATTTTTAAAAAAGTGTGTGTGTGTGTGTGCGCGCGCGGACACCATCAAATTGCCTCTGACAGGTACAGGAGGAGATTGCCCTCCTTCTCCAGCAGGGCAGCTGGTGGATTCAAACCATATACTTCTGGGATTGCAGTGCAGCTTCTTGCCTCTAGGCCACCAGATCTCCCTACCCATGCATTATTAAAAGTACATTTACTAAGTACATTACTTTTGTGCAGTTCTTTTTAATTTTTGGCCTTTTTAAATGTGGGATTATTTTTCAGAGTTACTTAGATTTCTTTCCATTGTTCTTGAGTGGGCTTTTGGTTGTTGTAATTTGTATGTTAATTTAATCTCTTATTTCCATTTTGGCATCTTCCATGCTATCGTCATCCTGGTTTGTTTTAATTGCCTATTTTCTAGAGTTGGGGGTGTATGTAAAACATTACATGCAAACCCTGGGTTATGAATGAGAGCAGCTTCTAAGTTGAGTTTGTACATAAATGAAATGTTACCTTCCACTCTCTCTATCTCTCTCTCTTTTTTTAATAAAAAGCCAAGTTACGGTGTTTTTTTGAAGGAGTGAATGAAGATACTTTAATTTTTAATCACAGACATATTCTACAATACACCTAACAGTCTTCCCTCTCTCACTCTCAAGAACTATCCAGTCCAAAATGACATTGGTGCTAAGGTTGAGAAACTCTATTCTAGAAAGTACACACGTATATGGAAAATATTTATAAAGATTTCTTTTCATGGAATAATATTTCTTCTTTTCAAGGATATTGCTAGAGTTTTTATAACTCTGAAATAAGTAACAGAACAGCTAGAATTGTACCTGATTCCAGAGCACTTGTCCTATGGTGCAGATTAGAGGAAATAAGTCTGAGTGTGGAACTTGACTCCTTAATTTGGAAATTGGTTTTTTCATGAATATTCTGATAGGTGTTCTTTGTGTCCCTCAGTATCATTATCTTTAAAATAAGGAATTTGGACCATGTGGGCTTTTCCTACCTTGCAGACACTAATACTTGTTTTATAAATTCATGCAATTCTGGCATTTCTGTGTATTATGGAATATGATTGGGTAATGTCAAATATTAATATTTGGCAGTATAAGATATCTTTGTGAAATTAATTCTGTAAGAAATCATTCTTACGATGAATGTGGAAATTCTTATAAAGAAATCAGATTGTAAGGCTCAAGAAAAATGTTTAAAAGCAATAAAGTGCTAAATGAAACTCTATGACCCCATGACCATTTTAGCATATGTGAGCCAGTTATATAATGTTAGGTATAGTAATAATGCTTTTAAAGTAAAATTGGAATGTTAATAGATACTGTTTTTTCATACTTAATATAACACTGATTGGATAGAGGCATTTAAACCTACATTGCAATTTTATTTG
>NW_006399758.1:9250383-9259431 GCF_000299155.1 Elephantulus edwardii | reverse complement strand
ATTATTATTTTATAATTAAATTATTTGTTTGCCAAGATAGTATGTAAGAACATGTTACTGAAGATACTGTATTGAAGAGTCAGCCTCCTATTCCTGTCTCGCTGTCAAGTTTGGTTCCCCCCTTATTCCTAATTTTTATGTGTTTTTCTTGAGTTTGATATTGTACCAGCGAAGAAAATAAAGTACACACACACACAGATACATATTGGAAATACACACATATAGATGTTGTTAGTTGATACTTATGGTGAGTTTATGTTTGGGGGGTAACCATAGAAATTTTAAGGCTGTGACCTTTCAAAAGCAGATTGCCAGGTCTGACTTCCAAATTGCCTCTGAGTAGGTTAAACTGTCTTAACTTTTGCAAGTAGTTGATCATTTAACCATTAGTTCTGCCCAGGATGTTTGTGTGTGTATACACTCCTTCATCCACTTAGTTGGTTTTCCCCCCCAATTTAGTGGAGCTTTTGTTTTATTTCATCTAAATTCACTATTGGCAATATTCCTATCATTTAAAAGTTAGTTTTCTTTCTCTATCAAATACATTTATATCTTTTAAAAATCAAAAAAGAAGGAAAGAGTAGAGAGTGAAAGTCTCTGTTCTCATTCACTACTTCTGCTGTGTTTATTATTTCTAATGGATGGTAATTCAAAGCCTAGAAACAAAGTGGCACCTTATATTCAAAGGAAAACAAAGTGGCACCTTATATTCAAAGGATTTGTTAAATTTAACATTATGCCTTAAAATTTTAAACAATAATATTGAAAATTATCTTCCTTTCAGTTGCAGGAAGCCAAACAAATGGAAAAAGAAAGGCATCGGCAGCATCACCTGCTGTTGCAGTCTCCAGTAAGCCATCATGAGCCTGAATCACCTCACCTTAGATATCTGCCACCTCAGACTGTTGACCATATGTCCCAAGAACATGAAGGGGACCTTGACCCTCATGCAAATGATATGGATAAAAGCCTTCAGGATGAAACAGAGCCTGAAAATGGATCTGATCTTTCCAGTGCAGAAAATGAACAGACCGAAGCTGATCAGGCAACTGCAGCTGAAAGTAATCTTGAGAAAGAGGGCGTGGGACGTGTATGTGTGTGTATACATGTTAAGGGAAGCATGCAGGAATGAGAGGTTTGGGTGAACAGATGAAGGCAAGGTATTAGGACTTAATAGCAGCCACATATGCTTGATAGTGAATTTCCCCCCTATTCTAGATATCAATTTACATCAACCCATAAGATATTTTAAGTCATACTTATTAACATCCCATGAGTACTGTGACTTAGAAACTTGCTTTAGAAAAGATACATGTTTCTATAGAGTTAACAATATCTCATAGCATATTGTATAGGGACTTTTGGAGTTTTTCTTAAGATTCATTTAATAGCAAAAGTTTACTAAGATTTTCTGGAATGTGATAATAGAAAATATATTTTGAGCATAGAAAATGTGAATGTACTTTTAAAAACATTAAAATCCAACATAAAATCAAAATTTCAATTACCCATCTAAGAGAAAATATATTTCACTTTTTTTAAATTTAAATTTATTATTAATTTCAGTAAAAATTTACAGAGACTTTGGATTTCCATTCATTCATTGTTACACTTTTCTCCCCTCCCAACCCTCCCCCCTAGTACACTACCCTCTTGGAAAAGTAAAAGAAGAATTCTTTCATTGTTTTACAAACCCTCCCCCAGGTCCACTCCACCATGTACGTTTGCTCTGGACTCCTGTCATGACAAAAATACCTAATCACGTATCCCTTTTAAACAGTTTTCTCCCTTATCTGTTTCAATGCAGTATACATTATTGAACCCATCTTTCTCAGTCTCTCCCCAACCCCAAGGCGCCATACCACCTTCCACAGTGGTTGCACCATTTTACACTCCCACCAACAGTGAATAAGGGTTCCAGTTTCTCCACAGCCTCGCCAGCATTCATTGCTTGCTGTTCTGTTCAATTTTGCTATTCTGACTGGGGTGAGATGATAACTCATAGTTGTTATTTCACTTTTATATGCTGTTGTATAGTTAACATTAAAATGGAGATATATGTATATAACTAAATTTATTTGTAATAAAAATTGCTAATGAGTACAAACACTAAATTACATTTATCTTACGAATTTGATTCTCTTAACAGAAATAGTCGCAGAAAGTAATTTCTGAGCACTATCTTAACTTCAGGTGGTCTGTGTCACTGCCAGAGAATATGGGTGGGTTTTCACATTTCTTGATTTGGTTGCCTACCCAAATTCTGTTTGGAGGAAATAGTTTGCAGTTTAATCTGAAGAACAGATTTTTACTTAATGTTCTGGAAAGATTTTTATATTATTATTTATGCTGTTTGTTTTATTTTGGTTTGGTTTTTAGATCATACCTTTTCTATATAATGAGTTGAACAACATCAGTGGAATGGATAGAATATTTTACTAGTAAATTATTATATAATTTAGAAGAAATCTTTGTAGGTTGGTTTATATAATGTATGTGATCATCATAGGATTAAATTACTTATTCAATAAAGTCGCTAAGTAGTCCCAGTATGGTCAATTTCTGCTCAGGACTTTAAAAATATTAATGCTTTCGCTCCTAATTGTTGAAATTGCTGACATTTATTATTTGAGTGAAAGTTTGCAAATCACTTACTTTTTCATTCAATATTCATACACATATTTAATAATATTAGTTATAAACTCTAGCTTAGCTATAAGGAGTTACAGTGCCAACTCAGGCATGCGATTTGAATCTACAAGCTGCTCCACAGAATAAAACTGAGCAGTCTCCTCTTGTGTGATTTACACTCTGAAACTTGCTGAGGGTTAGCTTTGAGTCGATTCTGACTCCGATGGACATAACAAAAATAATTGATTAATGTAATTAATTAATTAATTATATTTGATAAACCCCTTACTGTACATTGCCTTTAACTTCACTGAATTTGTTCTTAATTTTTACTTCGTGCTCGCTCCCTCTCTTCTCTCAACTAATAATTTTATCTGTGTGTAAACTTTTGTTTAGCATTTTATGATAATGGTTGTATACTGTAGTTGTTTTGTGACTGACTTATGCCATTTAGTATAATTTCCTCTAGATTCACCTGTATTAATGCAATATTTCATGTATTTTTTTTTTTAATCAGTCTTTAGTGTTGCATAAAAGGAGCTCTAGTGTTAAGGAGTTATGCTGCCAACCTGAGGGAAGAAGGGGTCTAATCTACTAGCTCCGTAGGAGAAAGATGGGTAGTCTCCTCTCATGTGATTTAGTCTCTGAAAACCTACTGGAGGGTCATTGGTTCCTATATGATGGCACACCACAACAGTGTTACATGATACTCTATTTTGGGACTGTACTAGAGTTTCTTTAGCCATTTGTCCATTGAGGGACACTTAGGTTTTGTCCAGCTTTTGCCGTTGTAAATGTTACCGTGAACAGATCCATGTATCTATTTGTATTGTATCTCTTATTTCTTTGGGATCTATACCTAGTAGTAGGCTTTCTGGATAAAATGATTTTTCTCAATGAGATGGTTCAAATCTGTGATTGGGGTGGTGGGAATGAGTGTGTGAGACACAGTGAGGTTAGCACAGGATAGAGCAGCATTTAGGGGTTTTGTACATAGGGTCACTATGAGTCACAAGCGACTTGATGGCACATAACAACAACATTCTAAAGAAATGCAAAATTGCTTTCCTTAGTGGTTGCAACATTTTACATTCCTACTAGCAGTGAATGTGCTTTCTAATCTCCATATCCTCAGCAGTATTGTGTTTTGCTGTCTTGTTGAACTCTGCTCTTACTGCTAGAGTAAGAGTTTATCTCATTGTTGTTTTGATTTGTATCCTTCTGACAATAGTGCACATTTTTTCATGTGTTTGTTGGCCATTTGAATGTTTTCTTTAGGGAAATGTTCTTTCTGGTCCTATGCCCATTTTGTGGTTGGGTTGTTTGTGTTTTTCTTTTTTTTAAGTGTTGAAGTGTTCTGTAAATTGTAAAGATGAGTTGTTATCGGATATATCCTTATGAAATATTTTCCCTAGTTTGTAGATTTTCTTTTTATTCTTTTGGTGAAGTCTTGATTCTTACCAGTTTAATTTTTAGGAGACCACAGTCATCTGGTTTATCCTCTTTTGATAGTGCATTTTGAGTTATATTTCAGACTATTTATGTCACAGATGAGGACTTCAAAGTTTATCCCAATTTTTTCTTTTATGAAATTTATGCTTTTAAGTTTTACATCTAGATCCATGATTATTCTTGAATTAATTTTCATATATGGTGTGTGACAATGGATCTTGTTTCCATTTTCTTGGTACCTACTTTTTTCCAACACCATTTGTTAAAGAGACTGCCTTTTCCACACTTAACGAATTTTTTATCTTTGTCAGAGATCAATCTTTTATAGGAGGGTGTATTTATATTTGGCTCTTCACTTCCTATTCCACTGGTCTGTATATCCATCCCTTGTTTTTGGTTTGTCATACTTTGGTGGCTTCCATGTTACTGCAATGCTGGATACTGTGCTTCCAGTGTTTCAGATACCAGCAGAACTCCCACACTAGTGCATCCATTTTGGGACCATTCTACCCATAGCACACAACCCACTGGAGCACCCCAGCAGGGCATGTTTGAAGTAGCATTTTCTCTCTAATCTTCCAAGGATCATATTTACCAATAAGAAAAAGATGACCTTGACACTTTTTTCTTTTTATAACACTCAAGATCCTGGAGATGTTAAATTTCACTTTGAGTTGTGGGGAGAGGACTCAGAACTGGTTTATTTGGTGTCTTGGATCTTTTTCCTGCTTTAGTACAGAATTAGACCAAGAAGCAGCCCCGGCTACCTACTTTTGAAGAAATAGACCATCAACATATGAATAGCAGTAGAAAAATTACTTAGTATAGTGCTGGATGATGGGTGCCTCACATTGCAGGGCACTCAGAAGGTAACTGGGGGAAAGCTGAGTAGAGTCTGCCTTAATGATATGAGTGGAAAAGCTTGCACTCTGTGAAGGATCTTCATTTTTTTTTTTATGTAATTAGTGATATTCAAAATAAACAGCTCAAATATCCATTAATAAGTGAAACATGGAATAAACTAGATAAGAATCTAAGAAAATTGAAAATTGTAAAAAAATAGGACACAACACTTAAAGATCGACATCTTAGACATTTGTGAGCTGAGGTGAACTGATATTGACCATTTTAAATCAGATAGTTCTGTGATCTATTATCATGGGAATGATAAATTGAAGAGGGATGGTGTCACATTCATCATCAAAAAGAAGATTTCAAGATATATCCTAAAGTCCAGTTCTGTGAGTGATAGAATACTATCCAAATTTATACAAAGAATTTCTGTTAATATAACAATTATTCAAATATATGTACCAACCACTATAGCCAGTGCTAAAGAAATTGAAGATTTAGATAGAATTTTGCAGTCTGAAATTGACGAAACATGTAGTCAAGATTTCATTAATGATTGCAATGCAGTTGGAAAAGAAGGAATGGTAGTTGGGAAATATGGTCTGGATTATGGAAATATGACTGGAGGTCAGATGAATAGAAAAGCCAGACTGTGACAGTATGCCACACCTTCCCTGCTGGACTGCACAGCAGTCATATTGACTACATGGGTGGAAAGAGACAAAACATGACCCAGAGTCAGCTGTAGAACAGGCTACCAACTATTTATATACAAGTTCAAAGTGAAGCTGAAAGAAATGAAAACAAGTCCAAGAGAACAAAAGACTTCAAATTTATACCAACTGAATTTAAAAACCTCAAGAATAGATTTGATCCACTGAGTACTAATGACCAACGACCAGGTGAATAGTAGGATAATATCAAGGATATCCTCCATGAATAAAACTTTTTTCATTAAAAAAAGAAAGAATGAAAAGACCAAAATGGATGTCAGAAGAGACTCTGAAACTTGTTTTTCAAAATATTAGACAAAGGCATAGAGAATAGATGATGAAGTAAGTGACTTGAACAGAAGATATCAAAGGGCAGCTGAAGTATACAAAGCAAAGCATTACAATGAAATGTGCGAAGACCTGGAGTTAGATAACGAAAAGAGAAGACCACACTTGACATTGCTCAAGCTTGAAGAACCAATTCAAACCTTGAGTTGTAGTACTGAAGAATTCTGTAGATAAAATTTTGAACAATAGTGTAAGCATCACAAGGATTGGAGGAATACACAGGAAACACTGTGCTAAGAAAAGAGTTAGTCAACACTGAACCATTTCAGAAAGTAGCACATAATCAAAATGCAATGGTAATGAAAGAAGAAGCTGTACTGAAGGCTTTGGTTAAAGAAAATCATATCCCAGGAGTTGATGGAATCTCAATTGACATGTCCCACCAAACAGGTGCAGCTCTGGACTCTCTCACTGTAAGTAAACCAGGAAATTGGAAATAAGAGTACTTGGCCAACAGACTGAAAGATATCCTTAATTGTGCCCATTCCTAAAAAAAAGGTGATCTAACTGAATTCAGAAATCATTGAAGAATATTATTATTGTTACACTCAAAGGAAATCTTGCTGAAGATTATTTTTAAATGGCTGGAGCAGCATCTCACCAGGGAACTGTCAGAAATTTGAGCTAGATTTAGAAGAGTCTGGAGAAGAAGTGATATTTTCTGATATCAGATTTTGGCTGAAAATAGAGAATACCAGAAAGATGTTTACATGTGTTTTATTGACTATGCAAAGATGTTTAACTATATGGATCATAGTAAATTGTAGCTATCATTGATAAGAACAGGAATTTCCAAACATTTTATTGTGCTTATGCAAAATCTGTTCATAGACCCAGAACAAGGTTTAAAATCAGGGGGAAAGGGTATCAGAGTTGTAGCCTTTCTTGTGCAATCTGTAGGCCGAGCAAATAATTCTAGAAGCTGGACTATATGAAGAAGAATGTGACATCAGGACTGGAGGAAATCTACCAAAAGAACAAAGTTGTTATCGTGAAGTAAATGCAATTTCGGTACTCCTTGGAGGCAAAGGTGGTGAAACTTTGGGCATGTTGTTAGCAAAGTTCAGTCTTTGGAAAAAGGCATTAGGCTTAGAAAATTAGAAAGTCAGTAAAAGCCCTCAGTAAGGTTGATTGACATTTGTTTATAACAGTAGACTTTGCATGGAAGAGAAAGGAGGATGGCTCAGGGTAGGGCAAGGTTTTAATAATCTGTGGTTTACAGGGTCACTTTGTGTTGTAGTATACCCAGTAGCACCTGCAAGAATAACATGGGTCTGCTGCTGTACTACATAAGCTGCTTTTATTACTGTGACTGTGTAGTAGGTTTCACGTTCAAGAAGTGTAAGGCTTCCTACTTTGCTTTTCTTCTCCAGTCTCTATCATCATAAGTCAGAACCACCTTATAACTTTCCTTCCAGTGGGTTTTTGAAACTCTTAATACTACAGGAGATTTATCATCTTTCTTCTTAGGAGCTCTTGGTGGATTTGAACTTTTAAGGAGAGATGTAGCTTTGGGGTAGCAGTGCAACTGCTTGTCCAGGATCTCTTTCCTTTCCATACAAAGTTGTTTGTTAATTACTTTTTCTGTCATTGAGGAATGAAGACAGAATCTGAACTGGGATTTTACTGTGTAGATGACTTTTGATAATATTGTCATTTCTGCAACACTAAGTCTTCCAATCTATGAGTAGTATATATTCTTCCATTTATGTAGGTCTCTAAGAAATGCTTTTAATGTACTACTCAAGATAATAGTTGACTCACACAGCCTAGATAGTGTTATGTTTTTCTGACCCATATGGTTTACTCACACAGTCCAGATAATATATGTTTCTTTAACCCTGTCCTAAATTTTCTCATCTTTCCAATCTGTGCTTTTAAAGGGACTGATTCAAAGAGCTAATCTTCATTAAAATGGAGATGTAATCAAATCTTTATTTTCTCCACCCATGTATTCAGGACATTTTTGTTGGGCGGTCCTAAATCGTGGAGATAGAAGGAGGGAGAGGCAGAGGGAAGAGGGAGAGGAGAGGGAAAAAGAGAAAAAGAGCATATGATACTGAAACTGAGACTGTGTGTCGGTATGCTCATTCACTTGCCACATTGGGTTATTGAGGAAAGCTAGGAAAACCTTCCTAGACAGGGTAGTAGAATCATGATGGAAAAGGGTAGAAATTTACTAATCTAGCGCAGTTTTCCAACAGCATAAACATCATTGAGCTAAGATCTCAAGGAGTGGGAGCCTGAGTTCAGCAGAGTTCTTTGTGGCATAGTGTGAGTATTTTGGCTCTAAAATGCTTTTCTATAAATGTCTGATAAAAAAGGAGCACTCTGTTTTCAAGGTATTAGTTAGGTAGAGTGCTCTCTCTGTAGTTGTTTTGATTTAAATCACAGATATGCCACTTGCTAACTGGATGACTTTGCATATAAAAGTTATATAAGCATTTGCTTTGTAATAAACATTAGTCAGTGTTGCTCTCATATGTTTCTGTCCGCTAAATAGATAATTTCGACTAGATAATCAGCCTAGTAGAGTACTGAAGGAAAAAAATTTAAGAAGGATGGGAAATAATCTGCTTAAGTTATTTATGTTTTATTCAACCAAGCAAATGGACTGCCGTTGACTTAAACTTTATTGATAGCACACTTTCATTGGGTTTTCAGGGCTGTACATCTTTATGAAAGAGATTGCTTCTCTTCGGTGGAGTGACTAGTGGATTAAAAACAAGTTAGCATTTAGGTTTGCAGGCAAACACTATGTCACCAGGACTCCTTTTTTACACCACAGAAGAATCTAAATGCTGTTGTAGTTGGAATTTTCATTAAATAAAGTTACTGACTTGACATACTTTTGTATTGTGTCCCCCTTGCAGCATTCAGTATTTTGTAAAATCTGGCTACAGTAGACTGTTGTTCTTAAGAAGTATCAAGATGGGGATAGATAGATAGATAGATAGATAGATAGATAGATAGATAGATAGGAAAGAAAGAAGGGAGGAAGGGAGGAAGGGAGGAAGGGAGGAAGGAAGGGAGGAAGGGAGGAAGGGAGGAA
>NW_006399758.1:9245134-9250283 GCF_000299155.1 Elephantulus edwardii | reverse complement strand
AAGGAAGGAAGGAAGGAAGGAAGGAAGGAAGGAAGGAAGGAAGGAAGGAAGGAAGGAAGGAAGGAAGGATGGATGGATCAAGATGGAACGTACTCCTAGCTGAGCCTCTTGTGGCTTTTCAGAGACTGTAAATCACAGGAGAAGAGACTGCCCATCTTTCTCTAACACAGTAGGTTATGAGCAATGTAAAACAGAGGGCAAACTTCTGCAAGGCAGAATTAGTATTCTTTATAGTGTGGCAGGGGGCAAGACAAGCAGAAAAGGAAGGTAGAAAGAACAGCTAATAAGCAGTCTGATGCCATTAATGTAGCTCTCAATGTGGCTTCCCTGAGCCCAATAGGTCCTAAAGTGTTAATTCAGGTTTCTTTAGGTTTGTGCAATTGGTAAGCCAAGTAGAATGTCAGATTTTAATGGGCTTTTACTGGAAATTTGGAATTTTGCGTAGTAATACCAATTTCTTGTAAATTCCTGAGCAGTTGTGATTGACAAATCGATTTCCAACTAATGCTAAATTGGGAGAATAAATTATTTTTCAGTCTTCTTTTCATTCAGCCACTTAGATTTTGTTGAGGAAAATGCAAGAAGAGATTGAAAAGCCATGGTAGAAGCCCAGTGGACCTGTTTTTTTTCAGGACTTCATTAGAGTAGTGTTGATTGTAATGTTTGATGAAAGAAAGGTAGCTCTGGTGGTGTAGTCTGTAGCAAGTTTTGCTGCTTACTTAAAGGCTGAACCTCTGTGACAATTTGAATCCATTGGAGGTTCCTAGGAGAAAAATGAGCTGTCTGCTCAAGTATGATTTACAGCCTCTGAAACCTGCTGGAGGGTCAGTTACGAGTTGGTTCCAACTTGACAGCAATGAGTATATATTACTTGATAGGGAGAGAGGTAGAGACATGTTGGAAATGTTTTGTTCAATTCTTTTTAAAGGTTTTGATTAGAAAATAAAATCTAGAATATTTAGTTGGGTAATAAGATTGGCATAGGATAAACCAGGGTTTAGGGCTGTTGTGCATATGGTTGCTATGAGTTGAAGGCCACTCAACGGCACATAGCAACAACAACAATAATTTAATAACTTGTAGAATATGTGCTTTTTGACAATTTTTATGCTTAATGTGTTGGGATTATTATTTTAAAATATTTCCCCCCTAAAATGTAATTCTCATTTTAGCAATATAATTTCATTTTATTGTAATTATTTTTAGAAATGTTTTTTATCATAAATATTTAGTAAAAGCTTATAAAAAATTAAAATAATGCTCTCTTATTCTCTTTTGAAGCGTTGTCTAAAAATGATATCTTATATGATGGAGAAAATAATGACCTGGAGGAAAAACCACAAGACATTGTTCAGAGCATTGTAGAAGAAATGGTGAACATAGTCGTTGGAGGTAGGATGCTTCACTTTAAAGTAGTTTATTCTCTCTTGTTGAGCTTAATACATGGATGATATCTTTATAATATATCGAACAAAAATGGAAAAATTTAAAACTCTCATTTTATTTTCTTGGTAATTTATAAGGAATTATTAATTTTTTTAAGAAAAACCATTAAATAACTTTGATTTTTAAAAAGTAATATTCCTCATTCTTCAGTTAAAATCATACCTTAAATTTACTATCCCCCACTCATACTATAATCGACTCAAGAAAAGAGTTGATGCCATTTCATTGTGTTTTTGTTCTCATTAGGAGAGGGCAAGCCTATATTTTTCATCTTTAGATTAGATATTAAATTGACATTTGGTTTTGAATATTTCATCATTATATGTTGGGAAGTAATTTTTTACACATTTATTAACATAGACCAAGTTATAGTTACTATAAAGTTAGTTCTTATTTTATGACCTATATTACTAAAAATATGTTTTAAAATTTGTGAGGGAAGATTTACCCACAGATAGAAACAATTGTGGAACATTGATAGTCAGGGACCAGGAGGGTCGTGAGAGGGAGCTAGTGAATGGATGGTAAAATGAAGGGAAAGGGAAAGGACAGGCAGTGAGGTTTCAAAAGGACAGTGCAAATAATGTCATTATATAGCTGTAATTATTGTTCTAAAATGAACTGTCTACGACTGAATGAAAACCAGTTTGAAAATTTGTTAGAAATTTCATTTACATTTTTCATAAATAGTACTATACACGAGATTCGATTTGAAGCTAATCTATTGACATTTATTTAATTCATGGTTCTTGCACAGAAATGCAGTACTTGACTTATATATATATTTCTCTTAGAAGAATGATTTAGTGAAATGAATAAATAGATTCATGCTGCTCTTCTATCACTGTTTCATTTTAAATATACTTTAGCGAATTCAGGTGTATTTTTTGTATTTTTTCCTTATTTTAGATATGGGAGATGTGACTACGGTAAATGTAAATGCAGATGGCAGTGTTGGAACTTTAGAGGATGGTAGTGATAGTGAAAATATTCAAGCAAATGGAATACCTGGAACACCCATTTCTGTTGCATACACACCATCTTTACCTGATGACAGATTATCTGTCTCGTCCAATGATACTCAGGTAAGTAGTGAGGGCTATATTTTTACTAATCTTAAAGATATCTCAACTGTCCACAGTTTATAGAGATTATCTTCAGTTGATGATGCTGACAAATTTCTGTTCAGGGAAATAAAAAACAAACAAAACAAACCCACACCTTTATTTACTCATTAATACAAATCTCAGCTGTTAATTCCTTTTCAGGGTTGAGAGCTGAATTTCTGACTTTATAGTGTGTGATATGGGTTCCAGTATTGCCATCACCTCTGCACAATGGAAATGACATTGGAAAAGAAACATTCTCATCAGTTACTTACAGAATATTTTTAGTATTGTGGAGAAGGAAGGAATTCTCAGAAATTTAGGGAACTTTAACTTACTTTTACTAAAAGCTGTAATTAGATCACTAGCAAGCCCTTTCATCATTCCTGCTATACATTATGCAAGTTTTTATCCTATCTTTTTAGATAAAAGAGTTTTACCTTAAGCTAGCACTGGTGGCCTAGTGGTAAGAACCTACATTGCAATCCCAAAGGCACACGGTTCGAAGCCACCAGCTCCTCTGCAGGAAAAGGATGAGTAGTCTCTTCCTGTGTGATTTACTACCTCTGAGAACCCACTAGAGAGTCAGCTATGTATGGGTTAGTTCTGACTAGACCACACATAACAACAGCCCTAACTTAGAGTAATACTCCAGAACAGGGGGCAGGTTTTCCTGGCCTTGTTGACCTAAAGCAGATACTAGCTTTTAAACATGACCCGGACAATCTGCATTGTCTTAAGTTTGCTCAAGAAAATAGAAAAATTCAATTATATGTAAAAAATATGTAGTGAATAAATGAAAGCATAGTTTAAGCCTTTGAATGTCGTGTTTTGTCAAATCATGGTAAGCCATTGTTTTTTCAGTGGTAAGCCCGAGAATTTTTAAGAATTGTTAAAAGTTTATTTGGTGGCAAAGAAGAACCACTAAAGAATAATACAATTTTTTTTCCTATGTATTAGTTTATTGGCAAGGGTTGGGTTGCTGTATCAGACTAAAGAAATATAGTATGACAAATTCTTCATCTGGTTCACTTCTGCTAGGTGAGGTAAGCCCAATTATTTTACAAAAGAGATACAGTACTTTAGAAGAGTAAAATTATTTATAATTACAAATGTCTTTATTTTCATTGTATATTAACTTATTTAGGAATCTGGAAATTCTTCAGGACCTTCACCTGGTGCTAAGTTTTCCCACATTTTACAAAAGGATGCCTTTCTAGTATTCAGGTCATTATGTAAACTGTCAATGAAACCACTGTCAGATGGACCACCAGATCCAAAGTAAGTCTAGTTGTTTAGCCTGAGTTATAGAATTTGTTCTGTTTTATTTATTTCAGTTTTAATAAAATATTTTTATTTTATTCTCCTTGTCATGTAGGGCTCAACTAAAAATTCTAGGGCTGTTTTCAAGAGTCCTTACCATTGAGTTGACACTGACCCTTCAGTGGGTTTTCAAGGCTTTCAGTCTCATAGGAGATGATTGCGATTGCTTATCTTTCTCTCTTGGTGCTACTGGTGAATTGAACTACGAGCGAGGCTCGGCCTTTGGGTTAGCAGCACAACTCCCTGCATACCAGTCCACTACCACTCTCTAGAGCTATTTTAGTCTTAGGTTAAAAAACGAGACAGACAAAACCAAACATGTACTGAGAAACAGTTGAGTTTCAAAACTGGTATTTGAGGTATACACCCTGTTTCCCATAGATTACAGACAGTATTACAGAAGCTTCCCATATATTTTGTGTTCATTAAACATTACTGTATAATTTATTGAGTGAATTAATGAGTATATAAATGACTGCGTGAATGAAAAGTTATTTTTAATCTCAGTACTGTAAGTAACTTTGGAGCTTAACTAGCTCTGCTTCATCAGCTTCATCTAGTGATAAAACCTGAAAGAAGTTAAGTCCTAAAAGTGATTACAAAAGATAAATACATGTATTCATCATGGTTTAACAAAATGCTGTAGGAAGTAGCTTAAGATAGTCATTTGACTAGTTTTGCCTTTTGCAGCTTCAGTTAGAACTTGCTCATGAGTAAGTGATGGTTTGTTTCACAGTCAGCACCTGGCTGTTAAAGTTGCAAATCAAAACAGTGATGAGATAACGTTTCAGTAACAGAAGGAAAATTTTCTAAGAAAACAGTAAATGCTGGCAATGGGGTGGAAAAATGGAACCCTCATATACTTTTGGTAGGATGTGAAATGGTGTACTCACTGTATAAGACAATATTATCAGTAACTAGATAATAGACATATGTTGAGTAAAGAGAAAAGCAGCACACAATAAAGGGATAATTGGCACTATATAATTAAAGACAGGGTGGACACAGAGGTACACAACAGATCTCCTCATCTTTCTCCCGTGATGTGAAGCAGTTCGTGGATTCACACTGTGTGCCTTTAGGTTGGCAGTGCAACGCCTTACTGCTGAGCCACCAGAGCTCCTTAAAATTGTTAGTTCATGGGTGTTTCTAACTTTATTCACCTGAGCATTTTATTGTAATATGTTTGTTGCCTATATTCTTAAACCAAGAAGAGCCATACTGTAAATGTTACTGTATAATTATGAGGCATGTAATTGGCTCTATGTTTCTTC
>NW_006399758.1:9230120-9237694 GCF_000299155.1 Elephantulus edwardii | reverse complement strand
TGACTGGGATAATTGGGATGGGAGTGTCAGAGACAGTGCGATTGGCACAGGACAGAGCGGAGTTTAGGGCTGTTGTACATAGGGTCGCAATGAGTCGCAAGCGACTCGATGGCACATAACAACAACAACAACCCTTCACCCATCAAATTTTGTGCCCTTGTGATTCACCACCCCCCTTCACCTCACCCTCTGCTCCCACCTTGACCCCTTTTGATCCTCATACATGTTCTATAATAATCGTCTTATACTGTATTTGTCGTTATGGAACAAATGTTCTTATGGGACTGAGTTAGTTCCAGATACAGGTTTTGTATGGGCACAGTCAAGTGTTCTGGGATTCCCATTCTTTTCATGGTTAGCCATAATTTATTGTGATCTACACCATCAATGCCTTTGCATAGCTAGTGAAACACAGATAAACATTTTCTAGTACTCTCTGCTTTTGGCCGAGATCCATCTGATATTGGCAGTGATGTCCGTAGTGCCACAGCCTCTTAAATCCATCTTGTATTTCTGGTAGTTCTTTGTTGATGTACTGTTCTGGTAGCTTTGGATAATTTTGCTTGTGTGATAGTAGTGATACCATTCAACAAGTTCCACATTTTTTGATCACCTTTTTTTGGAATAGGAATAAATAAGCATTTTTTGCAGTCAGCTGGCAAAGGTGGATGTCCTTCAGATTTCTTGGCACAACCTGGTGAGCACTTCCAGGTCTGTCTCTGTCTTTGAAATATGTCAATTGACAGTCCATCAGTTTCTGGGGCCTTGTTTTTTGCTAAGATTTGAGTGAAACTTTATAAAGCAAATTGCTTTTCTATTCTGCTCTTCATACACATTTCTGTTTTATGACATTAATTAAAATATCCAGTGTAACCACATTCTCCCATTTCCTGCCTGTGATTTCCATTAATCCTTTTATCCTATCCTTCTTATCATATGAGCTTTAACCTTGAGCTGGACTGCTCTTTTAATTTTATTGTTTGATTATCCTAAGGAGGAAGTAATTCCCTGACAGACCTATTTATTGTTTGGTTGAGTGGTTAGCCACAGGGATGAATTTTGTTACAGGCTGCCTGGAAGACTAAAGGTCATTGTTTCAGGCATTCCACCTGTTTCTGTTGGACCTGTAAACCCTCACCTTTTTATGTTTTTGCTTGTTTGTGTGTTGTTGTTTTTAAACATTTCCCCCACTCCATCCAGAATACTGTGATCTCTTTTAGAATGAACTGAGTAGCATCTAGTTCTGATTTCAGACCATGGAAGTTGAAGTTCACATATTCATTAGTCCTTTAGAATAATTGTTTCAATACACTTTTGCTTTTCTTCTTATTTTTCCAAACAGGAACAATAGTTGCATCTTAGATGACTGTGCACAGACTTTTAAAACCCAGTCACTACTCACCAAAGTAGAATGTAGAATATTGTTTTGTGGATTTTTGTTGTTAGGTGAATCTAGGCAATTCAAAATCATGTCATCCTGTGTATGTTAGGTTGAAACTGTGCCTGATCCTGTGCCATGCTTTTAAACTATATTGTGCTGCTGAAGCCCATTGTTGTAATCACTGTGTCACTACCTTCTTGCTGAGGGTCTTCCTCTCTTATGCTGACTCGTCACTTCTTCAAGCCTGATTTCTGCCAAGAACTGACCCCATGTGATAAAATACCCTAAGTATGTGAGATGATGTTGACTATCTGCCCCCAAGGAGCACTGCGGTTGTGCTTCTTCTAGGATGTATTTGTTTATTGTTTTGGCAATCCATGGTATATTGAATACTCTTCATTTATACTCTAATTCAGAGGCGTCTCTCTATCTTCAGCCTTCATTATTCATTTTCCAGCCTTCATTATTCATTTTCCAGCATATGAAGCAATTGAAAATACTATGCCAAAGACCAGGCACACCTTAGTCTTGAAATTGACATCATTCCTCCCCAGCCCTTTGAAGAGGTCCCTTGACAGTAGATTTGCCCAATGCAACACATATTTTTACTTCTTAACTGCTACTGTATGGATATTGTTAGTAGATCCAAGGAAAATGAAATTTTGACAACTTATCTCATTGGTGCACGGGTGAGGATGTTTGTTTTCTTCATGTTGCGGCGTAAACTATACTGAGGACTATAGTCCTTGGTCTTCTTTAATAAGTGCTTCAAGTCTTCTTTCTGAAAGCCAGGCTGTGTTCTGTGCATAGCACAAGTTGTTAATAAACTTTAATCTTGATGCCACTTTCTTCTTCAAATAATCCAGCTTCTCAGATGATTTACACAGCATACAGATTGAATAAGTGTAGAGAAAGGACATAGCCCTGACACTCACCTTTTCTGACTTTAAACCATGCAGTATTCTCTTAGTCTGTTCAAACAGTGTGCAGATTAGCATGAGCAAAATAATTGTTCTGGATTCTCATTCTTATCTGTGTTATTATCCATATTTTGTAATTGCAGAGTCAGTAACACAAAAGTAAATCCTCATTTTCTACTCTTAACCAAGATCCATCTGACATCATCAGCTCCTCCAACAGCCTCTTCTGAATCTAGTTTGAATTTCTCTGTTTAATGTCCTGCTCCATTCCTTTTTCAGTAATCTTCAGGATTTTACTTTGTGTGTGATATTAATGGTAAATTTCAATAATATGATCACTTTCTTTTTTTTTTTTAGAAATGGGCACAGATAGGGATCTCTTCCAGTCTCTTGACCAAGTAACTATCTTACAAATATCTTGGCATTGACTACTGAGCAAGGACAGAGCTGCACCTGTTTGCTAAAACACTTCAGCTGGCATCCCATCAGTTGCTGGAGTCTTTTTTCTTAATGCCTTCAGTGCAGCTGGACCTCTTCTTTCAGTATTCTTGATTCTTGATCATATGTGACTTCCAGGATTACTCAGCATCAGCCAGTTATTTTTGTTGACTTTGTTTCTTTCACTCACTTCCACCATTTTTTATACTTTCCTCACCATTCCATATTTTATCTATAAAATCCTTCAACTCGAGCCTTTCTTTTAATGTGCTTTTCAGTACATTCACCTTGATAAATGCTAAGAAATGCTAAGCTTGTACTTCCTTTTTTCCCCTAACTCTAGATCTTCTCACATTTTGTTATGCTACTTTTCCTTCTCAAGCTGCCCAATGAAATTTCTGTGCAGCAATCTTATTTCACTGGTGGTTCTTTTATTTATCTTCTCTGCACTGAAGAGCAAGTTACAGAGTCTTATGGCATTTCTTTGGACCATGTTTTTCCTTTCTTATCTTTCTTGTTGATTTTTTGTTTTCTTTGTGGATGATGTGTTCTACAATTTGTCTAGTCTTTGTTAGTGTTCAGTGCATGAATTCTATTCTTGAGATGGTTTTAAATTTAAGTGAGATAAACTAAGTTTGTGTTTTGGCTCTGTGGGCTTATTTCATATCCCTCAAGCTTCATTTTCAACTTGTGTATGAGCAAATGATGGTTTGTCCCCTTTTGTTCCTTGATCTTGTTTTAATTCCTAATACTGTACTTTTCCACTCTCTCTTTACACAGATGGGTAGTGAGTGTGATTCCTGTGTGTTCTAGCTGCGTCTTTATTGTGTACTTTTTAAAAAAACAACACCCCACCATAATGTACAGGGATTAAATCATTGGGTATTAAAAATTCCATCATGTGGTCTCTGGCCTCATTTCTGTCAGTGAGGCCGTATTTGTCAGCTGTCTTAGTCTTTGTTTCCAACTTTTGTGTTGCAGTCACCACTTATTATTATTGCTTCTTGATTTCACGTTTGGTCAGGTTCAGCCTGCAGAATTCTCAGTTACATCATCTTTGACTTTTATGGTCCATGCTTGCATTTGAATAAATTGTGCTTACAGCTTTTTCTTGTATGTTTATGGATATTGTCCTAGTACTGACAGCTGTTTACTTCAGGAAAAACATTGAAATGTTCTTCCCCCTGCCACACCCCCCAACCCTGAGGTACCATTCCTCTTCAATTTGTCATTCTCAGCATCGGACCATACGATTGTCTGATTTAGAATGGGCAGTTCTAGTCCACGTTGATGTTACTGATGCCTAGGTTGTTGATCTTTATGCATTCCATCTCACTTTTAACAACTAATTTTCCTCAATTACTGTTCATATTTTATATATTACAAGTACATATTAATAATGGATGCTTGCAGCTGTTTCTTCTCATTTTCATTTCAGCCACAGCAAATGAGTTTACTAAAAGTTGATTAACATTAAATATTCTAATAAGCATATTTGCTTCATTATTTGTTTTTCATTTGTGTATTTGTATGTTTTTTTTCTCCCTAATTGTTATTTTGGTTAAATATATGTAATGAGATGTTTGTAATTTACTACTGTTTATTTCCAAAACATGCATTAACCCCAAAAGAATCTCTGTACCTTTAGCAGTAACTCCCCATTCTTTCCTGAACCTCTCCCTTCGACCTTTCAAAAACAAGCTCAGACTCACTGTCATCTAGTCAATTCCCACCCACAGTGATCTTTCATCAGCCTTCCAAGGTGTGAGTCTTAATGAGAGGAGACAGCACACATTCTCCCATGGAGCAGATGTAGTTTGGAGCTGCCAGATAAGTTCAGCCTTTTGGTTAGTAGTGAGATAGATATTGTGTATGTTAACTCCAGCAGAGCTCTTCTACCCAATCCAGGAAACCACTAAAAAATGAATGATTTTAACACTTTAAAAAGATTGCACATGACAAAAAAAAATCTGTGATGTAATTTACATGATGTGCTTTTCTTTTTTCCTAAGAGTTTTATTTCTTGTCTATTTAAAAAGTTTATAAACGTTAGTGGTACTAGGAATTCTCTTTGGAACAGCCCAGCCAGTTCTTATAGTATGCTTTTTTTTTTTTTTTTTTTTACATTTCAGGTCTCATGAGTTACGATCCAAGATCCTTTCGTTGCAATTACTTCTGTCCATTCTGCAGAATGCAGGACCTGTTTTCAGGACTAATGAGATGTTCATTAATGCTATTAAACAGTATCTTTGTGTTGCACTCTCAAAAAACGGAGTGTCATCTGTTCCAGAGGTTTTTGAGCTTTCTCTTTCAATATTTCTTACATTGTTGTCAAACTTCAAGACACACTTGAAGATGCAAATTGAGGTATGTTTTGCATTTAGATATTAAGATGTAAGTTTACTATTGATGATCTCATCTGGTTCATGACAAATTAGTTTTAATGCACTAGATAGCTCTTGTCAAAATGTGACTAAATACTCCATTTAAAAACAAATGATTCTCATTCAACCCAGATGTGCTTAGGAAATGCTATCTACAGGCTATATGAAACACTAGGAATACAATTACCCTAAATAATTACCCTAAATGAGACAAAGCCCTTGCCTTCAAGGAATTTAAATGAGGTTGATTCAAAGTGTCATTAATTTGATCCTCACATTACCTTTTTCATTGTGCATGACAACAACAAGTATATGGTGCAGAATAATAAATTTGATTCTGATTTGCACAGTGGTCACATTGTATGTAAAGAGGTTAGTATTGTAGTTATTAACCTTTGAGTCAGAACCAATTCATAGCTGACCCTCCAGTGGATTTTCAGATGCTGTAAATCACTTGGGAGGAGATTGCCCATCTTTTTCCTGTGGAGCAGCGAGTGGATTCAGACCAGGTGTTTATCGTTGGCAGAATAAGGTCACCAGAGCTCTCTAATGAGGTTTATACAGAGCTCAATTATTCTTGAAAACTTTCAGTATCTGTTGCCATCAGTACTTGAAAAAGCTTTGATAGCTTTTGACAGTTTTTTAGTCTTTGTAAAAACTGAATTTTTTAATAAAGAAACTGTAAATTTGCTAAGTGAAATCAGTCACAAAAAGACATATATCATTTAAGACCACTCTTTAAAAAACTAGAGGAAGATATATTAAGGAAATATGGAAAATAGTGGTTTCTGCCTTGCATTTTTTATTAGCATCTAAATTTTGTGTTTTATTGGCTTAATGGCTTCTTTTAATATTTTAAAAATACTGAGTTGAGATTTAATTATTCTTTTAGAAAATAATTTTTTTTGTGGTTCAGTTTTCACTTTTACATAATGTTTGATAGGAACAGCAGATTGCTTTTTATTTATATTAAGCATACATTTAATCATATTCATGATTAAAAAAATTGTAGCAGCATATACAAAAGACATTTATTCTAGAAATTCCACCCTATTAAAATACTAATGATCCTCTATTGGTATCTATCTATTAAAATTTATTTATAACATTATAATGGAAGTAAAATACAGCCTTAATATTATGGGGTTTTTTTTAGCCTTAGTTTTTAAGTTAAGTATTTTACTTGGTCCATATTTTTGGATAGGGAAGGCTTTATAGAAATAGTTCCTGGTACCTCAGTGTTGAGTTTTAGAAGTTTATCATATTTCTATTAAAAGAATACAAGACATTTAAACTAGAAATAGTTACTGTTTTTAGATAATCTTCCCACTTACTTTAGGTAGTATAAATAAAACATTTATAAAGCTGCCTGTTTTTATTATATTATATTATTATATGTTTTACTTATTATGTTTTATTATTATTGTATTATTATATTACATCTTATGGTTTTTTATGTTGTACTTAATGTAACAGTAAAGAATTTTAGTAGACTGTGCAATTATTTATAGACTTTTGAACACTATGATGCTTACCCTCTTTGCACCAAATTTTTTTTTAAAAATTCCCTTTGTGATTGCTCTTCTTACAGGGTAAATTTGATACTAAAAATTTCATTAACATGAAAGAAAATACTTCTAAGAAATTTGTTCATAAATGATTAATTTTTATTACAAAATAATTTTCTATTTTAGGGTTCTTAGAAATATTTTATTTATTTTACTTTATTACTTTGTGTGTGTGTACCGTCAAATCAGATCTGACAGGTACATGAGGAGATTGCCACTCCTTCTCCAGCAGAGCATTTAGTGGATTCGAACCGTGTACCTCTGGGATTGCAGTGCAGCTTCTTGCCACTAGGCCACCAGAGCTACCTTTATTTTAGTTTTTTTAAGTGACTGTTTTTTCTGTACACTTTGTATTGCAACGGGATTATCAGGATAAAATGAGATAAGTGTAGATATGCTTTTTTAAATAATAAATTTATTTAAATACAAGATGAGTTATGTTTCACCTTAAAAAATCTGAACTGAAGAGTGTAGAGAAAAATGTTATAAAGGATCCCCAAGCCAATCTTTGAGGGATCAGCTTGTATTATAATTGATTACTTTTGGATTTATAATACATAATATCTCACAAATATCAGTGTGTTCTTTTTCTTCATTCTTTTTAATGACACTTTTTGTAAATAACTTGTAATATGAAAATTATTTGCTCTTGAATTAAACTTTATTTCATTAGATTATTATCACCTTTCTGCTTGGTATTATTTAGTGTAAAGAAGAGAAAGAAAGTATTTTAGGGTTTTTTATGTTTTTTAGATAACAGAGATAGCCAGCCACTATGGGACTTAAATCTTTTTTATTGTTGTTGTTGTTGTTGTTATATGACATCGAGTCATTTGCTACTCATAGTGACCCTATGTACAAGAGCTCTAAACACTGTTCTATC
>NW_006399758.1:9227573-9230020 GCF_000299155.1 Elephantulus edwardii | reverse complement strand
ATCGGGATGGGTGTGTCAGAGGCAGTGCGGTTGGCGCAGGATAGAGTAGGGTTTAGGGCTGTTGTGCATAGGGTCGCTATGAGTCGAAAACGACTCGACGGCACATAACAACAACAATAACAACATACTTAATGCTTTTGAATTCCGCATTTAGAATGAACTTAAAGTACCAAATACTAGGGCAGATATGTATGTGCTGCATTTATTTACTATTCAGCAGAGCTGGAAAATGACTGACAATCACAGAAGAATAGATAGATGTCTTTGAGTCGTGGTGCTGGAGAAGAATCTTGAACATAGGATGGACTGCCAAGAAAACAAATAGTTCCGTTTTGGAGAAGGGGAAACGAGGTTTCTCCTTGGATTTTAGGATTTTGAAGCTCTGTCTCACAAACTTTGTTTTTCTTTCTTTTTTTTTTTATTATACTAGTTTATTTACAGAATTCAAATGCGTTGTTTTCAAGAACAGATTCTTCCAATTTCCCTCATACCCCCACCCATTAAATTGTACCAACTCCATATTAATACCCCCCACCCCTGCACATCGTCACCGCTCTGCTTCCTCCTCCTTCGATCCTTATACTCATTCTACGGTAATGGTTTTATACAATATTTGTCCTTGTGAGACTTAGTTCACTCAGTATGATACTCTCCAATCCCTCACAAGTTAGGTAATAATTTACAAAATCATTGCTCTTGTGTGCTGCGTAGTATTCCGTTGTGTGAATGTACCATTGGTAAATCAAGCATAGAAAACAGCATGCGTTCACATTTTGCATTAAAAATTAAGCATAACCTTGAAAAGAACAATGCAGATCATAAAATAAGAAAAAAAGGAGGTGACACAAAGCAACTTGATAGCCTCAGTCTTATGAGAGAATAAATTGGGAACAAATAGGTTAGCTTAATTTACTATTACTTCACTTATATATTGAAATAGGAAATACAATGTGAGTGCTGACAAATACACTGTATTTTAAAAGTAAATCTTTGTAACTGAATTACTGACATAGATGCTTAAGTTTTTCTCTCTCCCAGAAAACATTTCCACATTCTTTTCCTATTGAAATTTCAAAGAAAAATTGTATGAAATATAAACTTAAAAACCAAAACCACAAAAATAAAAAGTTACATTGACTCAATTACTATTCTAAAGAGACTGAAAGAAAAATTGTATTTCTGATATTTGATTACTAAAGTGCTAACTCTTGATGATATGTTTGGAATTTACATAAATTTTACAGAAAAATATTTTTATGCAGAAAGCTTTGTTTTCCAGCTTTCTATTACAAAAGTTTGAATAAAGTACATAGAAATGATGGTATATGAATAATGGCACATTTTGTTTGCTATGTGCCGTTAAGTTATAGCAACCCTATTCACACTAGCTCTGAACCCTGCTCTGTCCTGAGCGAATCTTTGTCTCTGACACACTTACCCTCTGTGATATCCTTCTCCAAAGAGTGGTCTCTCCGGGATACATGCCCACAGTATGGGAGATGGTGCCTCAAAGTCCTTGCTTTCAAGGAGAAGCTTGGTTTTATCCTCTCAAGGACAGACCTGTTCTCTTGGCAGGCCATGGTATGTTTACTAATCTTCTCCAGCACCACAGCTCAAAAGTATCAGTAATTCTTCTGTCATCTTTGGTCATGGTCTAGCTCTCTGGTGCATAGCAAGTAATTGCAAAGACCATACCCTGCATCAGGCACACCTTAGTCTCCAGACTGACATCCTTGGTCTTCAGGACTCTGGAGAGGTCCCTGACAGCATATTTCTCAAATATAACTCATCTTTTGATTTACCAAATGCTGGTGCCAAGAGTGTTGATTGTGGAACCAAGCAAGCTGAAATTAACAATTTCCATCTCTTCTCTATCATGATGTTGCCAGTTGGCCCAGTGGTGAGAATCTTCATTTTCTTGATGTTGAGCTTCAATCCATATTGCAAACTGCAGTCCTTGAACATCTGCAGCAAATGCTTCAGGCCCTCCTTAATTTCAGCAAGTATGATTGTATCATCTGCATAAAGCAGCTTGTTAATGAATCTTTCTCCAATTCTGATGCCATATTCTTCCATATAAAGTCCTGCATCTTGAGTGATCTATTCTGCATACAGATTAAAAAGGAATGGAGACAGGACACCTCTCCAATGCACTCCTTCTCTGATTTTTGAACGATGCAGTGTTTCCTTACACTGTTCTAATGACTACCTCCTGGTCCAGATATGGGGGAGGGGATCTGTTTTCTGTTGTTTGGGGTTTTTTTATTTAAAATAAAATTTTTATTTTAAACTGGTTTACTTATAGAGTTCATATGCATTGTTTTTCACACTGTATCTTTCCCATTTCTTTTACCCACCCCTCCCTCCAGTGGCAAAGGAGGTTGAGTTTTCGAGTATGGAACAGTTGTAAGCAGACACTGGTGATTGGAACATGGAATGTGAGAACC
>NW_006399758.1:9150223-9225953 GCF_000299155.1 Elephantulus edwardii | reverse complement strand
AAGCACAGATAGACATTCTTCTGGTATTCTCTGCTTTCTGCCAAGATCCATCTAACATTAGCTGTAATATCACTGGTACCACAACCTCTTCTAAATCCAGCCTGTACATCTGGCAGTTCTCTGTTGACATATTGTTCCAAACATTTTTGGATAATTTTCAGCAGAATCTTGCTTGTGTGTGACATTAATGATATTGTTTGATAATTTCTGCACTCTGTTGGGTCACCTTTCTTTGGAATGGAAACAAAAACAATCGATCATTTCCAGTCAGTGGGCCAGCTGGCTGTCCTCTAGATTTCTTGGCACAACTTAGTGAGCACATCCAGGGCAGTGTCTGTCTGTTGAAATATGTCAATTGGTATGCCATCAACTTCTGGAGCCTTGTTTTTTGCCAGTTCCTTCGGAGAAATTTGAACTTCCTCCTTCATCACCATAAGCTTTTGCTCATATGTCATTTCATGAAATTCTTCTGTGTCAGCCAATTCCTTCTGATACAATGACTCTGTGTATTCTTTCCATCTTCTCTTGATACTTCCTGGATCATTTAACATTCTACCCAAAGTATCCTTAAGTATTGCCACCCGTGGCTTGACTTTGGGTTTTAGCTCCTTCAGCTTAAGAAACGCTGAGCGAGTTCAGCCCCTTTGATTTTCTGACTCCAGCTCTCTGCACATTTCATTATAGTATCTTGCTTTGTCATTCCGGGATGCCTTTTTAAATTTTCTGTTTAGCTCTTTGATTTCTTCCTTTAGCTTTGGTTTCTTGGCGCTCTAATGGTAATATTCAGAGTCTCATCTGACATCCATCTTGGTGTTTTCTTCTTTTTCAGCTTTTGTAATGATCTTTTGCATTCTTCATGAACGATTTTCTTGATATCCTCCCAGAGTTCGTTTGGCCTATTCTCATTGGTGCTCAAGGTCTCAGACCTGGTCCTGATATGGTTTTGAAATTCGAGTGGGATAGACTTAAGATCAAAGTTTGGTTTCCGTGGACTTGATTTAATTTTCCTCAACTTCAGCTTGAACTTGCATATGAGTAGTTGGTAGTCTGTGCCACAATCAGCACCCGGCCTGGTTTTCACTGCTGATATTGAGCTTCTCCACCGAGTCTTTCCACAAATGGAATCTATTTGATTCCTATTCATGCCATCAGGTGAGATCCATGTGTATAGCCTGCGTTTATGTTTCTTATAGAAGGTATTTGCAATGAATAAATCATTGAATGTGCAGAACTCTATCATTCTATCTCCAGTCTTCATTTCTCTCACTGAGCCCGTGTTTTCCAGCTACTGATCCTTCTTCCCTGTTCCCTACTTTTGCGTTCCATTCGCCTATTATTATCAATGCATCTTGATTGCATGTTTGATCAGCTTCTGACTGAAAAAGTTGGTAGAAATCTTCTATTTCCTTCTCTTTGGCTCTAGTTGTTGGTGCATATATTTGAATGATAGTGGTATTCACTGGACTTCCTTGTATGCGTATGCTCACCACATTGTATTTCAGGATGGATCTAGAAATGAATTTTTTAATTATGAAACCAACCCCATTCTTCCTCACCTTTTCATCCTCAGTATAGTAAATCAACAGTTGGCTGATTCAAAATGTCCCATGCCAAGCCATCTTATTTCGCCAGTACCTAACATGTCAATATTTATGCGTTCTATTTCTTTCTTAACAATGTCCAGTTTTTCTACATTCATGCTTCTCAGGTTCTATGTTCCAATCACTGTATCTGCTTACAGCTGTTCCTTCTTCTCTGTATTTCCATTTCTAAGATCTCAGTCTCAATTGTCCTGTCAGCTAGTCCAAGCATTAGTCTAAGTGTGCTCTATTGTACTAAGGGTTTTCGAAGGCCTGTTTTTTCGGAAGTGGATGGTCAATCCTTCCTAGTCTGTCTCAATCTTTAAATATATATAATAGTATCTGACAGACAAGCATTCCACAGCAAAGAGGAGATGAAAGACAATTAATTGCCCAGTTATAGCAATGACCAATAGATTCAATGTTGCTGCCCTCCCACGCTTCCTTACTCCACCACTATCCCTTCCTACTTTTGCCTACAGCATTCAATACCCATCTCCCATTGATTGGTCCGTGATGTGATGGCCTAAGTCTCAAGCCATCAGGATTTCTTTTTTATTACTACTGATTAAAATAGCAGTTATGTTTAATAACAGGCTTACACAGTAGTATAATGTGTAAAAACAGTAACTTCTAAGCATGATAAATTTTCACCCAGATGATAGAAAGAGGCTCTGTTAATGTTGTAAATATGTTAAAGAAATTATCACATGGTAATTTCTTCTAAGGATTTCAAATCTTGGCAGATTTCTTTTGTACCGAATATGCAATAGAAAGCAAAACACAACAATTTCTGGTGCAGTGCAGATAACACGAGCTTCCGTAAGCCATCCACTCATTTATTTTCATTCTCATATTTCAGAGATGGACTTTAAAAGGACTCATGTTCTTGAGAAGCCTGCTTCCACATCCCCACTCTATGGTTTTGTAATGTTTCACTGTGATTGTACATAATCAAATTTTCCCTTAATACCAGGTATTCTTTAAAGAAATTTTCCTGTATATACTGGAAACTTCTACCAGCTCATTTGACCACAAATGGATGGTTATTCAGACTCTGACAAGGATTTGTGCAGGTAATTAAAATTACCTTCCATTATTATTTTTTCTTATGCTAAGATATGTAAATGACCACATGTATTCAGATATGAAGTCAATACTTTATGTTGTTGCAGATGCTCAGAGTGTAGTGGATATTTATGTAAACTATGACTGTGATTTAAATGCAGCAAATATATTTGAAAGATTAGTAAATGATCTATCAAAAATTGCTCAAGGACGGGGCAGTCAAGAACTTGGTATGAGTAATGTTCAGGTAAGAACCTTTGACTTTTTAAAATTTAAACTTTGTCAAAGTAGAGCTACATGTTTATTTTTTTTAAATATTATTTTGCATGTATTTAACTTATCAATTCTTTTGTAGGAATTGAGCTTGAGGAAAAAAGGTTTAGAATGCTTAGTGTCAATTTTGAAGTGCATGGTTGAATGGAGTAAGGATCAATATGTGAATCCCAACTCCCAGACAACTCTTGGTAAGGGGACATTTCGAGTTGTAATTCTCTTTTCATTTTAAGTAAATGATGTTTTGGAGGACAGTTAGCAGATGCCATTAAAACAGTTCATGATCTGTGTACTCATTTTAACTGATGAAGACACATTCCCTGTGAGCTTTAAAAGAATTTTCCAACTATCAAAACTGTATTTCAAAATTTTCCTTGTAATATTTTTAATATCACATTAAAGGAGTCCATATTTCTGCTATTTGTTAAAAGCTGTTATTAGGGGGGGACAACCCTACGTAAAAAACTGATGTGTTTAAGAAGATTGTTTTTGTTTGGTGCTTATTTAAGTAATTCAGAGAATACTCATAGCTTCTGAGCAGCACTAGTGTTACCTGATTATGACTGAATCCAAAAGACCTAGTGAATACTCAGCACTGAAATGGCCATTAAAAAAAGAGCTCCTTCAAATGGTGCAAATGATGTATTGTTTTAATATCAAGATATATTGTCAGAGTATCTGGTATTTTACTTGTATTATATATTAGTCTCTGTTAGATAATCAAGCAACATGGAAATATTTTGCTTTATTAAAAACTTAGTTTTATCTTTCTTATGTTTCTTTTCATTTTTTCCTTTGACAGAATAATTTATTACATTTTCATGTTACAGGTCAGGAAAAACCTTCAGAGCAGGAGACAAGTGAAATCAAACATCCTGAGACAATAAACAGATATGGAAGTCTAAATTCTCTGGAGTCAACATCATCATCAGGGATAGGCAGCTACAGTACACAGATGTCTGGCAATGATAATCCAGAACAATTTGAGGTTCTTAAGCAACAAAAGGAAATAATTGAGCAAGGGATAGATTTGTAAGTATCAGAGTTTAAGGAGAAATACCTATCCAGAATTCTGCCACTCTTGTGCTACATGTATATACTACTTTTAGTTATTTTTTAATTCCTTTCTTATTATTACCACTTTTCAAAGAGTTAAAAAGGTGATTTGTTTTTCTGAATCCACACTTCTGGTGATTTCTTATTCAAATCCATTGTTCATTTTCCCATACAGACTCATAATGTGTTTGAGATCCACTCATATGAATTAATTTTATAGCATATATTGTTTCCTGTTGGTAAAAATTTCATCTATAGTTATGAAATCCTGTTAAGTTTGCTAAGTGAGATATGTTTAAAATTTGGTACTTCTTCTATCTAGCATTATTCCTTACTAGATTTTATTTTGTCTTAGTTGAGTTAGAATCTCACTATTATTATTGATCCATTATAATGGAATTCATTTTATAATTTGATAAAGTGGTCAGCGTACTATCCAACTGGAATACCAGATTCAGATCTTAAAATATCTGGCTTTCCCAACAAATTTTGTGGCATCCATGTCCTTTTGGACTTTGTTTCTATACAATCTCACCATGGTGCTTTCCTTCTTATTGACCAGTGCTGCTTTCAAAGAGATGAGATAGAAAAGATGATATCGCCTTTTATAAATCCCCTCACTCTCTTGATTGCCACATTTGCTGTAACACATATCTCTATAATACTTTCAATACCTTTTGGTCAACGTCAGGACTTTTTCTCACTGTTAGTATGACAAATATTTTTATACATATTCTTTATTATAAATTTTACAAATTGCTTTAGGATGTAGCCAAATTCAGCAATTTTAATTGTTCACTAGATATTTGGAATCAATAATAGGACTTAATAAGGTCTACAGATGAATTCTGAATCAGGTTTTGCCATGGTATCAAACTCTGTTTTGAGGAATGAGCTGAAGCATCTTGAAAGTATAGGTCTGTCTCATCATCAGTCCTTCTCTCAGCCACTGAATTTGCTTTTTGTTTCGTGTTTTGTTTAATATAAACAGTTCCTTTCCATGTGATGTTCTTCTGTGTCTGTTCATTCTGTGATATTGTGCTGTTTTCCCTGCCTGTTGGACCACATCCTCTCTGCCTTTGTTATGAGCTGTATTTCCTCAGTATACATGTCAGCATTTCTGAGATCTTGCTCCTCAGTCCTTTTTTTCCCCTTCTGTTCTAGATGATAATTTTTAAAAATACTGCTGCTGCTGTCCATAAATCTCACCCCTCCCAAATGTGTTTACTGTGACCATCTCTACTAAAGCTGAGACTTTTATCTACCATTGACTGGCAGATATTATTTTCTGACAAGTGTCTTATACTTAGCATGTCCATAGCTAACTCAGTCTGTCTCTCTTTTCCCTGTAAGACCACTTTCCAATATTTTCATCCAAAACAAACGAAACATAGAAAACCTTATTGCTTCTGTGGTTATAATAAGGCCAGTGTCCCCCAAATCTTACTAAATTTGTAAGCCATATTCTTGGAAAAGAGTTTAGATTTCCCTTTCACTCATGGATTCTAATCTGTTATTAAGTCCTAGTCCTTCTTTCTGAATATCTCTGCACTTTGTTTCTTTCTTATTAGACTATCCTCTCTCTTGCCTTGACGTTAATTGGCTCTTCTTTGTCTAGTATTGTTTTCCACTTTTCTCTCCTTCTTTAGGAGAATAGTCTTTCTTTCCTTTTTCTTTTTATGTTTGAATAGCACTTTATTCTTTTTTCTAAATATTTTTCTTATATTTTTTATTTATTTTTTTGTTACAAAATTCATCTGCTTTTTCACAGATAAGGATGCCTGGGATCCCAACTTGTCTCTTCCTTTTGCCTCTCAGTCATTGGTGCAGTTGGTGGGGGGGTGGGGGAGTGGGGGAGGTTCTCCGCTAGTTCATCAGTTCAGTGTAACCAGGGGATTCTCAGCTTGGGTCCGTCAGTGTGGGCAGAATCTTCCACTCTCTCAGTAGTTCATGCCCATCAGTGTAAGCCAGGGTTCTTGGCTCTAAAAAGAGCCTTTGGGTCTTCAGTGTTCAGCTCATTGTGAAGTGCAGAAATAACGAGAATAGTCTTTCTTGAATGAAAATCTGCTTGTGGTTCTCCCTTCTTGCTCTTTGTAGTAAAGCCATAGATAGTATCTTGTAATAGTGTAGAATGCTCTTGAGGATTTGGATCTGCTTGGTTCTATTTCACCTACCCCTTCTCCCTCTCACCTACTGTTACATTACAGGGCTGTTTATTATAATACCATGCTATGTTATACTTTTGTGTGTTAGAACAGTCCTTTTCCACTTAGGATTCCCCCACCTCCACCCCCTTATAAAAGATTTCATTATCCTCGGAGCTTACATTCAGAATCATCTTTTCCAGGAAATACACATGACCATCTCAGTAAATTAGATATTTGTTTTAAGCTAGCTGCTTATTTGACAATCTACACATTTATTACATACTTGTAGTAGTTTTAAAATTGTGCTTGTTTTACTAGAATGAAAACTCCTAGAGAGCAGAGATTGTATACCAGTGAGAAGTTTTAATAGTGAATTTGAACTTAACATTGAAGGTAGAATCATTACTACAGGACTGAGAAGAGCATCCCAGAGAAAGATAATTTCATGTTTATCAACAGATAAACAATCAAGAGAGAATATTTGATGACTATTGTTGAGCAGGCAAAGGAGCTAGGAGTAGCAGGAGGTCAGACAAGAGTTGGATTCAGGTACCAAAGACCTTATGCTTTACATGGGGTTTTGTCTCATTACTGTTGACACTGGCATGCTGTTGAATGATTTTAAGCCATGGAGCAGTGTCATCAGATGACAATTTTTCAAAGATAACTGTGCTAGCAGCTTGAAGGGACAACTGAAGGATGAATTAAACAAGAGACTGGGCAGTCATTAAAAAATGTTTGTAAAAAATAAAACTAGAAAATGAGTTATTTTGAAGCAAAGAGTTATATTTGAATTATATCTTTAAGCATGAAAAATAATTGCCCAGTGACTACAGTAGCTCGGAGGCCAGGCAAATCTGGGAGCAAGAAAATGCCTTCTGTTATGGGAGAGACCCTGGTTTCACAATGAATACATCTTCCGTGGCCAGCCAACAAGTTGTAGTTCAAACCCACCCAGCATCTCTGAGAAGTCCCGGTGATCTGCTCCTATGCAGCTGACATCCTGGGAAACCCTGTTGGTCTGTTCTCTGTCCTGTAAGGCCCCCAGGAGCAGGAATTGACTCACAGGTTGCACAGCAACATAGGTTAGATGGAAGTAGGTCATTGTGGGTGTGGTGAGAGAAAAACCTCAAGTCATTGTGCCAGTCTGATTGGTTTGTACTGTATCCTAAAAACATTGGCTATCCAGAAAAAATTTTATAAAGAAAATAATACTATGAAATGGTAGTTAAAATTGTTCTCAGAATTTAATATGTATATTTTAATAGCAGAATGTAACATGAGCTTAGAAACCCTGAGGATTTAGGAGAATGTGTACTAAATGTATGAGATAATTCATATTCACATCTTTATTCAGATTCATCTATTTCATGGCATTGTTCCTAATCTAATTTACCACTGTAGATGCAATTATAAAATATGCTATACTGTAACAAAAAGTAGTCTGTGAAATGATCCATATCAGTAGTAAAAATAGCTTTTTTTTTGAGACACTTTCCTAGGGAGAACAGAATACATTCTCATTTTTCTAAGTGTTGCTCTCACTCATTCCTGTAGAGTTGGTTCTCTTCATAGTTTATCCTTCATTGAGTTTCCCAGTCTGTAGTCAAGAAATAAAGATACTGCACTGGGAAAATCTGCTGTCAGGGACCTTCCAAAGTGTTTAGGAGCAGTGATGTTGAAGCCTGATATTCACTTGATTCAGGCCTTGGTCTTTTCATTCACTAACTGTCTACCTGACAGAAGGACAGTGAATGACAAAAGAAAATTGATGCCTTTGAGTTATGATGTTAGAGTACTGAATGGACTGCCAAAAGAGCAAACAGATACATCTTGGAGGAAGTGCAGAGTGCTCCTTAAAGGCAAGGACGGCAAACTTTGTCTCAGATACATTGAGCACAGTGCTAGGAGAGAGACATTATACTTGGAAATGTGGGAGGTCAGTGAAAGAGATGAAGACCCTCAATAAGATGGATCGACACAGTGACTGCTTCAGTGGGCTCAAGTATGTCAGAGTTGATGAGGATGGCATAGGATAGGACAGGGTTCAGATCTGTTCATACAGTAAATCGTACTGTACTTGAAGGCACCTAACAACAGTGAAATCATATGGGAGGAGCCAGAGAGCCCTGTGCAGAATAGCTCCCTAAAACTATGCCACTAGCACTCTGCAAGTGCTGTTAATTTATTCTTGTTTAAGATCTTCTCAGGTTAATACAAATGATTTTCTAAAGTTCCTATAACTTTTCCATTATTTAGGTTTAATAAGAAACCAAAGAGAGGAATTCAGTACCTCCAAGAACAAGGAATGCTTGGCACTACCCCTGAAGACATTGCCCAGTTCTTACATCAAGAGGAAAGATTAGATTCTGTAAGAATATTGTTTCATTTCACTTTCATCTTTTCTGTAAAACTCCTTTGCAACCTCTTTAATTGTACATATTTTGACCCCTTTAAGATTCCTCAGTATGTAAAATCTGAAGGAAAAGACAGGTGTTACTAAATTTGCTTTGTAATTTTCTAATCTCAGAAATAGCTTGTATTTTATATGTACATACACATTCTGTTTATTTAACTTTAACTTAGTTAACCTCTTAACCAATTAACTTTGATATTTTAACACATTTGCTTTTTAAATGGCTCTGTGAGACGTATAATGTGCTTTGAGGATATCAGTGTCTGTCTTTTGTTCTTTTATTAGACTCAGGTGGGTGAGTTCCTGGGCGATAATGATAAGTTTAACAAAGAAGTTATGTATGCATATGTGGACCAGCATGACTTTTCAGGAAAAGACTTTGTTTCAGCTCTTCGCATGTTTCTAGAAGGTTTCCGTCTTCCAGGAGAAGCCCAGAAAATTGATCGATTAATGGAAAAATTTGCTGCAAGATACCTAGAATGCAACCAAGGGTAAGAAAGATTAAAAATCAAATGTTAGCAGTTAATTATATGCAAGACACTGCACTTGGGGAGCATGTGGCGGTTCAGAGATAACAGGATATGAACCCCTAACCTCATAGAACTTGTCTGTGATTTGGTAATGATAAAAAAGACTGTAGTGGGAAGTAGAACATAAACCCTGTGAGTGAAAATGAAAAGTGCTGTAGGAATTGGGTGGTTGAGATACGTAAATAAAATTATAAAATATAAACGCTTATAACATGGTATACTTATTTTCCAGACAAACTCTTTTTGCTAGCGCAGATACTGCTTATGTTTTGGCTTATTCAATTATCATGTTGACAACAGATCTTCACAGTCCACAGGTATGCTTTCCTATTAGTAAGCTTTCCATTAAATAGGATAAATTCTTTTCAATTCAATGTATAAGTAGGTCTTACTCTGATTTTGGTATGTGTTGCATAGTTTAAAGAATTCACCAAATTGAAGTATATAATTTGGAGTAGTATACACTCTGTAGTCCATTTTCTGTCGTAATTCCATTTGGACTTTTGTTACTGTGTGCCGTTGAGTAGAAACTGACCCTCCAACCAGTTTTTAGAGAGTAAATCACATGGAAGGAGATGACTGATTTTTTTTTTCCCCACAGAGCAGCTTGTGGATTCAAATAATTTGCCATTGGGATTGCAGCACAGCGTTTTACCACTAAGCCACCAGAGCTCCCTATTAGATTTTTAATTCTCTACTTTTGTTGGTCTTATGATTGATAATATATAAAGTAAAGGATGAGATAGACTGATACGGTGACTGGGACAATGGTGGTTGATGTGTTAGAATCAGTGAGACTGGCTCAGGACAGGTTTCAGAACTGCTGTACATAGGGTCTCTGTGGGTTGCAAGTGACTTTAATGACACATCATAACAACATATTCAACTTTAAGAAGATAACTTTAAAATCTTTTTGTCTCTAGTTAAAAGAACATAGAAAAATGCTATATATAAACTTTTTTCCCCCTTTCAGAGTTTTAGACTCAGCACTAGTACAGAGATTATCAGAGAGATGAATCCACTTCCTAAATTACACAGTTATCAGCTATGATTTGGCTTGTTCCTTCCAGTTGCCCTTCTCCCCTAGACACTTTTCAAACAAATCAGATATTATATCATTTTACCTGTGAAATTATTTTCTCCCTTTTAAACATGTCTCTAAAAAGAGAAAGAATTTAAACATAGCCACAGCATCAACACCCTGGAAAAATAAGCAATTTGAAAATACCGACTATTTAAAACTGTTCAAATTTTGGTTTTAACTAAAAAATTTAGTAATTCCTTCTTCATAAATAGGTCCCTGAATTTCTGATACTACTAGTAGAAGAGTCACACTTAAAGTTTTAGATATTCCATGCTTATTTAAAAAAAAATCACACTTTTATGTACTTGGATTAATCTATTAATAGGAAATTTTTAGTGCTACCTAGGGATAGGCATCTAATAATATTTTTTATTCTTTAAAAGTGAAAGAAATGGTATATTTGCTATTCTGAAATATAACTGAAAATTTTAAATTTATTTAAAACATAGGAGGAAAATTTATAATATGCAAAGTTTTGTTTTGAAATGTTTAAGGTACAATTATATGGAAAATATGTATCGAACATGTGACACAGTGTTAGATACAGCATATTCAACAGCTCTTTATTCATCAAAGATGATTTGATTTTATGTAAACTGTTTTCCCCTCTTCAAATTATTTCACATTTGCCTTTTGATATATTATTGACAATACAGTAAACAAAAATATCTCCCCTTTATCATTTTCATTATCCAGTGTGATAACTTTTTTCCTTGTTTTTTAAGTCATCAACAGTTTATTTTTGTTAGTATCAGAGTTTGTAGCCTTATTAGCTGTTTATAAACTACACATACCTTTGTTTTAAAGATTATATTTTTTAAACCACTTGGTTATAGAAAAGACTCTATCATTGACTCTATATTGTTTGGCTGGTGGGAAGCCTCTTGTTGGAGCCAGTGAGAGCTTAGGGCACAGGCCTGGGATCTTTTAAAACTCATGTGGCTTTGGAGAGGTGAGTCCTTCTCTGTTTTGGATGGAAGTCTGCTCTGGATTGTTTGGCTGGCCAGAGCCTCTTGTTAGAGCCAGTGAGAACCTGGGACAAGGGCCTGGGTCTTTTAAAATCAATTGGGCCTTCTGGCCTGCAGGTCTTCAAGCCTGGTTTTAATTGTGTTTGAAATCATTTAAAAGTGTTATATGATAAGGTATTATGGTTATCACAAGAGTCCAGAATTAAGGTTGCATGGTAGAATGTACTCAGGGCAGTGGGAGGGATGTGTGTGGGGATTGTAAACCAAAGAAAGAATTTTTCTTTTACTTTTCAAAGAGAGATATGAACGGGGTGGGGGCGAGGGGAGAGCTGGGCAGGGAGAAAAGTGCAACTATGAATGGATGGAAATCCAAAATCTCTGTAAATGTTCATTAAAAATAATAAAATAAATTTTTTTTAAGAATGAACATTTTCCTAAGTGGTACAGCACTGTTCTGTCATTTCTCTGTATTGACTTAACTTTGGATTGCTATGATAATAGTATGCCATTGGTCTGTCAAATGCCATAATAGTTACACATGGTTGACAATATTTGGTAGAGCTTGCAGATTGAGACAGGCTTGGAAGCAGGAGTGGCATCTACTTCCTAGACATGCCTGTGGAAACTCTTGAACCTAGAGACAGGACAATAGTTAGAGAGCAAGGTTAAGGTCTTTTGTTTCTAGCATTGGTACTAGATGGCACTTAACAACAACAACAATAACATATTGTCTCCATTCTGGAGCTGGATGAACCAGCTGGACTCTGTAAGATGGTGCTCTTGTTTTGGTTGAGGATCTGTGTAGATTGTTTGGTTGTTTTTATTTAAGCCTCTTGTTTAGAGTCAAAAAGACCTCCAGGAGGACACTTGCATTTAAGGCTAAGCCCTTTTCTCCATTTTGGAGACTGGATGAAGATGCTGGAATCTGTAAGGTGTAACCATATGCCTCTGGAAACCCTATGAACTTGAGAAATGATAGTTACAGAAAAGTCTCAAGTCTTGTTCATAGAGTAGCTATGAGTCCTGTGCGACTTGAAGGCAATCAACAATAACTTCTGTGTAGGTACATACTTATCTTATTTTGAAAGCTTATTAAAACTTTCTCTCCTATATTTTTATAAATATCCCATGTTGTTTGTTCTGACCACTTATCAGTTAATCCCCTGAGAATGATGTTGGCTTCATGATAGTAGCTTTGTTTATAGAATATTTCTAGTAGTATTAGTCTTGCAGAAGGAGCTCTGGTGAAGGGTTTTACAATTCTTGGTCTCACAGGTGTAACTGTATGTTATCATTCTTTCTGTTAGACTGCTGGCTTGGATCATGTGCTGTAGCTTTAGAATAACTTGCTAATTTTTGTGATATTGAGTAGCCTGTTAGATAATAGAACATACACTCTTGGCTACTGATGATTTATGGTTAAGGATCATATGCCCTACAGTAAGTTAAATGACAACTTTTTTTAAAGAGCACAGGAACTATAAAGGAATTTCATGAAGGAATTGTCATTCTAAGGTATTTTTTTAAACATTAAAATACAGGTGAATTTTAACAAACAAATCACTAGATTCTTTTTATAATGTGCAGTACTTAATGTTTAAGGACTCTGGTGGCCTGATAGTAAGTAGGAAAATGCATTGCAATCCCAAAGACACACAGTTTGAATCCACGATGGTCAGTCTTCTCCTGTGTGATTAACTGCTTCTGAAAATTTGCCAAATGTTCGACTGTGGGTCACTTCTTACTCAGTGGGTGGCCTTGAACCACGTTTCTTTGGGATTACAGTGCAGCTTCTTGCCAGTAGTCCATTAGCACTCCCTAAACTTATCCTGTTAAGAATTTTTTTAAATTTGAGATATATTTGTTGTTGTTGATGGCCTTCCAGTCGAGCATGACTCATAGCGACCCTATTAACAAAAGGCCTGAAGCCCCTCTGCAACTATTGACATTTATCAAAGTTCATAGTGTTTCCAGAGGCAAGTTGTTTAGGAAGTGGATGCCACTCCTGCTTCCAAACCTGTCATAGTATGTTATTGGTCAAGTCGTCTGTGATACATAGTATGTACAGCATACTATGTATAGCAGCTCTGAACCCTTTCCAAAATATATTTAGAATCGGCTCTGTGTATTTGTTTTAATTTGAGATTTACAATGATTTTTTTATAAATTTGAGATATATTTAGAACTGGCTTAGTATTTTTGTGTGTGGATTAGTCTTCATCAGTTTTTTTGTTTGTTTTTTTTTAAATTTAGGTTGTTTATTTTTCATTTCAATGAGCATCTACAGAGATTTTGGGATTCCATTCATTCATTGTTGCACCCTTCTCCCCGCACAAACCCCTCCCTCCTCCCCCAGTCTTCATCAGTTTTAACAACTGACTTAAAGTAATAATCACATTAAAACTAGACCTAACTTGAGCTTGAGGAAATGAGATAAAGTCATAAATAGAGATGTCAGGAGAATAAAATAATGCTTTCACACTATGTCCCAAACCCTGCTTCAGTAGAGGGTTCTGTTTGAGCACCATGCTTTTGAGTACTGGAAGGAATGTGTTCTCTGCCTCTTTTCTCCTGGGATCCCCACTCTGCCTCCCAACCCAGATTTACAAGCACATTTTATCATTACTTCAGCTTTTCTGCCTACACATCTGTGATTGTGTGACGCTGCATTATTAGTCAGGACTTGAAATATCCAAACAGTGTTCATCTTCTTTTAGCCACTTATTGACAACATTATGTGATCTTTTATTTTGATCTTCTCTGATTACTTTTTTGTTGTTGTTCTTTTCTTTTTCTAAGTATCAAAACTTTGAAAGTAAATCTGACTATAATAAGTTAATGTATCCGGACTATGTCTTCTGTATGTTATTCATTTTCTACTTAATTTTTCAGCTTCTAATTTGCTCTACTAGAGTTTCTAGTTTCACAAGAGTTTTAACTTTAGAGCTACTTTAAATTCTTTCCAGAAGGTGCAAGGATATAAATCTTTACAGGAAGAGGCTGCTCCTTTTTCTCCCTCAAAAAGCTAGTGGATTTGAAGTGCTGATGCTTTGTTTAGCAGTACAACATGTAAAGTACCACACCACCAGAGCTCTTTTGGGGGGATAGTAGAAGTTTATTTAAATAAGCAAACATAGGGAGCTCTGGTGGCCTAGGGGCAAGAAGCTGTACTGCAGTCCCAGAGGTACACGGGTTCGAATCCACCAGATGCTCTGCTGGAGAAGGAGGGGCAGTCTCCTCCTGTACCTGTCAGATCTGATTTGACAGTACATGCACACAAAATAATTTTAAAAAGTAAAAATAAATTAAAAAAAAAAACAATTCTGAGGTTTTGTCCATCTTGGTTCCTGTATATATAAAATGTCAACATTCTGGTTGTCTAAGGAACTATGGTTGTGTAGACAATAATGAGTTGTGCTGCTAACCCAAAGGCCATACCCCTCTGAAAGTTCAAATCCACCAGCAGCTTGTTGAGAGAATATTGGATACTTTTCTCCTGTGTGATTTACAACCTTGAAAACCTGCAGAGATGGTCCTCTAGAGTCAGTTCTGACTCAATGGCAGTGAGTTTGAGTTTGCTTTTTTTTTGTTTGGATTTCCACATTTGGTGACAGTGCTACCACGTTGCAGGCTTCCAACTTGTATTTCACAACTTTCTCAAGGTATGTAGTAGGAAATTCCTTCCCAGGACACTTCTAAAAAGTAGAACGCATCCCAGGGACACTGTCTACATCTCAAAATCATTGAGTTACTGCAGGGAAATGATCTCGTTTTAAATAAAATTCAAGCATTGTTAATCTTGTGTTCATTATAATATAAAATTGGCTTCTAAATCATTATTGATATTTATATGTTCTTTTGAACTATAGTTTGAATTTTTTTGATACATATATGTTGCCAGTGTGAGCACTTTGACCTTATTGTGAGGTGTTGTCAAGTCTCTGGGACTCATAGTGACCTGTGAACAACAGATCAAAACTTTGGCCTGTCCTGAGCCATCCTCACAGTTTCTGCCATGTTCAAGCCCATTGTTGTTACTGTGTACATCTGTCTTGTTGAGGATCTTCTGCTAACCATCAGCCTTTCCAGACATCATGTATCTTTCCAAGGTCTGGTAATTCCTGTCAGTGTGTCCAAAGGACGTGAGATAATATAGAGCTTTGGTGGCCTACTGTGTAAAGTTGTGCTGCCAACCCAAAGTATGTGAGATGAAGTTTCACCTTGTTTGCCTCTTAAGGAGCAGCCTGGTTGTGCTTTTTCCAAGATAGATGTGTTTGTTCTTTGACAGTCCCTGGTATATCCAGTACTCTTCACCAACACCACAATTCAAAGGCATCAATTCTTTAGTTGTCTTTATTTGTTGTTCATTTTTAACACATATAGAAATGAAGCACTTGGCCATAGGCCAATACATCTAATTTCATTTTCTAGTTTCATTTCTTGCATGTATATTCAGAGTGAAGTGAATTTTTATATGCCAGTAGGGTCTTTTTTATTATTATTATGTTTTATTAGATCTATTAGTTTCTACTGCCTATCTTCAAGGTATTTGTGAAAATCTCTTTTGTGATAATTACTTCTTAAAATGCAAGTGACAGTTTTTTATGTTCATTTTAATATTTTATTTTTTTAACAAATTCTAGGTTAAAAATAAAATGACGAAGGAACAGTACATTAAGATGAATAGGGGTATCAATGACAGCAAAGATCTTCCTGAAGAGTATCTGTCAGCCATCTATAATGAAATAGCAGGGAAAAAAATATCAATGAAAGAAACAAAAGAATTAACCATCCCTACAAAATCAAGTAAGCAAAGTAAGTATCTCCTTCAGTTGAATCCTGATTATTGGTTCTTCAAGTTTTTCACTTCAGTTAACATAACTCTGTAAACGTGAATGAGAAACATAGTTTGTTTTTGTTTTTATTAATTTTAATAAACATTTACAGAGGTTTTGGATTTCATTTCATTCATTGCCGCACTTTTCTCCCTGCTCACTCCTCCCCACCATTTCACTCCCCTCTCCGAAAAGAAAAAGAAAAAAAAATTCCTTCATTAGTATACAATTCCCCCATCCCTTTCCCCCCACCACCTACCCCGAGTACACTGTGGAGAAATATGTTTTGATGAAAAGTACTCTAATTACACAAGTTTGGAGAACTGATTCTCTTAGATATTTTTCCCCCAGGCTTAACAAAATTAACAATGACCAATAATTAAGGGAAATGCTATGTAAGTAAGATGCCTGTGTTAGTGTACATTTAATCTACTCTTGATCTTTTAAGCTGAACAAGAATGTAGATTTCAAAGAGGTTGTTGTTGTTGTTAGGTGCTTTCAAGTTGACTATGACTCCAGAGTGACCCTTTGAACAGTGGATTTGAACCTTGCTCTATTCTGTGCCATTCTCCTCATCTCTGATGTACTTGATCCATTGTTGAAGTCTGAGGTTCAGTCTTACCTTGCTGAGAGTAATCCTCTGACCTTCCACCTTTCCAAGTATGTCTCTTCCCAAGGACTGGCCCCTCCTGCAACATGCCCAACGTATGTGAGGTGAAGTTTCACATTTCTTTAAGGAACACCCTGCTTTCCCTTTCTTCAAGGCATATTGTTTGTTCATTTGGTTGTCCATGAAATACTGTGTACTATTTGCAGAATTTAATTCTTAGTCCTTTTTTCCCTGCCTTCTCAACTTTTATCTGCCAGAAGTAGAGATAATTGGAGAGAAGTCTAGGATCTGGGAGAGTTTCTTTAGTGAGAAATCACTACTTCACATGTGCTAGTTGTGCTGCTACCCAAAGGAGGCTGCATCTCACTAGTGGTTTAAATCCTGAGACTAAGGGAGAAAGAAAGACAGGCAATCTATACCTCCCCCAACCTCCAGTGCTATTTATAGCTGTGGAAACCCAAGAGAGGGCCAGCTGCCGTTGATTCCTGCCTGCTCTATTGCAGTGAGTGAGTTGAGTGATCACATCCTGACATCTAACCAGAATGTGAGCCATCTCTGGGCCTTGCACCATTCTGGATAGTCTACACATAGAAATAATATATTACTTAAATGAAATCTTTTAGATTCAAATAGAGCTAAAATGCAATTATAGGAGTGAAGATGAAGAGAATATAGCAGTATTATTGAAAGAGGATTTCTACTAATCTCCTCTCATGTGATTTACACCTTCAAAAAGACATGGAGGGTAGCTATGAGTCCGTTCCAATTTGAAGACAATCATTTGAGTGTTTGTTGTTGTTAAGAGCTGTCGAGTCATAGGCGACTCATAGTGACTATGAAGGAAAGTCCTCAACACTTGTGTGACTTTCGTCCTCTCTCCAGGTTCATAGGGTTTCCGGAGGCAAGCTATTATGGAAGTTGATGCCACTCCTCCTTCCAAGCTTGTTTTAATCGGGAAGCTCCACCAAACACTGTCCACCATGGGTAACCGCTAACACACTTAACACATCAGTGTCACAGTGTTCAGCTTCACAGCAACCACAAGTTACCACTATACGGCAAGTGGAAACACCAGGGGACACACACTTTCATTTGAGTACTTGGAAATAAAATCTTAATCTTTATCTGAAAGGACAGATTGCAGTTAACAAAATTCTCTTGATTAGAAAGAAGCATATAAAGTCTGTGTGAAATAGATATTTGTAAAGTTTAATAAAGAATTTTAGGATCTTTGTAAGGGTTAGTAAATATGTTGGAACTAACAGTGGAATATAACTGGCTGCATTTGGTGGGGAATAATAGCAGGAGTGACATTCACTTCCTAAATAACTTGCCTCCAGAAACTATGAACTTTGATAAGTGTCCATAGTTCTAGAGGGGCTTCAGGCCTTTTATTCATAGGGTCACTGTGAGTTGTGCTTGAGTAGAAGGCAATCAACAACAACAACAATAATAAAAGGAATAATGCTCTGAGAAAGTAAATTCTGCTTCCATTTAGAGATGAGAAAACAGAAGTTGGAAGAAGAAACTTAGAATTTATGACCTGCGAATAGTACTGAAATGGCTTAAATTTCCATTCCAGAAATTGTAAGGAAAAAGTCAAACCTTAAATAGACACCCTATACCCATATTCCAATCAAGTGCCAATCATCAGCTTATTTTTAGCTCTTCTGCTTATAATGTGATATTAATCTGGCCTCCATTTCACACCTAAGTACATAGGTGTTCTTTGATTAACTTTTTCCTTTCTTACCATGTTCCAACATCCTTATAAACCTCTTTTCTATCCATATGGAATAGAAATAAAGCCCCAACATTGGATCTCGAAAGATGGTGTATATTGAAATCCTAAAGTCTCCCTGGAATCACTGTTTTCTCTCACTCAAGAGATGCCACCATGGAAGGATCGGTATCCCTTATCCACTCCTCCATATTTGGATCATTGAGTCAATTTCCTGGTACTTTGATTGGGAATATAGTGTATTCTCTTTTCGCTTTTCATAGAATTTCTACAGCGTCTCTGACTTTTTACTCCAGTATTTTTTTCCTTTGAAGTAAAATTTATGTAACAGAAGTAACAATCCAAAGTAAACAGCTGAGTGCCATTTAGAACATTCGCAGTATTGTGCAACCAAAGTCTTTATCTAGTTCCACAGTGTTTTCATCACCCTAAAAGGAAATCTCATCATACCTGTAGAGAAGCCATTCTCCATTCCCCATTCCCCACTGTTTCCACCCTTTATAGTGGTCGTCAGTCTGCTTTCTTGATAGCTTTACTGAGCATTTTATATATATATAGAACCATGAAAAATGTTATCTTCAGTGTCTAACTTCTTACAGTTATGTTTAGCTAGTTTTCATATGTAGCATTAATTATTTTATAGATGTTACTTAAATTTTCAAACTCTTCGTATTATAAAGTTGTAATACTATTTGTTGTTTCAGATGTAGCCAGTGAAAAGCAGAGACGACTTCTGTATAACTTAGAAATGGAGCAGATGGCTAAGACAGCTAAAGCACTCATGGAGGCTGTGAGCCACGTACAGGCACCATTTACAAGTGCCACACATTTGGAGCATGTGAGGCCCATGTTTAAAGTAAGAGTTACTAATAACTTTTTATTGGGATATGCATTTACATGTAATTTTAATAAAAATATTTTCATGGGATTTTAGTGGTATAGCACACTTAATGAAGCAAAACCCAGCTGATTTAAAAAAAAAAAAAAGAGGGGTTAATAAAAGGCCCCAGGAATAGATGGTATACCAATTGAAGTATTTCAGATAACAGATGTGTTGCCCTGGATGTGCTCACCAAGTTGTGCCAAGAAATCTGGAGAACAACCACGTGGCCAACTGACTGGAAGAGATCTATATTTGTTTCCATTCCAAAGAAGAGTGACCCAACAGAGTGTGGAAACTACAGAGCAGTATCATTGATTTCACATGCAAGCTAGATTCTACTGAAGAGTATCCAAAAATGACTGGAACAGCACATCAGCAGAGAACTGCCAGAAGTCCAGGCTGGGTTTAGAAGGGGTCGTGGTACTAGGGATATTGTAGTTAATGTAACATGGATCTTGGCTGAAAGCACGTTATACCAGAAGAATGTCTTATCTGTGTTTCATTGATTATGCAAAGGCGTTTGACTGTGTGGATCATAACAAACTGTGGCTGACTCTGAGAAGAATGGGAATCCCAGAACATTTGATCATGCTAATGAAAAACCTATACATGGGCCAAGAGGCAGTCATCAGAACAGAGCAAGGAAACACTGCATGGTTCAAAATTGGGAAGGGCGTGCACCAGGGATGTGTCCTGTCTCCATACCTCTTCAACCTGTATGCAGAACAGATTATCCAGGAGGCTGGGCTCTATGAGGAGTAAAGTGTGGTCAAGATTGGTGGAAGATCTATCAACAGTCTGCGATACGCAGATGACACAACCCTGCTTGCGAAAGTGAGGAGGACCTGAAGCGCTTGCTGCAGAGGGTCAAGGACTGCAGCCTACAATATGGATTGAGGCTCCATGTCAAGAAGACAAAGATTCTCACCACTGGGCCAGTTGGCAGCATCAGGATGGATGGTGAAGAGATTGAGATTGTTCACAGCTTTAGTCTACTTGGCTCCACAGTCAACACTCTCGGCTCCAATAGCCAGGAAATTAAAAGACGTATTGCCATGGGAAAGTCTGCTGTTAGGGACCTCTCCAAAGTGCTGAAGAGCAATGGTGTCTCTGGAGACTAAAGTGCGTCTGATACAGACCATGGTCTTTGCAATCACTTATGCATCAGAGAGCTGGACAGTGTCTAGGGAGGACAGAAGGAGAATTGATGCCTTTGAGCTATGGTGCTGGAGAAGAGTATTCAGGCTACCATGGACTGCTAGGAAAACAAACAGATTCATCCTGGAAAGGGTCAAACCGGGCGACTCCTTGGAGGCAAGGATTCTGAGGCTCCGTCTAACATACTTTGGACATGTTGTAAGGAGGGACTGGTCCTTGGAAAAGGACATCATGCTTGGTAGGGTGGAGGGACAGCGCAGGAGGGGAAGGCCCTCTAGGAGGTGGATTGATTCAGTGACTGGGGCAATTGGGATTGGTGTATCGGAGATGGTGCGATTGGCACAGGACAGAGCGGAGTTTAGGACTGTTGTACATAGGGTCGCTATGAGTCACAAGCGGCTCGATGGCACATAACAACAACAATAAAAAACAAAACCAGACTTATTACCATTAAGTCATTTCCACCTCATAGCAACCTTGTCGGACAGTTGAACTTTACGGAAGCAGATTCCATATCCTCATATGGAACATCTGGTGAATTTGAACCTCCAGCATTAAATTTAGAAGCAGAGCATTTTAATTACTGTATCAGCAGGAGCCTTTTGTTTAGGATGTATTGTTGTTGCTAAGTGCCGTGGAGTTGCAGGCAACTCATAGCGACCCTATGAAGGAGAGTCCTCGATGCTTGGGCGTCTCTCATCCTCTCTCCAGGTTCATAGGGTTTCCGGAGGCAAGCTCTTACAGAAGTGGATGCCACTCCTGCTTTCAAGCTTGTTTTAATCAGCGATTTCCATCCCACTCTTTGTCCACATTGGGTAACCACCCATTAACACACTTGACACATTAGTGTCACAGTATTCAGCCTCACAGCAACCACAGGTTACTGCTGTATGGCCACTTGTACACAAGGGCTATACGACCTAGAGGACTGTTTGAACAAAAACAATGAAAGACAGCCCCGAGGGCCGTGGATTAGAAGTCATCCACCTTTGGCTTGGTAGCATCGCTTTCTGCCCACTAGGCCAGCTGATCTCTCCCTCTGTGTTGATGTTATTGTTGTTAAGTGACCCTGTGAAGGAGAGTCCTCAATGCTTGGGTCTCTTTCATCCTCTCCAGGTTCATAGGTTTTCCAGAGGCAAGCTATTACAGAAGTGAATGTAGCATATAAAATTTTTCTCTTGTTAAAAGAAAAGGTATGCAGTATTTAGGGAGCTCTGCTTCTCTAGTGGCAAGAAGCTACACTATAATCTAGAAGGCCGCAATTTGAGGCCACCAGCTGCTCTGCGGGAAGAAGGATGGGCGGTCTCCTCCCTTGTGATTAACTGCCTCTGAAAACCCACTGGAGGGTCAGCTATGGGTTGCTTCTGACTAGACAGTGCTCAACAACAACGTCAGTTTTTAGAAGAAATTCAGTTAAGAATTAAAGAGGTTTTAGAAAATGATCATTAATCCTTCCTCTGATATTCACTATATGAGTTCTATTTATACCTTTAGCTTTAAGTATTCCTGAGTCTGTTGCTTTTTCTAAGTGCCTCTGATTCAGGAATTAAATTGAGAGTATAGATTATACCTGAAGCCCGTAAACTTGAGCAAGAAACAAAAACATTTTTATTTTATAAGCGGATGGATATTTCCAGTTTTTTAAAGTTTTGGTTTTCCATTCTCCTATTCTTATTTTCTCCTTCAAAATTTCAGTGTAAGTGGAGATGTAACGTATTGATGATGATAAGGCAGTGGAGGAAAGTCTTGTCAGATTTGAAAATGGAAAGTGGGTAAAGTCTAATTCAGATTGTGAGGCAGTCCTTAGTGCCCCAAGATCATAATTCGAGTTCTCATTCACACACAGCTGCATACATGTGCAGTAAGGAGGCTATAAAACGGGATCTTCCTTCTGGCCTAAGATTGTACAGTTATCTGTATACCTATTGTAAGGTCAAAATGATTTTGTAGACCAACTTTATATTGTGGGTATTTTGTGTTTTTAAAAAAGCTCTGGATAATTCTGTTTTCTTAACTAGTGTTAAAACTTTATAGAGCTTTAAAAAATTTCATTTGTTATTTGTTATTGTAGAACATCAGTACAGTCCTATTTCATTTTCAAAGTTCTGTGTGTATTTTGTTTCTTTCTTGATGATGTTACTAAAGTAACACATGCTTTGAGCATCAGATGACATTTCATTATTGAATATATTTATACAAATATATAGAAACTCTGATGCATAATGTGTTACATGGTGCTCTATTAACTGAAAGGTAACATTTTGAAACTACCAGCTACTCTGAGGGAAAAAGATAGACATTGGCTCCCATAAAGATTCATAACCTCGGAAACTGACAGAGGGTCTCTATGTTTTAGAATCAACTCGACGAGCAGTGGGTGATATATATAAACTTAAAAATATATGAAGAGTTTTTAGGAGTCCAGTGGGCTGTGATGGTGTAGTGGATAGGGACTAACATGATGGCTCTGAGGGAGAAAGATGGGCAGTCTCCTCTCGAGTCCTTTACAGCCTCAGACACCCAGTTAGAGGGTCACTGAGTTAATTCCATTCCTATGCAGTGGAACTCATGTTGTTGTTATTTGTCATCTAGTCACCTGCAACTCATAGCAACTCTATGTACAATGGCCCTAAACCCTGCTCTATCTTGTGCCAATCTCATTGTCTAAAACATACCTACCTTCATTATCCCAGTCACTGAATTAATCATCTCATCCAGGATCTTCCTCTCTGGTGCTGTCCCTCCACCTTCCCAAGCATAACGTCCTTGTCCAATGACTGGTCCGTCCTTGCAACATGTTATTTTAAAAATAAACTTGATATGAATGTGCCACAAGAGTATGCCAAGAATTTGATAAACTCTTTTTTTTTTCCTTTCCCTACAACTTTCCTCAAGTGTCCTAACTTCCAAAACCCCTAAGAATTATTAATATGGAATTATCAGAATATTTTCTTCTTGGTTGATGCCCATTTCATTCTTTAAATTCCTACATTTTCTAGTTGGCATGGACACCTTTTCTGGCTGCATTCAGTGTGGGTCTGCAAGATTGTGATGATACTGAAGTAGCTTCTCTTTGCCTGGAAGGTATAAGATGTGCAATCAGAATTGCATGTATTTTCAGCATTCAGGTAACAAAGAATTTTACTTTTGTAGCCAGCCTAATGGAGATTACTTATGCTATTACCGTGATTTTATTTGCAATAATTATTTTATATTTGACTTACTAAAAATTCATTTTGAATTTATGATGGAATTTAAGGTAATCGTAATATTAAGGTTAATTTTCTCTTTACCCATAGAAGGAGTTGCCCTCTGTTGAAGGATCTAATAGTCATATTAATAATTTTGCTATTTATTTCTGTGAATAATTAGCAGTTTAAGGTATTTCCAAGACTTTAAATTCCTATATGATTACTTCAGTAACTTGTTTCCTGTTTAGACTCACTGAATCATGTTAATCTAACTTTAAATCACTTTGTAACACTACCTAAACCAAAGAGCAAGATCTCTTCAAAAGTTACTGTGTGCCCAGTTTGTGCTTTCTTATGTACATTATCCCTTCTAGGATTTTATATGCTCTGTCTCATAATTTTCACTCTACTGGGTTTTTCCCCCATGATTTTATAAACAAACCAGATTTGCATTTAATTACAAATTATATGGCTTGAAAATCATAGCTTAGCCATAGAGGAAAAGAAATCAGCAGATTTGTAAAACAGTTTCTGTTTAGTCTCCACTGTATTGAAACATAAATAATGATTCCTTTTTAATTCTGTGAATTCATTTAGTATCACTAACATTTCTTAATTTGAATCTGTATCATCCTTGGATTTTAGAAATTTTACATCTTTTTTTACTTTCACATCTTAAAATATTTTTAAACTATTGTTCTTTGGAATTCTGTATGCAATTCATCGAAAGTTAAAATTTGCAAACAAGATTTGACAATAGGAAATAAAAGATCGCTGTGCTGTATTTACATCCATAACAATATGGTTTTCTCTTACTTATAGTTGGAAAGAGATGCATATGTCCAAGCACTTGCAAGATTTACCTTACTCACCGTGAGTTCTGGTATTACAGAAATGAAGCAAAAAAATATTGACACAATTAAAACTCTCATCACGGTAGCTCATACAGATGGAAACTATTTAGGAAATTCATGGCATGAGGTATAAGCACTATCCCTATTTTTAATTTTTTTAAATTGGTTTTTAAAATACTAATAATTTATAAGGGCCATGCCTTAATGTTTTAGAGGGAAGACCAATTTACTTTTTACATTTGTAATTTACTTTTAGGATAATTACGTTTAGCTTTTTATATTGACATAATTTGATGTACACTTAAAATGCTTCTACTTGTATTTAAATATTTTTATGACAGTTTTTACATGGATTTTATTTAAATTTCTTTTTCCTAATTAAGATTCTGAAGTGTATCAGTCAGTTGGAGCTGGCACAACTGATAGGAACTGGCGTGAAACCCCGATACATATCTGGAACAGTGCGAGGACGTGAAGGATCTCTTAGTGGAACAAAAGATCAGGCACCTGATGAATTTGTGGGTCTAGGGCTAGGTGAGAATTTTAAAAGTTAATTTCAGCTCATTCATTCCATATAACTTTATTGTAGAAATGCATTAAAGTTGTAAGATGATAAAATGCTCTGGCTAACTTTATGAATAAAAAGCCAGGTGAGTAAGTTGGGAACTAAATATTTTTTGCTTGGTCTGTTTTATGCAACATTAAATGAGCCTTACTCTTAACCTTCTTATTATAGGGATATGAAAAGAATGAAGTGTACAACTAATTTAAAATAAAACAACTTACTGGCAAAACTAGGTAGATAATTTAAATATATGAAGGTTGACATAAGAGTATAGAGAATTTGAGCAACTGGAAAGTGCATGCACATTCAGAAGTTCTGAAGGCACCATGTAGGCCCAACCAAGCACTTCTGGCAGTATAAAACTTGTCCCCTAGTTTCCTATATTCTATACTTTCCTATATTCTCCTCCCTATCAAAACTGGTTCTATTTTGATATAAGCACACTTAAGTTTTCAGTAATTTCAACTAATAAGGTCCATTTCAACTACTACATAATCAGTACACTATATTATAGTTGTAAACATGTCTATCCTGACAAATTATTAACTTTGTGAAGAGGAAGAACTTTACATCTTCACTTCCTTAAGCAGAGTTAAAGTACACTTAGTTTAAATGAAATTGTTTAGTTGATCATCAAGTATTTGGTGAACACCTGATTTGTACTTAATATTGAGAAAATTAAGGAAATAAAAGAAAGAAATAGATTAACTGCCTCTGAAAACCCTCTGGAGAGTCAGCTATGGGTCGATTCCAACTCAACAGTACATAGGTATATATATACACACAAACATATACACATACATACATACATACATACATACATACATACATACATACACACACACAAAGCATGATTTATAGCTTTGGTAACTTTTATCTGGTTGCAAAGGCATTATCAACACAATGAAACTAATTTCTCTCGAACTGTATAGGAAAATTTTTATTTGCCTAGTTCAGAAGAAAGGAGCCCTGGTGTTACGGTCGCTATTGAACTTGACCTTTTGATTACTGAACCAAAAAGTCACTGATTTTAACTCCCCAGCTACTCTGCAGGAGAAAAGATGTGGCCAAAACTGGTTTTCTTTGAAGAAAGAAATGCTAGTCTTGAAATTTTATAGGACATTTCTACTCTGCCTTCCAGGATCACTTTGTCAGAGGTGACTCTGTAGCAATAGATTTTGGTTTCAAGTAGATCAGAGAAAGGTGATGAGATCCTTTATTGAGAAACCAAATTGAGTCTTTTTGCTTGTTGTTAGGAATTGAGTCTAGGTAGATAAATTTTTAGATAGTTGAAGCATCGTGTGAGCAAGAGACATGTATTAGCTAGAACCTTATTTGCTCGGTTGAAATGCTTGTATTTTATACTGTAAGTAGTGGTAACAAAATTAATATAATAATCTAAGAAAATTAACCTGGCAGGAGAATGTGAGAAGAAAGAGGAGAAGAACTAAAAGAGAAATGAGCTGGAACCTATTGCAGTGGTCTAGGCAGTAATTATGAGGGTCTTGAGTAAATAGATCAAGAGGAATACTTTCCATAAGGTATACTGACAGAATGACTACAACAGTGGGTTTAAGCCCAGCAGAGAGTGTGCACTGCCAGAATAGGGCAGGGTTTATGCTGTTTTACAAAGAATCCGTATGCATTGGAACCAACTGAACAGCATCTAACAGCAACAGGAGTAAGTTGTTATTGAGTGCCACCAAGTTGACTATGACTCGGAGCAACCCTGTGAACAATGCTTCTGAACTTTCCTCTTTCCTGTGCCATTCTCATCATCTCTGATATACTTGAGCTCATTGTTAACAGTCACTGTGTCAGTCCATCTTGTGATGTCTGTCACTCTTTGAGGATGGGCCTTTCCTAATAGCATGGCCAAAATATGTGAGACGGAGTTTTTCTATACTTACCTCTAAGGGTTAAGAAGAAGTGGAAATTAAAAGATGATATGAAAAATAGGTTAAAAGAAAAACATCTTGAGTTCAGTGACTAAATTAAATATTTAAGAAAGAGGAAGGGAAATCAGAGATGGTTCCAAATGGAAGAGTTTTAAAATTAGGGAACTTGCTGTTCTTCATTTCTAAAAATACGGTATTAGTTTTGGAGGAAAAGATAATCTTTGAACATGTAGGTAACAATTTCCAGTAAACAGCTGCATACTGGATACTAACTGTCTGAGTTTGAGATATGTAGAGTTTGGAATCATCAGAAATTACAGTTGAAATTGGATTAGGTCTATATGTATCTTAAACAGTATGCTTAATATTATGATCTGAGTTCTTAGTCCGTCTACATGGTATGATTTTTGCAAACACAGTTTGTGTCTTTGTAACTAAATAGTAATAAACTACTTAATGTATTTCACTAAGTATCTTGGTAAATGTCATTGATGTCAAAAGAATTATTTACTCAAAGCCTTTTTCTCATTTAAATGGGAAAGAATTTCTTTCAGAAATGTGTTCTAGAACTGCAAGTGTAGTCTTCTGGGGCATTATTTTAAAACTAAAATGAGTCCCTTTCTGTGTGGTAGTTGGAGGAAATGTGGACTGGAAGCAGATAGCAAGCATTCAGGAATCCATTGGAGAAACCAGTTCTCAAAGTGTCGTCGTTGCTGTAGATAGGTAAGATAACTCATTTTATCCCCTATTCTGTTTTCAGATGAATGCTATTTCAATTATGTAATATTTAGATATATTTTGTTCATTAGTGAAAAGATAAATATCGACACAATAATTATTCTAAACTAATATAGGACTATACCACTCTATGGTGTAATTTATTTGATGAAGAACCTATAATTTTGTTGTAGACAAGATACTGTGCATTCAGGATGGTAAGGCTGGAGACTGATTTAGTTTTATAAATTAATGGAAGATAGGAAGGAGATAAACAGTACTGTATTTTCCCTAATATCATGTGCATGGTAGTAACATGCATATACACACAATGTGCATAACACATGGCAAATTAGATAATGTGCATAGTAACACAGGAAACTCCAAAATGAGGTGGCCACAAGGTTTGCAGAAATTGTGTGACTGTTACTCATAGGGAAATAACAATGTAAAATTTTAAGTTACAAATACTACTAGTTATTAAGGGATTTGTTACTTCTGTGAATAGAACACACATGTTTGTTTTCCTTTATCGAATTCTTTACTATTATGTGTTTGAAATTACACCGTTACTGTCTTTCTGGGTTCTTGTTGTCATACTGCATTATGGGTACAATGAACGAGATTTTTCTAGTAATTCTTACTATAAGCATCTTTGAAAAAGGATTTTTAAATTTACATTATCAAGTTTTTCTAAATTTTAACTTTCCAAGTTTCAGGGTTTTTTTGTTCCTTGTCTTGTTTCTCATACTTCTGTAGTTGTAGTGACATTTGGTTATAGCCATTGCCTTCAAAGAAAATAACTCTAATTCTAGTAAAGATCTATTCTAGCAGTTTTCCTTTTTTGTTCATATAGATTTTTTACATTTTATGTTTTTCATTTCTTGTTTTATTCTAACCATTGGACAAATGAGCCATTCTTTTACCTCCCACACCATTGTGGTTTCACCTAGATTTTTTAATTTTGTTACACTGACAAGAGTGATGTCATAAATCTTAAGACATTTCTTTACTAGAGAGTTAGAGTTTGAGTTATCATGTAATTAGTTTTTAAGTTTTTCTTTCTTATTTTTATTACTCATTGCCAACATGCATAGGCATTCAAGGACACTAACTAATTATGTAATTAATTTTGTAAGATAAATATATGAGAATGATTATATAAAATGCAATATGAATAAATAAGTAACCCCCAAAATCATAATATCCTCTTTAGAGGAAGCTATAGTGGCCTCCTAGAAGTTGCACTGCCAACTCAAGAGCAAGTGATACTAATCCACCAGCTACTCTACATGAGAAAGATAGACAGTGTCCTCCTGTACAATTAATAGCCTCTGAAAAATCTGCTGAGGGTCAGGATAAGTTGATTCCATCTCTACAGCACACAGCAGCAGCAACATTCAGCAACATTTAAAAGTAGTGGTGGAGAGAAGGAGTAAGAGTCCTGGTGGTACAGGAGTTGAACATTTGGGTGTGAACTTGAAAGGTCATCCATTCAAACCTTCCAGCCACTTTACAAGACCTGATAGTCTGCACCTATAAATATTTCAGTTTAGGAAACCCAGAGGTCAGTTCTACTCTGTCACATATCATCACTGTGAGATGGAGTTAACTCAGTAGCATGCAACAATAGGAAAAAGCATGAATATGTTTTAATTTTTAAAATATTGTTTTGTTCGGGAAGGTATGAGGCAGTATAACGTAATTGTTCTGTTTTAAATCTTGGCCCTTGTACTTTGTTAGTTCCGTGACTGTGAGAAAGTTATAAATATTTTTATGCTTCAGTTTCTTTGTCTTTAAAATTGGTAAAGGTACATCTCTCACAGGATACTTAGGAAGAGTAAATGAGTATATATATATATATAAAGTACAACATATGGTTCCAAACTGAGAAGATGGTTATAAATGCAGCTTTTTAAAAAAGAATTAATGTACTTATGCTACAGTTTTCATGAAAAAATTTATGTATACTTTAAGAGTTAGTTGTTGAAGGCTGAACAGAGCTGTACTGCATAACTTGCTTCCAAACATTTAGATGCCCCATGAAAAATGGCCTTACCACTTTTTGGTTAATCTGTGGGAGCTTATTTACAAAGTTATATTAAATAACTTTAAAATTGTTGTCCATGAATTTTATCATAAAACTGAATATTACTAATTAAAATTTGTTTATTGCTAGTAGACAAGGAAGCTTTAAAAATATTTTCTTTAGTGCTCGCTTTGTCAGCACATACACTAAAATTAGAACAATGCAGGGGAAGATTAGCATGGCCCCTGCTCAAAGAAGACAAGCAAATTCATGAAGCATTCTATACTTTTGATAATGCTAAAAAAATATTCTTTAGTATTTTGCTAGCTATTTGTTAGTTTTATCAAGTTACTGTTCTTATTCGCAGAAAGTAATTAGGTAACCTCTAAGGTCTTTGTAATCAAGAAAAATGTCCACTGTATAATTGAACTCTAAATATATTACTGCATGCATAGCAATATGCATGAGATTGCTGGTGGGAGGGGGGAAAAAGTCAGCTAATCCCAAACTATATGGTAAAAAAGAACCTGCAGACTTAGATTTAAACATTTTCTTCCAAATAGATTTTAATGCATTATATTTCCGATAATCTGCATGTTTTGTAAGGCTTTTTGGTTTTGCATTTGGATTTTCTTCAGGTTTTTTGTTGTTTTAGGCAAACTGTATTACCTTGAGTTCATTTCCTATGCATGTTATATATGTGGGTGTTGGTCTAGTAGGTGTGTTCTATATGAAAACCAGGTAATTGTAGGGTTTTATTTTTCCCTAGAATATTTACGGGATCCACAAGACTAGATGGAAACGCTATTGGTATGTATATACATTTAATCCACTTACAAACTGACTTTTGTGATTAACAGCCCATATGTCCAATCACAGTCAAATGGTTTGAGAAATTATGCTACATTCACACAGTGGAATACTATGGAACATGCAGGCGCAATGATTTTAAAAATCACTACATAACTCAGGAGGGACTAGAAAGCATTATGCTAAGTGAACTAACTCAGTCCCATAAGGACAAATATTAAATAAGACCATTATTGTTGAAAAAGAAAGATAACTAGTAAAATATGTAGATCCAAGGGAGAGAGGGTAGGACCAGAGCAGTGAGGATAGGCAGGGAGGTAGTCAAAGGGTTGCACAATTTGATAGGTGGAGGAAGGAGTGGGTAGAGGAAGTGGGAAAGATCTGGTGTGAAAAACAATCTATATGAACTTTGTAAGTAAACCAATATAATAGGATTTTCTTAAAAAGTCTTTAAAGGTAAGCGTATGCTGATATGTGCATGTGTTTTAATTAGACCAATGCAATTTATTATAGCAAAATTATTTTTAATGTGAGTGACAGCTGTGGTTTTGTAAATGTAAATTTCTTTGTATTATAGTGGATTTTGTCCGCTGGCTCTGTGCTGTGTCTATGGATGAATTACTTTCGACTACACATCCAAGGATGTTTAGTTTGCAAAAAATAGTAGAAATATCATATTATAACATGGGAAGAATAAGATTGCAGTGGTCTCGGATTTGGGAAGTTATTGGCGATCATTTTAATAAGGTATTTAAATAGTTATATTACTTGTTTTACATTTATACATTGTATTAAACATACCAATCTACGTTATAAATTTTTTCTCTTTTTTCCTCATCAATTGTGTCTTATTTTTTATAATTAAATTTAGAAAACCCCTTGATCCCTTTTGTAAAAGAAATATATTCGCTGGGTTTTAAGAGTTTAATTAAGATTTCTGTATTGAACATGAAGAAATGCTCAGAAATCACTGGCATTTAGGGAAATACAAATCATAGCCACAATGAGATACCATCTCAATGCAGTAGCAGTGACAAAGTTTAACAGGTCAGCAAGTAATAAGTTTGATGAGGATGTGGAGATATAGGAACTCTTATACACTATTGGTGGGGTTGTAAAATGGTACAACTACTCTGGAAGGCAGTTTAGCATTTCCCTAAAGAGTTGAACATAGAAAATCCATATGACCCAGCTATTCCACTTCTTGGAATATGTTGTTGTTAAGTGCCATCGAGTCGTAAGCGACTCATAGCGACTCTAAGAATGAAAGTCATTGACACTTGCATGCATGACTTTCATCCTTTCTCCAGGTTCAGGTTCATAAGGTTTCTGGAGGCAAGCTATTTATGGAACTGGATGCCACTCCTGCTTCCAATAAACCCTTCCAATATACCTGCTTCCAATATACCTGCTTCCAATACACTTGGAATATACCCTGAGAAAATTAGAAATGAGACACAAATGGAGATTTGTACACTAATGTTCATAGCAGCATTATTCACCATTGCAAGAAAATGCTCAGATGTCCAAGCACAAAGGAATGTATTAAGAAATTGTGGTACATTCACATGATGGAATACTACGCAGTATGCAGGAGCAATGATTTCAGAAATTATTACCTAACTTGGTCGGGTAGATCATAGAGATTAGAGATCATTGTGCTAAGTGAACGAACTCAGACCCATAAGGATAAATACTGTATAAGACCATTATTGTTGAAATAGAAAGATAACTGGTAAAACAGGAATGCGGATCCAAAGAGGGGAGGGTGGGAGCAGGCAGATGAGGATGGGTAGGGAAGTAATCATAGGGGCACACAATTTTATGGGTAGAGGGCAGGCTGGGTAAAGGAAATTGGAATAATATGTTTTGAAGAACAATGTATGTGAACTTTGTAAGCAAACAAGTATAAAATGAAAATTTATTTTTAAAATGTTTAAAAAAATCAAAAAAGATACCTGTGCTGAGTATTCCATGGACTGCCTACAGAAACATATATGGCTTGGGAAAAGTGCAGCCAGAGTGCTCCTTGGAGGTAAAGATTATGAAGGTTCTTCTCACATAGTTTGAGCATATTACTAGCAGAGACTATTCCTTGAAGAGGGAAATCATATTTGGAAGGAAGATGAAGGGTCAGCGAAAGAGAGGAAGACCTTCACTGAGATAGATTAACACAGTGACTGTAACAGTGGGCTCAGGTATATCAGAGATGATAAAGATGGCACAGGAGGAGAGGACAGAGTGCACATCGGTTGTTCCTTGGGTTGCTATGAACTGGGGTTGACTCAACAGCACTTAACAATAATTACCTGCTTTATCTTGGTAAGAAACATTGTTAACATAATGCTCCTACTTTTATAGAGAATCTTAGGATTTACCTACCTATACGTTGTATTTTTAATGTATTTTTTTTCTAAAACAAAATTAAAATTTGTAGATTTTCACAGCTCACATTCAGGTCTTTTCTTGTTCCATTACAGGTTGGCTGTAACCCTAATGAAGATGTAGCTATTTTTGCAGTAGACTCTTTGAGGCAACTGTCAATGAAATTCTTAGAGAAAGGAGAACTTGCTAATTTCAGATTTCAAAAGGATTTCTTAAGACCTTTTGAACATATAATGAAACGAAACAGGTATTAAATTTATTCAGTTGCCTAAAATCAGAAAAAATGCCTATTATTTCCCACAATAGGGGAGAAAATAAGTTGATGAGTTTTATCTACCTACATATCCATGCATTTATATTCATGTTATAGGTCTCCTACAATTCGAGATATGGTTGTACGATGCATAGCACAGATGGTTAATTCTCAAGCTGCTAATATTCGTTCTGGATGGAAGAATATTTTCTCTGTATTTCATCTCGCTGCATCTGATCAAGATGAAAGCATAGTGGAACTTGCATTCCAAACAACAGGGCACATTGTTAGTGAGTATCATTTTATCCATGTCTAACTTACTAGTATCTTTTTTCTTTCTTATTAATTTTAATGAGTTTACAGAGACTTAGGGTTTCCAGTCATTCATTGTTGCGCTTTTCTCCCTCTCCATCCCCTCCCCCCAAATTCACTCTTCTCTTTCAAAAGAAAATGAAAAACAAGTATCTTCTGATTAAAAAAAATGGATTGATTACGAGGCCAGGGGACTGATGAGGTTCTTTTTTCTTTTTAAATTATTCTGAGTACGAACTTAGACAACAGAAGATTTGCTTATTTTGAAGCTGAGAAAAAATAAAGGCAGCCTAGCTAAAATTTTCTTTGGCACTTAGAGAATTCAGTGTAACTTCATGCTTGGTCTGAATAACTATTTTTCTTTTTTTAGTTATTTCAGTTGATTTAGGAGTGCTGGTTATACAGTGCATAACATACTGCATTATTAGCCAAAGAGTTGGCAGTTTAAACCCACGAGCCATTTTGAAGAAGATGGGCAGAATCCTCCATTGAGATTCACAGCCTCAGAAACCTGGAAGGGTTTCGGAAGGTCGCTGTGGGTTGGAACCAACTTACGGCAGTGAGTTTGAGATTCTGTGTTTGTTTTAGTTAGCTTCCAGAGCTCTAATGTGTTACATGTCAGGTTGCTGACCATAGAATTCACAGTTGTGATCCACCAATCATTCCACAGGAGAAATAGAAAGCGTTCAGATCGTTCAGTGATTTACAGACTTGGAAACCAAATGGAAAGTTGTTATCAGTCCGTATTGGCTCTTCAGCAGTGGGGGTTTTGTTTTAGTTAGCTTGTCTTAGAACCCATTGCTCTTCTACAGTAACTTTTAAGAGGGAATCATGGCAAGAACACAGGTGTGGGAGTCATACCATCATGTGTGCTGGTCACTTTTAATACTAGGGTGTACCTGACCCAAGCCATGATATTTTCAGTTACTTTATATGCATGAAGAACAAAGAACTGATGCCTTTGAATTGAGGTGTTGGTCAAGGATATTGACTGTCCCACGGACTGCCAGAAGAACAAATCTGTCTTTGAAGAATTGCAGCCAGAATGATCCTTAAAAGCAAAAATAGTGAGACTTCACCTCACGTGTTTTTGAGCATGCATTCAGGAGGATCCAGTCCCTGGAGAAAGAAGCACATCGTGCCTAAGAGTAGTCATTGGAAGAGAGGAAGACCCACAGTGAGATGGATTGACTGCAATGGTGGGCTTAAGCACAGAGGTTATGAGGATGTCAGAGGCCAAGACAGGATTTTGTTCTGTTGTACTTGCTTCTCTTTTACAAAGGGTCCTTATGTGTCAGAGTCTGATCAACAGTGCCTAACAACAAGAGGTTATTAACGTAAAACACAAAGAAATACACAAAGTAGAACCTGTTAAAAAAGGTGAACCCAAGTTTTATGTCATTAGGGCCTGTTTGATCTTCAAGTTTTCAAAGTTTTACTGGGAGAACCAGTGTGAATAATAGTATTTTTATAGTTAGCATTTGTTATTCTTTCTAATTTTTTTTTATATCCTCACAATAATTTTCTGCAGTGAGTACCTATTAGAAATTTTTTACACCTAAATTTAATCCAGTGCAAGGGAAATTGAGCAATTGGCATAAAGTCTAGTGAGTGATAAATCTGAGATGTAAGGCCTAGGAACTTAAAGCCTTTGCTTTTCACTCTTTGTTAGAGCCTCCTTTGACTTTTTTTTTAAATATAATTTTTAAATGTTGAAAAACAAGATAGCGAATAAGTGAGATTTTTTTTTTACCTAAGTGATATTATATAGTATCTTCAAACTTCTTTTGTGTACTACTCAAGTGAAATGTGCCTTATTTTTTCTAATTAACAGTAATTTCATTGTATATATGTCACTGGTTTGTTTTTGTTTTTTGGGTCTTTTTTTAGGGAAAGATTTCTCAGTTTAGTTGATTTTAACTCTGTCTACATTTGATGTCTAAATATGTGTTTAGTCATCTGTAGAAAATAGAATACATTTCTAAAAGTTAGTTTGTCTTTACAGTTTATATAAGAAAAAATTATCGTCATTCTTAAAGTTACAGGGAAAGTATTATTGTATAAATTAATCTCATAAGAGCTTCTCCAGAGAGAAAAGATGAGTATTATCTGAACACAGTACAAACTTGTTTTAATGAGGTTGAATATATATTATTCACATTCAATTTTTACAAGAACCCTACAGTTCACTTTTTTAATGCAACTTATATTTTTTTACAGCATATTCTTTCCATTTAGTTTTTTCCCCATTCATTCATTGTTGCACATTTTTCCTCCCTGCCACTCTTCTGTCCTAGTTTGTTTTTCTCCAAAAAGGAAAAAAAAAATTCTTTCGTTGTTATACAATCTCCCCCACCCCCCATCCCCAAGTTCACAGTCCACTTTACTGTGCATTTCTTTTTTCTGGAATCTTGTCATGAAAATAATGCCTAATTCTGTATTCCTTTTAAACAGTTCTTTCCCTCATCTCTTTCAATGCAGTATACATTATTTAACCCCTTTTCTTAGTTTCCCCTTCAAACCCAGAATCAGTCCCATTTTACAATAGTGGCACTATGAAGTATTTGTCCTTTTGTGACTCACATATTTCACTCAAGATAATGTCCTCCAGGATCACCCATTTTGTATAATATTTCATGAGTTCTTTGGTTTCAAAGCAGCATCGTATTCCATTGTGTGAATAAACCACACTTTCTCTATCCATTAATTTGTTGATGGGTACTTTGGTTGTTTCCAACTCTTTGCTATTGTGAACAAAGCTGCAATAAACATGGGTGTGCATATATCTGCTTGGGTGGCAATTCTAGTTTCTTTAGGGTATATTCCCAGTAGTGGAGTTGCTTGGGTCAAATGGTATTTCTATTTGCAACTTTTTGAGAAAGCGCCATCCTACCTTCCATAGTGGCTGCACCATTTTACGCTCCCACCAACAGTGAATAAGGGTTCCAGTTTTTCCACAACCTCACCAGCATTTGCTTTTTGCTACTCTGTTGAATTTTGCTATTCTTACTGGGGTGAGATGATATCTCATAGTTGTGCTGCCTTTGACTTTAAGGGACATAGTAAGGATATAAATTAGCCCTGTGCACATGATGACAGTATTGATGACTTAGTAATGATGACTTAGTTAAAGCTGTCATTTCCTCAGTGTTTGCTTAAGGTAAGCATTGTGCTAAGTATTTTCCCTTTGTTATTCTCTATAATGCATACAGCTATCACTGTCCTCTTAGGTCATTAATACAAAGATTAAATAAAAGCATTTGCTGATTCAACAAATGTTTAATCAGTGTCTACTGGCTATGCCGGTCAGTATGTTAGATGCTGGGTTTATAGAGTGAAAAAAAGCATACAATTCCCTGTCCGCACTTCCTAATGTGGTCAAGTAAGTGATAGAGACAGTCTTGAACCTCAGATCTGTTGAGTGTCAAACCTTTAACGATCTTTAAAGAATTCAAACATTAAGTACATAGGCTTTGGTAAAACTAAGAGTAATTTAAAATGATAATTTTTTAATGTACTTTTCTCTCTTTTAGCCCTTGTGTTTGAAAAACACTTTCCAGCAACCATTGATTCTTTTCAGGATGCTGTGAAATGTTTGTCTGAATTTGCATGCAATGCGGCCTTCCCAGACACAAGTATGGAAGCAATTAGACTTATTCGCCATTGTGCAAAATATGTGTCTGATAGACCTCAGGTATATTACATTTTAGTAAACAGAATTTTTTTCTAAGTTTTTTTTTTTGTGGCATGTAATCTAATTAATCTAGAAATTGAGATAGGAAGCAGTCTTCTGAGTGTTTGAAGTATATTGACTTAGTTGATCTTTTTCGTAATTTTTCTGGAATTGATTGATATGGTACTAACCTCAGACAGTTTCTCAGCTCAGGAAATTGAGGCATAATGGAGGTTAAAACTTAGCCTATAGTGGTAGGACTGTCTAACAAAAGGACCCAGGGGTCTGAACCTGGGCATGTGTGTTTAGCCATTGCTCTGCACTGATGCATGTCTGCTGGCATACAGCAGTACCAGGGCAGATGCCTGACTCTGAGTGAGTTTGGGCTTCAGATGTGCAGGTGAGAAAGGTTGAAGTGGTAATCCATATCTGAATCTGTATTTTGTACTGTAATGAGAATCAATATATTATAAATTTGATAATAAGGTTTTTATAACATATTGCTAAGAAGAGACTATTCTTAGGAAAAGGACATCATGCTTGAAAAGATGGAGGGTCACACTAACTCATTTGAACTCCACTCTTCCCAGTGTGGGTAATGTGACTTCTTGATGTCATCATCATTTGAAATTATAACAGATCCTGACTTAAACTGGCAAATAATTCAAAAAGGTCCATGGATGGTTCTGGCAGTTTACACTTGGTAGCAAACTCAAAGATGGCAGTTGAGACTTTGCCAGTGCCTCTGCACTCCTTCCGCAGAGATGACAGCAGAAGCCCATGTGTTGTAGTTCTACTCTTACCACACGGGGTCCTCCTGTATTAGAGCTACAGAATGAGTTGGTTTGTTTTTGATACTGCAGGTCGGTGTCAGGTTGGAAGCTAAAAAGCCAGCTTTTGGATTCTAGTCTAGTGTTCTGAATTCTTATAAAAATAAGAATTTCTACCTTCTTATAAGTTATTTATGCAACTGCTCACTTATAACTTGAAAAGCATTTAAACACTTATGGAGAAATGATATGCTGAGTTGAAAGACATTAATGTGTTTTGTTTTAATAACCTGACTCTTTTTTTTTAAGACCTTCAAGGAATACACAAGTGATGACATGAATGTAGCACCTGAAGACAGGGTGTGGGTGAGAGGATGGTTCCCAATTCTCTTTGAGTTATCCTGTATCATCAATAGATGCAAATTAGATGTAAGAACCAGGTAACAGTCCGTATTTGTAATTAAATTCTGAAGGGTTCCTTATGACTTTAATCAAATTAACTTTCTCATGTCAACTTAAGTTTAGCAGTTAAGGGTCATAAATCTCATATATTATCACTTGTATATAGTAGCACTTTTAACAGATAGATATATTTTACTGTGCTAAAGTAACAAATGGAAATATATTACTTTTCCTTAAAATTACATTATAGCCTATTTTGAATTTTAGTTCTGTCTTTTTATACATTTGTTTTCTGTTAGAAAATAGAGTTAGTGGCAAAATTGGTTTTATTTCCAGATGAATGATGGGAAGAATTTTACATTATACAACCTTAGTGGAGTTATTAAGTTTCTCTTTTTTTTTTTTTTATTTATTTTTAATTTTTTGTGCATGTACCGTCAGATCAGATCTGACTGGTATAGGAGGAGATTGTCCCTCCTTCTTCAGCAGAGCCTCTGGTGGATTTGAACCATGCACCTCTGGGATTGCAGTGCAGCTTCTTGCCACCAGGCCACCAGAGCACCCTAAGTTTCTCTTTTAAATCTGGACAGTAAAATAATCTTGGATAATATAATTTTATTAAAAAATAATTAAACTCTCAAAATGAATATAATAATGAGATCTATGTAAGCATAGTCAGTTTTGAAGACACTGTTAATGACATAATGTAACCAACCATGCAAGTGCTTAGTACATACTTTTTTATGTCATAGTTTGTAGTCATCTGATATTTTAATATTTCTTAGCTTGTGTTACTGACTGCTATATAGAAATATGTAATCTCTGTTATCCTGATACATTAATAAGTATTTAAGCCCACAGTAGGTTCAATTTTATGTTAATTTTGTTTGTTTTACTAGCAGAAGATAGTCTTCCAAAGCAACATTAAACAAAATCTGTAAGGACAGGTGAAAATACTGCCTTGGCTTAAAAAGAAACATTTTTCTTTTGAAAATGTTACAATATTTGATTTCTGTACAGGCTTATAACAAATCTAATTAATAAAATTTAGAGAATTACTATTTTTTCCATTATTTTCTCTTTACACTCACCCCCGACTAAGGTTAAACTTGATCTTATATCCTAAGAAACTCTCATTTATAGTACTTTTTCATTTATAGTACTTTTTTATAACAGAAAATATAAGTAATCCAGAATAAGAATCAAACCTCAGGTCTTTTTCATAAAATTTAACAATATAAAGACATGACAGAACATTTCATTTTACTTTTAGGCATAGTGAATTGTTTATCTATGAACTTGTTACAATTTCAGGTTTTTTAAAAATTTATGTTAAATTGTTTATCTTTCCAACTTTCAAATATCCTGCTCATGTTTTCTTAAGAATCTTGAGTTAGATAGTCTAGACCATGATACATATGCAGATATGGGATTAAGTCTGTGCAGAGTAGCAAATGAAATAAACCAAGCACCAATAGTAAAATGGGGTGCTCTCATGGCTGGATAGTAAAGACTTGGGCTGCCAACCCAAAGCAAGCAGTTCAAATCCCCTGGCTATTCTCGGGGAGGAGTTGGGGGAGAAAGTTGGGCAGTTTCCTCCCATGCAATTTGTTGCTTCTGAAAATGTGGTGGAGGATCAGCTATGAGTCTTCTAATCTGACAACATATACCACCACCAACAACCAGTATTAATGAAGAAATATGTTTGGCTTACCAAGATGTGGGAGTGTGATACATTTGTAAACTGAAGAATGTAGCTAAAATTTGATTAAAGGAAACAGCATATAGCAATTAGATAAAGCTATGTAACATGGACAAAGTCAGGAAAACAATTTCACATTTGAATTTAATAGGAAAATAATTTCACATTTCAGTTTTAATAGTTATTCAAAAGATAGTGGTCTTTTCACTTTGCCAATTGGACTCATGTCTTGATTGGTCATGCAGGTGGGGCTAGGGGAAACATCTTTTTGTAAAAAAAAATTCTTTATTTTTCATTTCAATGAACATCTACAGAGATTTTGGAATTCCATTCATTCATTGTTGCACCCCTCCCCCCCCCAACCCCCGGAAACATCCTTTTAAAACTCAGGCCTGCTGGATGTTTGTCTTGTATCTTGTCAGAGGAAACAGGTTGGCAGGGCTGGGAAAGATAGGGGTCCAACAACATTTAATCCTTGCAGCAAGTACTCATTAGTACCCCCTTGGCAGTGGGCTCTGGTGTGATGGTTTGTATATAGCACTGAACCAAACAGATCCTCACCATCATATAGTATATTTTGCATATATTTTATAGTATTCATTATAAATCCTTTTGCTGACCAGTGCATATGATCAAAGTTAATGGTTATTAGTTAAATATCTCTCCAACTTTTTGCAGTTCTATTCTTTAATGTTTTATCGTGGTTTCAGTGAAATTACACAGCCACTTTAGTTTACCGTTCATCATCTGTACACATTTTGTTTCATGGCATTAGGTGTAAATCCCCTCAGTGCAACGGCATTCTTCCCACTTCTCTCTGGGGTCCTCATTTCCATTTGCCCTTTCCTCTTGAACTTTGTTTTTTTAAAAATACTGCCATTTAGTCTCATCTTGTTGTTTGTTCATAGTAATCCTGGAATGGATTTAGTTCCAGGTTAGAAAGGTGTCTAAGAATCATGATGCTAAAGGTTCTACCAATCAGTCTATTGTCAGACCAGCACATCTGGACTTTTAAATTACTTTGGAATTTTGAATTCTGCATTTTCTGCTGCTCTGCACAGGACTTTCTCTTGTGATTCTGATTAAAGTGCTCAGTGGTGGCCGATTATCTTCTGGTTCATCAGGTCCCAGGGTGAGAGATGTGTAGTTCTCATGTTCCCTTAGTCTTTTGGATTCACTGTTTGCAGGAGTCATTGGTTTCCATCATGCTTTACTGCTTCACTTAGTGGAGAAACCTATAGTTGTGTCTTGGGTGGCCATCATCATGCTTTTTAAGACCTCAGTCACTACTTACTAAAATTTTTGCTGTTGTTATTTACTGTAAAGTTGGAACCAACTAATAGCAGGTTTTCAGAGGCAGTAAGTTGCCCAGGGGGAGATTGCTTGTCTTTCTTCTGAAGAGCAGTTGGTGGACTTGAACAGCATACCTTTGGTTTGGCAGCACAATTCCTTGCCACTAAGTCACCAGATTTCCTTACTTACCAAAGTAGTATGTAAGAAAATGTCTTTTATGAACTATGACCTTGATGTTCCCTAAGGCTCTGGTCTTAAGCACAGTGACTCAATCCCTCATTCTTTGTTACATTTCAATATCAAAAAGACAAAAATCCCAACTACTGAGAAGCAGCATGTTAGATGGAGAAAAGCATGAAATTGCCACTATTTCATGTAACTTGGATCCATGATCAGCACCCTTGGTACCAGCATTCAGGAAGTGAGGACACATACTGTGTCAGCAAAGTCTGCAGCCTGGGCCTTTCCAAATTACTGAGGAGCAATGATATCAATTTGGAGATTGAGGTGTGCCTGATTCAGCCATGGTCTTTTCGATCACTTGCTATGCATCTTTGAGTTGGACAGTGAATAAGGATAACAGAAGAATTGAAGTCTTTGAGCTGTGGTGTTGGAGAAGAGTACATAATATCCCATGAACTGCCAAAAGAAAACAAAGATAGAATGCTCGTCGGAGGCAAACATGACAAAGCTTTATCTGACATACTTCAGGCATGTTGCTAAGAGAGGCTGTTCTTGGAAAGGAGCATCATGCTTGGAATTGGAGAGTCACAAAAAGAGAGGAAGATCCTCACCCAGATGGATTGACACAGTAACTGCAGCAATGTTCTCAAGTGTGTCAGAGATGCAGAAGATGGCAAGGATAAGATAGAGTTCAGATCTGTTGGGCATACAGTTGCTGTGAGTCATACTTGATGGCACCTAATAACAAAAGCAATTGTATTTACAGCTCGTTCAAATATGTATATAGATATATTCTTTTTTCAAATACATGTACATGCATACGTATTCATAGGTATATTCCCACCTAACATACTGTACCTATTCATCTTGCATGCCATACATCCTTTTATAAATGTAGCATCAAGTCAGAACCAACTCATAGCTGACCCTCCAACAAGTTTTCAGAGTCTGTAAATTGCTTGGGAAGGTAGATCCAAACCTCAGACCTTTGGGATGACAGCACAGCTCCTTACCACTAGGGTATTAGAGCTCCCTTAGTACTGGTGGTTGATATAATTTATAAATTACTGCTTTTGTTACTGTTATTGCAGAAGTGTGTATAAAGTAGTATTTACTGTTGTTGTTTTTACTTGTTATCTTTCTAATTTAAGGAAGTCTTTTATTTCTTGATAAAGCCTTGACTTATCTGTACAAAAATTCTTTAACTACAACACTTATTCTCTCCTTTTGTTTTGACATTATCTGTAGTTTTATGTTTCTGGCTACCAGTTTTCAGTCTTTTAGCTTTGTTTTGTTTTGGAGAACTATTTATTTGAGATGATACCTGGCTGAGGCTGTCCTGTGACGGAATCACAGATGGTTGTCTGATGCTCTTTATTTCTTTTAAAATTTCTTAGAAGGTTGGTTTAATTTTACAAAATCTTTTATATTTCTGTGTATTTGGAAATGGCTTCATTTCACCATCATATTTGAGAGATGACTTAATGGATATGTAAATCTGAGTTTGAGGGGACTTTGTCATTTCCATTCGAGGTTTTACTGTGTCTTTTCACTGTTTGTACTGGTTCGCTTTGGTTCACTTGGCATTTTGGTTCACATCCGTTATTTCACTTTGCTAGTTGGGAGAACAACCACTTGGCCAACTGACTGGAAGAGATCTATATTTGTTCCCATTCCAAAGAAGGGTGACCCAACTGAGTGTGGAAACTACAGAACAATAGCATTGATTTCACATGAAAGCAAGATTCTACTGAAGATTATCCAGAAACAACTGGAACAGTACATGAGCAGAGAACTGCCAGAAGTCCAGGCTGGGTTTAGAAGGGGTTGTGGTACTAGGGATATTGTAGCCGATATTAGATGGATCTTAGCTGAAAGCAGAGAATACCAGAGGAATGTCTATCTGTGTTTCATTGATTATGCAAAGGCATTTGACTGCGTTGGATCATAACAAACTGTGGCTGACTCTGAGAAGAATGGGAATCCCAGAACATTTAATCGTGCTAATGCAAAATCTTATACTTGGACCAAGAGGCAGTCGTCAGAACAGAGCAGGGCAACACTGCATGGTTCAAAATTGGAAAGGGTGTGCTCCAAGGATGTGTCCTATCTCCATACCTTTTCAACCTGTATGCAGAGCAGATTATCCAAGAGGCTGGGCTCTATGAGGAGAGGCGTGGCGTCAGGATTGGTGGAAGATCTATCAGCAATCTGCGTTATGCAGATGACACAACCTTGCTCACTGAAACTGAGGAGGACCTCATGCACTTACTGCAGAGGGTCAAGGACTGCAGCCTTCAGTATGGACTGGGGCTCAATGTCAAGAAGACAAAGATTTTCACCACTGGACCAATTGGTAGCATCAGGATGGATGGCGAAGAGATTGAGATTGTTCACAGCTTCAGTTTGCTTGGCTCCATGGTCAACACTCTTGGCACCAGCAGCCAGGAAATCAAAAAACGTATTACGATAGGAAAGTCTGCTGTTAGGGACCTCTCTAAAGTACTCAAGAGCAACGGTGTCTCTTCGGAGACGAAGCTGCGCCTGAGACAGGCCATGGTCTTTGCAATCACTTGTTATGCATCAGAGAGTTGGACAATGACTAGGGAGGACAGAAGGAGAATTGACGCCTTTGAGCTGTGGTGCTGGAGAAGAGTATTGAATGTACCATGGACTGCCAAGAAAACAAACAGATTCATCCCAGAGAGGATTAAACCAGGCTACTCCTTGGAGGCAAAGATTCTGGGGCTTTGTCTGACATACTTTGGACCTGTTGCAAGGAGAGACAGGTCTTTGGAGAGGGACATCATGCTGGGTAGAGTAGAGGGACAGTGCAGGAGGGGAAGACCCTTTGTGAGGTGGATTGATTCAGTGACTGGGGTAATCGGGATGGGTGTGTCAGAGGCAATGCGATTGGCACAGGATAGAGCATGGTTTAGGGCTGTTGTGTATAGGGTCGCTATGAGTCGTAAACGACTCGACGGCACATAACAACAACAACAACAGTTGGGCAGAACTTAGTCTTACTGGCTTCCCTTTGTGGATGACCTTTCTCTTCTGTTCCTTAAGCTGCTCTTGGGATTTTTTTCTTAGTATTTGGGTTTGGCTAGTTTAATTATGATAGGTTTTTATGTTTTTTATTATTATTATTGATTGCTTATAATCATTCATATGCATTGTATTTTGTACAATAAATTACAATTGGTCAATGCCTGTTATCCTCCTCTTGCCTATTCCTTCACCCCTGCCTCTTTCACCCACTAACCTGGTCTCCTGCCCTCTTCTATCTGCCCCCTTTTGAACATTTGTGCATATCTAGTTCACTTACCCTCCTGGTTTCCCTACAGTGATCTTATGCAGTGATTTTCTTTTGAGGTCTATTCTGTATGGGCTTGTTGAGTTTCTTGTGCAGGTGTCTTCTTACTGTTGATGAAAAAGAAAATTTCTTAATATAGGAAATTTTCTGCCAGCAAATCTTCGACAATTCTGTGGGATGTTGTTACAGGGTAGTTGTGTGACACGCGCTTTATTTTATTTTTGTGCTTTGTTTGCCTCCTATTCCGGAATTCTGATCACATGTAAATTTTTCCTCTTGATAACACCCCACATTATTCTTAGATGTTCTTTCTCTTAAGAATTTTTTTCTCAAATGAATGTCAGTTGATCTTTTTTAGAAAACTTTATTTTATTTTGTGTGTACTGCCAAATCAGATCTGACTGGTACAGAAGGAGAATGGCCCTCCTTCTCCAGCAGAGCATCTGGTGGATTTGAACCGCGCTCTGGGATTACAGTGCAGCTTCTTACCACTAGGCCACCAGAGCTCCCTTACATCAGTTGATTTTTTTTTTTTAACTTTCACTAATTCTCATTATTAATTCAGTTCTGCTCATATGTCATTCTGTTGAATTGTCTGTTTCTAAAATTTTATTATTAATCTTTTGGATTTCTAGTTCTGTTTTTGTGTAGTTTCTAACTCCATATATTTTTGTCTTTGTGGTACTGTATTTTTTTTTTAATGAGTTCTTCCATTGTTTTCTCTTGGTTTTGTCTGAATTTTCCTTAATTTCTTGTAGAATTTATATATTACTAGCTTTTTGGATTCCTTATTATTACTATTTCTTTCTCTGGTGGATTTTCTGGTTCTTTGTTTACTTGTTGGAGCTATCTTATAAACAGTTCTGCTGCTTCATGTTATTTTTCTTTTATTTATCTGTTATTACCTGCTCCTCCTTGTCCTTCACTCCCACCCCTCCATCAATTTGATTCCTACTCAGTAGCAGCCTTCTGGGACAGAGCAGAAGTGACCATAGAGTTTCCATAAATCTTTATGGGAACAGGTTGTGTCACTTTCATCCTGTGGACTAGCTTGTGGGTTTCAACTACTGTCCTATTGGCTGGAAACTGAGTGCATTAACCAGCACCCCAGAAGTACTCTTTATCTTACTTACTGCATCCTGAGCTTTTCCTTGTGTATTATATCAAAGTAATAAGGCATGCCTACCACCTTGATTGCTAGTCAGGTTCTACTCAAGCTCTTTGCTGTCTCTTGGTGGCTGAGACAGTGACTGGGTGTGTGTGTGCATGAGTCTCTCTTCAACAGTCTTGCAGCATAGATGTGGCTGCCATTGTTCGTCTCTGTGTGGCTTATCTCCTGGGGCTTGGGTGCAGGGAGACTTTTCTGCTTGCTGGGTAGAATGTTGTGTGTTCAGTGGTGGGTGCCTGTGCCCGTGGTCAATAATGAGTGATATAAATCTGTCACCAGTCAGCAAGACTCTTAGTGGTCATCAGACCAGACACAAGCCTCTCATTTCAGGGAGATAACAATGTGATAATGAGGAAGGGGAATGGCTCAAGTCCACAGGTGTGCCCATTCAAAGGGTGTGCCCTGTCCACTAGAAGCAGCATGGGGAAGTGTATGTTGGCAACCTTCAGGTCTCTGGTTCAGGTGTCTACAGGTAGTAGTAGGCACCCCTAGTCTATGGATCCCTGCACACAGTGTAGGCCTGGGAGATGGCACCTATAGTTTGTACAGGCCACCAGTGTGGGAAGCTGATTGTAGGCCTTGGTGCAGTTAGAAGGGTAGAAGGAGTGCCCTTAGGACCCCAGCACCAGTGGCCAGGCAGAGATAGGTAGACTGTGAGCCCAGCTCCAGGGATTGTCTTTAGGTACTGATAGCACCAAACAACAAGTTCCTGGTAAAGGTATATGTGCCCCAGGGAAGCAAACAGATACTCCCAGATTATAGCCCCCAGATGTTGTAGGTGGCATGGTCCAGAGAGCTGTGTTTTTAACACAAAGGCTCTGATTCCCTGGCTTTTTGAATCTACCAGCTCCTTGGGAGAAAGCTGAACAGTCTTTTCCCATAAGATTTACAACCTTGGAAACCCAGGGGAGGGAGGGTCAGCTGTGAATCAAGACTGACTTGACAGCGGTGAGTGAGTGAGTAAGTAAATGATGCTCGATTGTTGGAAGAGGAGGTACCACTGTCACAAGCCGCTAGGACAGGAGGTGAGACGGAGAAGTGAGTGCCATCATGTTTTGGATCTTAGCAGTAGTGGCTGCTCAAGGAGGCTTGCCTTGCTAGTCAGTGGGTCCCCAGTGGAAGGGACTGAATAAACAGGCAGTTGCCTGTCCTTGGACTCTGGTAGGCCATGATCACATGGGAAGAGTAATGAGGAAGACAGATGCTATATAGCCCCACAAGCCTGTGGCTCACTTTTGGGATAGCCAAGGTGATCTCACTTAACTTTTGCAGGCTTAGGGCACTCCCACCTGGCTCTGGACGAGTGCAGAGTCCTCCTCGCTTGTCTGCATCAGGTAAGGAGATCTTGGCTGGGAGCCATGCTTGCTTTGTCTTTCAGTGGCTGTTCTGTGCACCTTCATCAGGGGCCTTCGTTAGTTCTTTATGTCCAGTCTCTTCTCTGACGTGGTACTTGCTCTGATTCTTAGGATTGCCTTATTTCCTTGGCGTCTTATCGTATGAGAGATGTTTTTGAGGCATCTAACTATGCTGCCATCTTGGATCTTCTTCACTGTCCAGCTTTTTGAAAGATAGCTTGAAAAAAATCTACTTTTTGTTGTTTCTTTGATGCTTTCATGGAGTGAAGTGTGAGAATGATAGTATTGGGGATATGCTTGCTTTATTGGACAGAGTACCAAATAATAAATATTCATGCAGGTGATGATTCTTCTTACTCTGTAGTTCATTTTTTAATTCTAAATGTTAAGATGGTGGTATGAAAGTGAGGGAAAGATAAACTAAAAAGAAAAAGAAATAAGGTCAAGGTCTTTCAAAGTTTTTCCTAAATGATAAGTTCTAAACAATTCAGTTGTCTTACAACTTAAATATTTTAAAACTCAGTATCATGTGTCACTCTAAATGTGGTTTATAAGCTCAATATTTTTAGTAACTTTGAGATCTACTAAAATTTATTTTAGAAGATGGAGTTCTGATTGTGTAGACATTGTGTGTTAAAGCTCTCCTAATTATGTTCTGTCATTTCAGGGGCTTAACTGTAATGTTTGAAATAATGAAAACATATGGCCATACTTATGAAAAACATTGGTGGCAGGATTTATTCCGAATTGTTTTCAGAATCTTTGACAACATGAAGTTGCCAGAACAGCAGACAGAGGTAAAAGAACACAAAATTCTCATTAGCATAGTCAACTTAAAAGGCTTTTATATAATCCCTAATTCATATTAGTATTTCAAATTATACACATTGAGAAGAAATTCCTCGAAAATTTTTCTTTAAGGCATAAGGATATAATACTATCGTTTATAAACAAAAACACAATTTTGGAGTAGGACTGAGTTAATAAATTTGTTTTTCCTCTCTAATGTTTTTGTTAAACTTCTGGCTTTTTTTCTCATTTTAATCTTCTTCACAGAGCCAACAAAACCTCCATAGCTTAGTGTATAAAGTATAAACTTTTACATTAAGTATTTGAGAAACATCTTATACCTTTATTTTAGACTTTTTAATCTTCGATAGTACTGTCAAGTAATCATAATTCTGAAAGTTAATTCTTGTGCTGATCTCACAAGGATAAATTCTTTTTATTTCTCTTTAATGTCTGTCATATTCTGGAACAAAGCCAACTATTGTTTTCATGAATATTGTTTGAAAAGTCATAATAAATGTTACAGTAATAATTCTTTTTCTAACCAAGGCAATTAACTTAGAAAACAGTTAAATAATTTTATATGTAGGTAGTTAAAGGTATTCCCAGTTAATGAAAAATAGAAGTCAGATGTTAAGATGAATATAATGTTTTAGAAAAAAATAAAAAACACTGGTAAGAAGAAAACTGACAGGCTTGCCTTTTAAATATGAAAACATAAAAAAAAAATAAAAGTAAATAAATATGAAAACATTTCACTCCTAAATTCTAGCTGTTAATGAATGGTCTGACCTTGATTTAACCTCATCCCCACCAGAAAGCAGAGTGGATGACAACGACTTGCAACCATGCACTTTACGCAATCTGTGATGTGTTCACCCAGTATTTAGAAGTGCTCAGTGATGTGCTTCTGGATGATATTTTTGCACAACTGTACTGGTGTGTGCAGCAAGGTAGGTGTGTGTCTGATGTGTTAGAAATTGTCCTCTGTGACCATGCTATTATATAAACAAATTGCTTTTTCTTTTCTAGATAATGAGCAATTAGCACGATCTGGTACCAACTGCTTAGAGAATGTTGTTATTCTGAATGGTGAAAAATTTACCCTAGAAATCTGGGATAAAACCTGTAACTGCACATTGGATATCTTCAAAACCACAATCCCACATGCGTAAGATTTTATAGAACTTTCTGTTTACTCACACAAACGTATATTATAGTTAAGTTTGATAGCTTCTTATCAATTCTCATAACAGAAACTCCTTTGAAACATATCCTAGTGCTATCTGTTTTTAATTGTTTTTGGTGAAACATTCTTCTAGGTCATATAGCTCTGGTGTGTCCACTTGCTGTACAGAGGTAACTTGTGGTTGCTGTGAAGCCGAACACTGTGACACTTGATGTGTCAAATGCGAGAGTGGTTACCTATGGTGGATAGTGTTTGGTGGAGCTCCCCAATGAAAACAAGTTTGGAAGCAGGAGTGGCATCCACTTCTGAAATAGCTTGTCTCGGGAAACCCTATGAACCAAGAGGAAGGATGAAAGTTACACAGGCGTTCAAGTTTTTAATTTATAGTGTTGCTATGAGTCGCCTACGACTCAGCAGCACTTAACAACATAACAGCAACATATGTATTTCTACCAGTAGCTCTGCGAGAGAAGGACAAACAGTCTCTTTATGTGTGATTTACTGTCTCTGAAAACCCTCTAGAGGGTCAGCTATGAATCATTTCCAACTCAATGTACACAGCAACCACAACAACATATGTATTTAGATCTATTACAAATAAGATACCTATAAACTATAGTAAATATATGAAATAATTCTATAAAATAAAATCACTTTTTTCTAATTATCCATTATGTTGTGAGCCCACTAACTTTTTAAAGATTTGATTTTATTAGAAACCTCAGTGCTTTTTATTTGGAAAAAGGACAGTAACCTCAGGTGTAAGTTTCAGTTGCTACAGATTTAATAACTGAATTAAAATTATTTATTTGCAAATATTTACAAAGATTCTATAATGGTTGTAATTTTTCTAAAGAATGGGTTTGGGACTTGAAGTGAAGTTACTTTTATCAGTGAGGAAACAAGAGATACAGTCAGCCTGAATGATGGTGACAGGGTCTAGATTCTTGTAGGACAAACTTGAACTTACTTCCCAACTCAACTCTGTGGTCTACATGTAATGCAATTTCTAAAACGTTATTAGATTCAGTAGCCACATGTATATACACTGGCACAAATTTTACATTATGTGAACACTACCAATTAATAAAAATTTTTGAGCTTAAAGAACTTTTCTTGAAATTGACTATTGTGGCTGCACTTGGAACTCTGGTGGCATTGTTCATAGTGAGTTGTGCTGATAACCTAAAGATGTCAGTTCAGATCCACCAGGAGCTCTGTGGAAGAAAGATGGGCAGTCTCCTGACATTATGATTTACAGCCCTGGAAACCTGGTAGAGGGTCGCTGTGAGTCAGAACTGACTTGAAGACAGTAACTCTGCATTAAAGCATTCATATAATTCTTATAATTCCTCTGTAAGGAAGAGTAAATAGGAAGTAAGGAAAGTACAGACCTTTGACATTTTACTCACTTCTAAATACTAGGGAATCTTACTTGTTTTTGACACGTTTTCCTTTGGAACAATGTAATAAATTCACAAATGACGCTAAGATTTGTGTCAGAGTTATTAAATCTTTACAAAAACTGGTTGGGCTGTATTTTTTATGTAAAAACAGGTTCTTTTTCAAATTATTGAGTTAAACACACAAGAGAAAATAAAAGACTTTATATATCATCTAATAAGTGTCTCAATAGAAGCTTGTTCAGCAGAACACTTGACATTGAACTGAAGTGATCTGCTGCCCCATTCCCTAGTGGCTTCTTGTTCCTCAGAACCAAGAACTTAGGCCCTAGTCATCTCTGTATTCTCAGCACTCTCTCTAGGGTTAGAAAATTAGCTGCTACTTTTCTATACCAAAATTTTCTAATTTTCACACATTTTATTTTAAAATAGAATCTCAGTAGTTCTATGAATTTTTGAAATTTTTCTTAAATATCACATTGGAATGTGTTTGATGGCATTTGTACTTGGGAAAATTGTAAAATTGAAACCTTTCAGAGAATTTCAGAGAATTTTTTTTCTGTTTCACATCGTAAAAGCTGATAGATGGAAAGTTGGTAGAGGGAGCTCTGTTGGCTAAGCGGTAAGGAGTTGCACTGCCAACCCAAATGTACCTGGTTTGAATCCATCAGCTATTGGCTCTGAAAACCTGCTAGAGGGTCAGCTATGAGTATGTTCTGACTCCATGGTGCATAAAATACACAACACACATTGATGGTAACCTTTGACATGTCCCACTTGCAGTAATTGGTGTGATTTTGGTATTTTTAAAGGCTCTTGACGTGGCGTCCCACATCTGGAGAAACGGCTCCCCCATCTCCATCACCTGTGAGTGAAAAACAGTTGGTAAGTTTTAAGAAATCATATTTTAAACTATTCTGTTACTTGTGGTAAACAATTTTGCTACGGGCTGAATTCTTATATATGAGCCCAGCTCTTCTGCAATTAGAAAAAAAAAAGTTACCCATTTGATATCTGATAGTCTCAAGTTAAAATCCTTTGTAGTTAAGTTTCAAGGTCAAAGAAAATTAACTCTACATGCTTTGGGGAACTCTTTTAAATTTTCTTTTAATATAAATGGTCTGAGACATAGAAGACAATGATTTTAAGAGTTGTAACAGGCAGACAATATTTTGTTTGAAATGCTAACAACAAGAAAAAGACAACTCCTTTACAAAATGAGTTGTTAAGTGCTGTTGAATCACGTATAACTCTAATCAAGTATGACTTGTAACAACTCTGTGAACAACATATCCGAACCTTGCCCTACTCTGTCCTATCCTTACTGTCTCTGATGTTCTTGAGCCCTTTGTTACAGTCATTGTATCAATCCATCTTCCTAAGGATCTTTCCCTCTTTTGCTGACTCTCCATCTTCCCAAGCATAATATCCTTTTCCAAGAAGTGGACCGAAAGTATGTAAGCAGCTTTGCCGTCCTCACCTCCAGGGTGCTACTTTGGTTGCTCTTTGTCTGAGACATATCTGTTTGTTCTTTGGCAGCCCATGGGATAGTCAGTCCTCTTCTCCAATACCACCATTCAAAGGATCAGTCCTTCCCGCATCCTTATTCATTGTCTAACTTTTAGTTGCATAGTAAGTAATTGAAAAGACCATGGCTTACATCAGGTTGTGCCTTAATCTTTAAACTAGCATCATTACTCCTTAGAACTTTGGAGAGAGCCTTGACAGCAGTCCCTCCCAATGCAGCTCATCTTCTGATCTCTTGATCCTGGTACAATTAAAGGGTGTTGTTTTGGGATCAAGGCAAGATAAGATTGTTAGCAGCCTCAGTCTTTTCTCCATCTATCTTGATGTTGCTCATTGGCCCAGTGGAGAGGAGTTTTGTCTTCTTGATGTTGAAATGTAATGCATATTGAAGGCTTTGATCTTCTGCAGCAGGTGCTTCAAGTCCTTTTCACTTTCAGCAAATAATGTTTTGTCATCTGCATAAAACAAGTTGTTGACGAGTTTTCCTCCAGTACTGATAACACATTCCTCTTCATAAAGTTCAGCTTCTTAGATGATTTTCTTAGCAAGGGATTGAACAGGTATGGGAAAGGGAAACAACTTGACACATACCTTTCTTGTTTTTAAACCATATAGTGTTCCCTTGCTTGAACAACTATCTCTTGATCTAGATAAAGGTTTTGCATAGTTAAATGTTCTGGCATTTCCATTGTTCTCAGTATTAGCCATATTTAGTTATGATCCACAAGGAATCACTGGTGAAGCTCGGTATCAGCAATCAGAACTTGGAAGATGCTGATGTGGAAAATTCAGATTGAAGCTGAAGAAAATGAAGACACATCCACCAGAACCAAAGTATACACTTGAGTCTTTCTCTTGAATTTAAGAATCATGTTTGCTATCACTTGTTATGCATCAGAGAGTTGGACAATGACCAAGGAGGATAGAAGGAGAATTGATGCCTTTGAGCTGTGGTGCTGGAGAAGAGTATTGAGGGTCGCTCTGAGTCACAAGTGACTCGATGGCACATGACATCAAAATTAGGCTTGGGTCACTGAACACTTGTTGTTGTTATGTGCCGTCGAGTCGCTTGCAACTCATAGCGACTCTATGTACAATAGCCCTAAACTCCGCTCTGTCCTGTGCCAATTGCACTGTCCTCGACACTCCCATCCCAATTATCCCAGTCACTGAATAAATCCACCTCATAGAGAGCCTTCCTCTCCTGCGCTCTACCCTTCCTCTCCTCCTCCACCCTTCCAAGCATGATGTCTCTCTCTAAGGACCGGTCTCTCCTCACAACATGTCCAAAGTATGTTAGACGGAGCCTCAGAATCCTTGCCTCCAAGGAGCCACCCGGTTTAACCCTTTCCAGGACAAATCTGTTTTCCTAGCAGTCCATGGTATTCTCAATACTCTTCTCCAGCACCACAGCTCAAAGGCATCAATTCTCCTTCTATCCTCCTTGGTCATTGTCCAACTCTCTGATGCATAACAGGTGATTGCGAAGACCATGGCCTGTATCAGACGCACCTTAGTCTCCAGAGAGACACCATTGCTCTTCAGTACTTTGGAGAGGTCCCTAACAGCAGACTTTTCCATGGCAATGCTCCTTTTAATTTCCTGGGACTGTTGACTATGGAGCCAAGCAAACTAAAGCTGTGTACAATCTTCAATCTCTTCACCATCCATCCTGATGCTGCCAGTTGATCCAGTGGTGAGAATCTTTGTCTTCTTGACATTGAGCCTCAATCCATATTGTAGGCTGCAGTCCTTGACACTCTGGAGCAGGCGCTTCAGGTCCTCTTCAGTTTCAGCAAGCAGGGTTGTGTCATCAGCATAACGCAGATTGTTGATAAATCGTCCACCAATCTTGACCCCACATTTCTCCTCATAGAGCCCAGCCTCCCGGATAATCTGTTCTGCATATAGGTTGAAAAGGTGTGGAAATAGGATGCATCCCTGGCGTACGCCCTTCCCAATTTTGAACCATGCAGTGTTCCCTTGCTCTGTTCTGACGACTGCCTCCTGGTCCAAGTATAAGTTTCGCATTAGAACGATCAAGTGTTCTGGAATTCCCATTCTTCTCAGAGTCAGCCATAGTTTGTTATGATCTACACAGTCAAATGCCTTTGCATAGTCAATGAAACACAGACATTCCTCACTGAACACTAGTAATAGAAAATCAGATGAATTGTGGGATAACGTCAAGGATATCATCCATGAAGAAAACAAAAGGATATCACAAAGATAGAGTAGGAATAAAATATGAAAATAGATGTAGAGTAGACTGAAAATTTCACTAGAGTGTCAAGCCAAACAAAAGAACAAATGCTGAAGTGAAAGAATGAACAGAAGATTGCAAAGACAAAATGAGGAGAGGACATGAAAAGACACTTCATTCAAGAAGACATTGATATAACTAGCAAACACATGAAGATATGCTCAGATCATTCACTATTAGAGTCAAATAAGAAAAAACCAACAGTGTGCTATCATCCCAGCAACAGTAGCAAAGTTCAGTAAGAGAGTGAAGAACAAATTGTGGCCCGTATGGGAAGAGAATGAAACTCTCACACATTGCTGGTGAAAAGGTAAACCACTAAGGAATACCATTTGATGTCTCCTTAGAAAACTGAGAATATAAATACCGTTTGACCCTTCAGTCCAACCATTAGGTATATATCCTAAAGAATTAAGAGCTGCAGCACAAGCAAACATGTATATGCATGTTCACTGCAGCATTATTTACCATAGCAAAAAGATGGAAACAACCCGAAGTCCATCAGCAGACGAGTAGATGAAAAAACTGATATGTTCACACAGTAGAGGACTGTTGTTGTTGTTAGGTGCTGTCGTGTTGAATACAAACAGTACCAATCTTGTGAACAACAGAGCTGAACTCAGTCCTATCCAGTGCCATCCTCACACTTCTTGACACACTAGAGCCCATTACAGTAGTTACCGTGTCAGTCTACCTGGTTGAAGATCTTCCTCTCCTTCACTGTCTCTCCCTTCACTTTTCCAAATATCATATCCCTTTCCAGGGAATATCCCCTCCTAGCCCCATGCCCAAAGTGTGTGAGGCAAAGCCTTATCATCCTTGCCTCCAAAGAGCACTGTGGCTGTGCCATCTCCAAGACATTGTATTTGTTCTTTTGGCCACGCATAGGATGTTCAATGCTCTTCTCTAATACCACAGCTCAAAGGCATCAGTTCTTTTGTCTTTATTCATTATCCAGCTCTCAAATGCAAAGCAAGTTATTTCACCTTAGTCCTCAAACTGATATCATTACTTCTCAATAATTTGTAGAGGCCCCTAACTGCAGACTTTCCCAGTGCTATACATCTCCTGATTTCCTGACTGCTAGTCACAAGAATTTTAACAGTGGACCCAAGTAAGATGAAGTTGTCAACAGTTTCAGTCTTTTCTCCATCCATGTTGGTCCAGTGGTAAGCATCTTTTGTTTTCTTGACATTGAGATGCAATCCATATTGAAGGCTGTATTCTTTGATTTTGTGCAACAAGCGTTTTAAGGCCTCACTTTCAACAAGCAAGATTGTGTCATCTGCAAAATGGAATTTATTAATGAGTCTCCCTCTGATCCTGATGCCACATTCCTCTTCATTGAGTCCAGCTTCTCAAATAATTTGCTCTCACAAGAGAGACAAGGAAAAAGAGACTAAAAATCAAAACGTGACACTTAACCTGGTGGGGGAGATAACCTTGATCATGAAGGTGGTTTTTCAAGCTGAAGCTTATCCATTGTATTCAGCATGTGCTGGTCCCTGCAGTTTCCCCAACTGTGGCAATCTCAACTGCATAATTTGTGATGGTAAAGTAATGTGATCATGTTCTTCCCGGGATTAAAAGAAAAGGGGGAAAAAATTGAAGAGATAAGCAAAAGTATTCAAAGAGCAGAAGTGAAAATACTAATATCTGATAAAATAGACTTCAAGGCAAAAACCTGCATAAGAGACAGGAAATGACATTATACAGTATCTCCACACCCAGTGACAGACCTGCAAAATACACAAACTTTAACAAATTTGAAAAGAAATAGACAACTCTTTGATAACTTGTAGGAGATTTCCAACATACCACCTTTGAAGAATGTAATGAATAGAAACTGAACAAAGATACAGAAGAAGTAAAGAATATAATTGAAGCAATTGCATGTCATAGACATGTTTAGAACATCTTACCAACAAGATCACAATATACATCCATCTCCAGTGCTTATGGAACATTCTCCTCAATAGACTGTATGTTTGGTATGAGATGTCATTGCCAAATGTTTATTCCTAGTCAGGAGGTCTTCTTTTCACCCTGTTGGAAAAAGGTTTTGATGAGCACAGAGATTTAACCTTTAAAAGGCACCATTCATCAGTTTTATCTTCTTCAGATTGTGCATGTTGTTGTTAGGTGCTGTCGAGTTGTAGAGGACTCACAGCGACCCTGTGAATGAAAGCCCTGAACACTGTTCATAGGGTTTGCCGAGGCAAGTCATTTCAGAAGTGGATGCCACTCCTGCTTTCAGGCTTGTTTTAATCAAGAAGCTCCACCAAAACACTGTCCACCATGGGTAACCGTTATCACATTTGACACCTCAGTGTCAGTGTTCAGCATCACAGAAACCATGAGTTACCTCCATACAGCAATGCATAGACCAGTGCTATACTACCTAGAAGAATGTTTGACAGAAAAACAAGTTGAACCAGGCCAGAGGGCCGCGGATTAACATCACCCACCTTGAGCTTGGTAGCGTAACTTTCTGTCTACTAGGCTAGCGTAGCTATGTTGTCGTTTTGTTATTAGGTGCCATTGAGTCGTAGACGACTCATAGCGACCCTATGAATGGAAGACCTGAGCACCATTCATAGAGTTTCTGGAGGCAAGCCATTTTCGGAAGTGGCTGCCACTCCTGCTTCCAGGCAGATTATACATATCTGGCTTTATTTGTCGGTTTCTTTATACAACAGACTAGACCATCTAAGCTTGGTCCAGGTTTGTCTCATGCACTTTATGGTTGGGGCTTTATTCCCATGTCTCTGATCCACCTTGAGTTGGTTTTTGTCCGTGGTTTGTGCTGTGGATCCTCTTTCAGCTTTCTGCAGTTAACAGTCCAATTTTCTAGCACCATTTGTTGAAGAGATTGTCATTCTCCATTTGATAGGTTTTATTTCCTTGTCAAATATCAGTTGACCGTAGATAGATGGGTCTGAGTTCTCAATTCTCTTCCATTGGACTATGTGCCAGTCATTGTGCTAGTTTACTACTGTTGTGTAGTAGGTTTTGAGGCGAGGGAGTGCTGCTATTTTGGAGTTTCTTTCCTCTCCAAATAAACTTGACAGTTTCCTTTTCTATCTCCTTGAAAAATGAATTTGGTATCTGGATTAGAATTGCATTAACATGTAGATTGCTGGTAGGTCTTCCTATCTGTGAACACGGACAACATTTTTCTCATTTATTTAGGTCTTTTATTGTCTTTTATTCAGGTCTTTTATAATATAAAATGTTCTGTTATTTTCTTTTTAAATTTTATTACTTTGTGTGTGTGTACTGTCAAATAGGATCTGACTGGTACAGGAGAAGATTGCCCCTCCTTCTCCAGCAGAGCATCTGGTGCTGTTACTTTCTTTGTAACAGATCTTTTGTGTCTCTAGTTAGGTTCACTCCCGAATATCTCATTTTGTGGTTGGCTATTGTAAATGGTATTGGTTTCTTGGTTTCCTTCTCTGAGTTCTCTTTGTTACTGTTGAGGAATCCCACTGATTTTTGGATATTGATCTTGTATCTTGCCACTCTACTACATTGGTCTATTACAGGGTTTTTTTTGTTGAGTTCTTGGGGCTTTCTGTGTACACTATCATATTAACTGCATATAGCAACAACCATCTCTTACCTATTGGGATACCTTTTATTTCCTTCTCTTGTCATATTGCCCTAACAAGTACTTCCAATACAATATTGAATAGAAGTGGTGACAGTGGGAGTCCTTATCTGGTCCCTGTTTGCAAAGAAAATGCTTTTTAGTCTTTCTCCATTGAGAATGATAGTGGCTCTTGGTTTTGAGTATATACTATTCACTAAGTTGAGGAAATTCCTTTCTGTTCCAATTTTGCCGAGTATGATTATCAGGGAAGGGGTATTGAATTTTGTCAAATGCCTTTTCTGCATCAGTTGGTAGGATCGTGTGGTTATTGGCCACAAAGTCTCGATAATTAATTTTAAAGAAAACCCACAAACCTTGAAATATTATAAATCATCTTCTCAAATCCAGATATTATAAAATTAGAACTCAAAAGATCAAGGGGGAAAACAAATACAGGGAATTGCTTAAAAATTATAGGATAATAAGAAAAATTAAAATTCTAGTAATATTTTGTGTAAGAAAATGTATTTTTAAACAGTAAACATTCTTTTAAAAGATCTATCATTTTAGAAGTGTTATATGCAATCTTACATGTAAATATTTATTTTAATAGACATTTCATTTCATATCATGGTCAGATAAATTAACACCAATACCATGTTGGGCCCGTGTAATTTTTGCTAAAAGTGTTTTATACACTTAAGAAAAATGCAGAAATGAACAACTGTAATAATAATTACATGATTTTAGATTTGTGTAACATTTCATTATTTATAAAAATCATTCTCTTATTTGATTGTCCCAAGAGTTTTGTAAGCCAGGCTTGGTATATGTTACTCACATTTTTTGTGGACCAGGAAATACAAAATTATGAACTATGATATTTTAAGCTTAAATGGAAATCTTATTTTGCTGTTGCAACAATTGTTGTTGTGTGTCCTCTAATTGGAACCAACTCATAGCTGACCTCCAGTGAGTTTTCAGAGGCAGTAAATTATACCAGAGAAGATTGCCCATTCTTCTTCAGCAGAACTGTTGGTGGATTTGAACCAAAATCTTATTTTGAGCAGCACAGATTCTTGGGAGTACAGCCAGAATTACCTCAAGATGAGATTACTGTGGTTAGAAAGTCCGCTTCCTCCTGAAATCCATGTCTTCTGAGTACATTGTCCTGTTAACAGTAAAACAGTTAGGACAGTAGTAGTTTTGACTAGCACTTTCTGTCTGACTCTACGGTTACTTTGCATTTGTTCTATTTCTTCCTTACAAAGAATATGCCATCTTCACTTTCATGATCAGAAAACCCAAGCTCGAAATTCTTTTTCTAAGGTCACGCTGCCAGTAAGTTCTAAGCCAGCTTCTCGGTGGTGCCACACTGCTACCCAGTCAGCCCGTACCTATGGACTCAGCCATCTGGACCTTTGCAACAACTTTTCTTAGGTTATAGAAATCTTTATCTGAACTTGTTGCTGCATAGTTCCAGCCCTCCTAAAATTGGAGAAATCTGCTTCCTCTCTTCCAGATCTGTTTTCCAAAGATTTCCATGACTAGCACAGGGTTTTGGAACGAGTTTTGTCCTGAGCATTCTTACCTGTTGTTCTTGGTGATGTTAGGCTTGCACACAGTGACTCTCAGAAGCAAAGTTTCCTCCTGAAGCCTCTCAGCTCTCAATCCGTGCCTTTTGTTGTTTCTAAACCCGAAACCAGATGCACTGCCGCAGAGTCTGTGACTCATATTGACCGTCTTTTGCGTTTTTGAAGCTCTCAGATGAATTCCATTCCATGACTGCTTGAGCACCAGGCCCTGTACTTTAAATTTAAATTGAAGTACCAATAAATAGGAAGCTTAAAGAGCTTTCTCTGTTTGAATAAGGAGTAATTGGCAGGAAATATTTTCATCCTTAAACTTACGATGATTATTCTTTGTTTTTATTAGGATACAGTATCACAAAAATCTGTAGATATTCATGATTCTATTCAACCAAGATCTTCAGATAATAGACAGCAGGCACCATTGACTTCTGTCTCTGCTGTGAATGAAGAGGTCGGCAAAGTCAAGCCTACGGCAAGTGAGTCATTACTCTAAATAAAAATAAGTTCTAGTCTTTGTTTCAATTTAAGACAATTTTATTTCATCTGTTTCTAGTGCTGATATTTCCCCTGTACGTTGTATTCATATAGGAAAGGGATGAAATAACTTGGTTTGAGTTTTGTGCTTAGCATACATGTACTTGTTAGGATTGTTAGTCACTTTGTTGTATTTGCTGCATTTGGGATATCTGAAAGAGAAAGTTTTTCTTGGTCAGGTGAGAGATTGGGTGCTCTGCTAGTACCTGGAATGTCACCTTTTCCACAGTGCATCTTGCTAATGTCTCTTGGGAGCTCTGGCTAATGTCTATGGGAAGCACATGCCTCTGTCCTCTCTAGCACCTGTGTCCCTGCATCTCTGCAAAGGATGGGGTTGTTTGCCATGGAAACTGCTGATGGACTACTGGGTTCTGAGTAGGAGTTCCCAGCTTCCCAGCCAGGCTTCTTTGCCTGCTCTCCCTCATCTTTGCTGTCCCCCATCCTGTGGTCTGCTTAGAGACCTGTAGGCCACCTTTCCTCTGCCTTCTCCCTCGTCACAAAAAGGAGAAATTCTGCTTTTTAATTAAATTGATTTCATTTGCTGAACAATTATGAAACACAGATCACCTCCTTTCTTTTTTTTAATTTTATTATATTTTTTAAATTTATTATTAATTTCAGTAAAAATTTACAGAGACTTTGGATTTCCATTCATTCTTTGTTGCACTTTTCTCCCCTCCCAACCCTGCCTGCTAGTACACTACCTTCTTGGAAAAGTAATAGAAAAATTCTTTCATTGTTTTACAAACCCTCTCCCAGGTCCACTCCACCATGTAGCCTTTGCTCTAGACACCTGTCATGACAAAAATACTTAATTACATACCCCTTTTTAACAGTTTTCTCCCTCCTCTGTTTCAATGCAGTATACATTATTGAACCCATCTTTCTCAGTCTCCCTCCAGCCCCGATGTCAGTCCTATTTTACAACAGTGGCACCATGCAGTATTTGTCCTTTTGTGGCTAAGATACTTCACTCAGCATAATGTCCTCCAGGGTCACCCATTTTGAAAAATATTGCATGAGTTCCTTGTTTTTCAATGCAGCATAGTATTCCATTGTGTGAATATACCACAGCTTCTCTATCCATTCATTTGTTGATGGGCACTTAGCTTGTTTCCAACTCCTTGCTATTGTGAACAAAGCCACAATAAACATGGGTGTGCATATATCTGCTTGGATGTCAGTTATGGTCTCTTTGGGGTATATTCCCAGTAGTGGAATTGCTGGGTCAAGATCACCTCCTTTCTAAAGGAGAGTAAAACAGCTGAAGATTAAAGGGCTTGACTTGAGATTAAAGTCACATATCATCCTTTTAAACAACAATTTATGATATTTTATCCATTTATAATATGCAGCCACTGCCACTGTCTAGTTTCAAAGGTATTTCATTACCCCAGGAAAGAACCTTGTGCCATTTAAGCAGACATTTCTGAGTCCCCTTTGTCCCCAGCTTCTTGCAATCTCCAATCTGCTTTCTTCCCATTTCTGTGAATTTGCCAATCCTATGACCAGGGACCTCTAAGTGCACCTGAATCACGCTGTGGTCTTTCCCTCACTTGCTGTGCATCGAGAGTTAAACAGTGAATAAGGGTGATAGAAGAAGAATCGCTGCTGTTGTGGTGTTGTAGAACTCTACTGAACATCCCATGGACTGGTAGAAGAACAAACAAATAGATCTTGGAGAAAATGCAGCCAGAATGCTCCTTGGAAACAAAGATGGCAAAGCTTTGTCTCTCACATACCTTGGGCATACTGTTAGGAGAGGCTGTTCCTTTGAGAAGGACAGCATAATTGGAAGGATGGAGGGTCAGCGAAAAGAGAGGACCTGGCCCCTCAACAAGATAGATTGACACAGTGTCTGCAGCAATGGACTCAGTGTGTAAGACATGATGAGAATAGAACAGGATATGACAAGGTTCAGATCTGTTCACAGTGTTGCTGTGAGTCATACTTAATGGAATCTAACAACAATAATAGGGTTCAAATAAGTGAAAACATACAATATGCATATTACTCCTTTCACTTGCCATGTTTTCAAGGGTCGTCTGTGTCGTATCACATATCAAAATTACTTTCTCTTTACAGCTGAGTAATACCTCATAGTATTTATGGGTCATAATTTTACTTCTTCTTCCATTTCTTTTGTCCATTCTTATCAAGGGGAGTGCTAACCTTCTTTCATACAACACTATTTTATTCATTCTTGATGTGCAATTTAGTAGCTGCCATCTGTAAACATTCTTGTTCAGGTGTGAATACCTGTTTTGAATTCTTTTGGATATTGGCCTAAGTATATAGTTACATATGGTAATCTTAATGTTTTACTTTTTGAAAAATTATCGCGCTGTTTTCCACACCAGCAGAACCATTTTACATTCCCACTTGTAATAATATTGTTGTTGGGTGCTGTCAAGTCATTTATGACCCATCGCAGCTCTATGAATAGCAGATATGAACCCTGGCCTGTTCTGTGCCATCTTCACAGTCTCTGACATATTTGAGCCCATTGCTGCTGTCACTGTCAGTCCGTCTTGTTGAGAGCCTTCCTTTCTTTTTCTGACCCTCCACACTTCTTTTTTTTCTTCCCCCCAACTTTATTTTATTATTTCTATGTGTGTACTGTCAAATCAGATCTGACTGGTACAGGAGGAGATTGCTCCTCCTTCTCCAGCAGAGCATTTGGTGGATTCAAACCATGTACCTCTGGGATTGCAGTGCAGCTTCTTGCTGACCCTCCACCTTTCCAAGCATGTTGTCTCTCTAAGAAAAAGCTTTGTTATTTTTGCCTCTAAGGAGCACTTGACTGCATCTTCTCCAAGACACATCTCTTTGTTCCTTTGGCAGCCCTTGGGATATTTAGTACTTCTCTCCACATCTTAAAGACATCAATTCTTCTGTCATCTTTATTCATTGTCCAGCTCTCAGATGCATAGCAAATGGTCAGGAACACTTCAGTCTTCAAACTGATATCATTACTCCTCTATAATTTTAAAAGGTTCGTGACTGCAGACTTTCCCAGTCCAATGCACCTCCTGACCTCCTTACTGCTGCTACCAAGAGTGTTAATTGTGGATCTCACAATTGTGAGAAGTGTGAAGTTGTGGACAGTTTGAAACTTTTCTCCATCCATCATGATGTTGCCTATTGGGACAGAGTCAAGGATTTTTTTTTGTTTGTTTCCTTGACATTGAGGTGCAATCCATATTGAAGGCTCTAGTCCTTACTGTTCTGCAGCAACCATATTGAATCCTCACTTTCAGCAAGCTAGGCTGTGCCATCTGCATAACACGGGTTATTGAGTCTTCGCCTTTCTCCAATTTTGACACCACGTTCTTCTTCATAGAGTCTGGTTTCTCAGAAATAGCTCAGCATACAGTTTGAATAGGTATGGAGAAAGCCTATAACCCTGACACACATTTCTTAATTTTAAATCATGTAGTGTTCTCTTGTTCTGTTTGCACTGCTGAGCACTATTGTTTCTCGTGAGTTGAGCCAAAGGAAGACTAACAAAGTGAAATGTGGTCCCAGAGGAGCAAGAGCTATCTCAGGCTATCTCTGGACCCAGGCACCTCAGAACCCCTGCCTTTATTAGCAGAAAATTAAAGCATACTTCAAAGCATGATTTTGTAGGGTGGGTAAATGGTTAAGCATAGCTGCCTTCCAAGCAGTTAACCTGGGTTATGGCTACCCATATGAGACATAACATAGGTAAGTTTGAATTGTTTCCAGGGGAACATCCTTGTACTCACAGAAGGATTTCAGTGAACTCATAACGACTTTATCAAGACACCAGAAACTTTTCATGTTTAACTGAAACTTCTCCAAGTCCCCTTCATGGTTATGTTCTCTAGGCAGTCTGGGACTGCTTTCAGCCCCACCTATCTTGGCCTTCTTCACCTGCTTTCAAGCGGTGCTGCCAAGTCCTTTTGCATTTACTCCATGGCTGTTTGTAACCTCAGTGAATTATAGTAACTATAAGCACAATTAAGTGTTCTGAGATTCCCATTCCTCTCAATGTTAGCTGTAATTTGTTGTGATCCACATAGTCAAATGATTTTGCATTAGTCAATAAAGCACAAATAGATATTCTTCTAGTAATCTTTGCTTTCAGCCAGCATCCATTTGACATCAGCAATGAAATCTCTGTTGCTACAGCCTCTTCTAAATCCAGCTTGAGCTTTAGGCAGTTTTTTGTCTATGTACTGTTCCCTTTTTTAATGATCTTCAGCAGTATTTTGCTTGCATGTGATATTAAGGATACTGTGCAATAACATCTATGTTTTGTTGGATCACCTTTCTTAGGAATTGGAACAAATAGGGGGCTGTCTTCAGTCAGTGGGCAAGGCACTTATCCTTCAAATTTCCTGACATAGACTGGTGAGCACATCCATAGCTGTCTCTTATTGGCTGAAACATGTCAGCTGGTATCCCATCAATTTTGGGGGCCTTATTTTTTGCCAGTGCACTCAGTACAGCTTGACTTTTTCCTTCATTACCACTGGCTCTTGATAATATCCCCTTCCTGAAACATTTCTGTGTTGACCAGTTCTTTTTGATATTTAATTCTGTGTATTCCTACACCTGGATCATTCACGATTTTACCCATGTTGTTGTGTGGTAACTGATTCGTAGCTGATGACCCTCCAGTGAGTATTCAGTGGCAGTAAACTATGTAGGAAGAGACTGCCCATCCTTCTTGGTCTTATTTCTCTGTTTTGTTTGTGTTATTGCCATTCTCAGGATTGGGAAGTGGTATGTCTTTGGGGCTTTGGGTTTGCACTTATTTAATGATAAATAATGTACCTATCAGCCATTTCTATTCAGATATTTTGCGTAGTTTTAATGGATTGATGGTCTTTGTTTTTTTAAAAAATTACCGATACACTCTGGAGACTAGTCCTTAGGTGATAGATGATTCGCCAGTATTTCTCACACCTCTAGGTTTGTTTTTTTGTGGATTTTGTGTTGTTTTTTGGGTTTTGTGTGTGTGTGTGTGTGTGTGTTTGGTTTTTTGTTTGTTTTTTTTTTTACTTTTGTATAGTATCTTTTGAAGCACAGGTTTTGGGGTTTTTTTGTTTGTTTTTAATTTTGATGAAATTTAGTTTATATATTTTTCTGTTGCTTTTAACATAAGCTTTAAGATTGTCAGACTCAAGAACATATATTCTTCTATATTTTCTTACAAGAATTTTCTAGTTGGACTCATTTTGAGTTGAATTTTATTTATGGTATGAGGCAAGGATTCATTGAAATACTTTTTATTAAAATCTTATTTTAATTGACTTTTTTTTTACATTGCTGTATATGTGTACACTTTGATCCTCTTAAGTGCAAGGGTATAATATTCTTTTAGAGAAAAAGAACATGAAAGAGAGCGAGAGGCAGTTTTATTTTTTAGGGAATTTAGTTCCTAAACATCATGCCTCTGGAATCTCTACGAAGTTTGAGAAACAGTGATAGTTACAGAAAGGCTTCAGATCTTTTGTTCATAGGGTCACTATGAGTCATGCTCAACTCGATGGCAATCAGCGAAAACAGCAATAGCACTTGTCTGGGAAGAAGGCAAGTTTTTGTATCCTACTTCACAAGAGCTTTAGTTTCAGTCATTATATCTTACTAACTTTTAGTTTAATGTGATGGTAAGTGCCCCTTTTTCATTTCCTTTTCTGTTTTTCTGGGAACAGGATGGCTCATGGTAGATATCATTGCAGCTTTAATCTGAGTGGAAAAATGCCACGAGGGTAGAATGCTTAGAAATTCAAACTCATTGTCATTAAGTCAGTTCCCTGTTCATTGAGTTTTCAAGTCAGTGAATCACAGAGAAGATAAAGTTGTATCGCCCACACCATATCCCCTTGTCTTCCTCTCCTCTCTTGATTTAGAGATACTTTTAGGTTTATCATGAGAGAGCATGAGAAATGGACAGGGCACGAGCCGTTCTTCCTGACATTCATTGTCCATCCTGTTGGTCCTGGTTGGCAGACTTAGTTTGGAGACCCATCACCATCTCCGGTTGGAAAAAAGGTGACAGCAAAGGCCTGGGTTCTTACCCTGCCTAAAGGCTAGCTGCCTCCCTCTTTCTGCATACTCAGAAAACACCATTGCTTGGCCTAGTCCTGATTTAGCCTCCAGATCCACAAAATATGTCTAAAGTAATTTTTATCCCCAAATGTGCCATTGCTCCTTGCTAGAGAAAATGGACTGAGAATTCCTGTCCACTTTCCAGTAGACAGCAGAGTATGGGGAGGCCTGGCATCTATAGCTCTAACAGAGCAGCGCCTCATCTGTCAAATTATCACTGTATCTCACAGTGTCTGGCTCAATCAAAACTCAACACCCCCGACCTCACTGGGGAGCACGTGAGAGAACATCTCATAGATGTCAATGTCCTAGAAGTCCTTCTTCAGGTTCCAGGTGTGGTGCCAGCCATCCCTTGCTCCTCGCCTCCGCTACCATCTATCTGATTGATCTGGCCCACAGCTGCCCGGCAGGACAGAGGAGAACTGCCCAGCCTTTCCAGGAACCTTTCCAAGGGCTTCACTCTGCACGAACGCAGACCTCCTGATCTCTCTCCAAAGGAACGGCTGGTAGATGCAAGCTACTAAGCTTTTGGTTAGCAGATTAATGCTTAATCTCCTGTGCCACCAGGACTCCTTTCTCTTGCTCCCAGGAATAGAGAATGTTTTTTATGGCTTAAACAATAGGTGAATAAATGAATGAATAGTTGTTTGTTGCTTTTTTTGTTTGTTTGTTGCATTTAAGCACTATGAGAGAAGACATTTAAGATAGCCATGAGATATTTTGGTTTCTTTGTCTTTTTAAATTTTTTTACTTGAGATCTTATACTAAGAATCAAATATTGAATACCACAGCCTTTCTGATAAACACCTGGGAAAGTGCCTGCTGCCCTAGATGTGCTCACCAAGTTGTGTCAGGAAATGTGGAGGAGAACCACTTGGCCAACTCACTGGAAGAGATCTATATTTGTTTCCGTTCCAAATAAAAGTGGCCCAACAGAGTGTGGAAATTATCAAACAGTATCTTTGATATCACATGCAAACAAGATTCTGCTGAGGATTATCCCAAAACGACTGGAACATCAGCAGAGAACTGCCAGAAGTGCAGGCTGGCTTTCGAAAGGGGTCGTGGTACTAGGGATATTATAGCTAATGTTAGAAGGATCTTGGCTGAAAGCAGGGAGGAATGTCTGTCTGTGTTTCCTTTATTATCCAAAGGCATTTGACTGTGGCTCACAACAAACCGTGGCTGACTCTGAGAAAAATGGGAATCCCAGAACACATGCTCGTGCTAATGAGAAACCTATACTTGGATCAGGAGGCAGTTGTCAGAACAGAGCGAGGAAACACTTTGAATGTTTCAAAATTGGGAAAGGTATATGCCGGGGATGTGTCACCCTATATGCAGAAAAGATTATCTGGGAGGCTGGGCTGTATGAGGAGAAGTATGGTGGTATCAGGATTGGTGGAAGATCTATCAACAGTCTGTGCTATGCAAATGACACAACCCTGCTTGCTGAAACTGAAGAGGACCCAAAACACTTGCTGTAGAAATTCAAGGACTGCAGCCTTCAATATGGATTAAGGCTCAACATCAAGAAGGCAGATTTTCACCACTGGGCGAATTAGCATCATCAGGATGGATGGTGAAGAGATTGGGATTGTTAACAGCTTTAGTTTGCTTGTCTCCATGGTCAACACTCTTGTCACTAGCAGCCAGAAAACTAAAAGACGTATTGAATGGAAAATCTGCTGTTAGGAACCTCTCCAAAGTACTGAAGAACAATGGTGTCACTCTGGAGACTAAGGTGTGCCTGGTACAGGCCATGGTCTTTGCAGTCAATTGCTATGCATCACAGAGCTGGACAATGACTAGGGAGGATAGAAAGAGAATTGATGCCTTTGAGCTGTGGTGCTGGGGAAGATTTTAAATATACCGTGGACTGCTAAGAAAATGTACAGGTTCAAACTGGAGAGAGTTAAACCAGGCTGTTCCTTGGAGGCAAAGATTCTGAAGCTTTTATCTGACATACTTTGAACATATTGCAAGGAGGGACCAGTCTTTGGAGAAGGACATCGTGCTTGGGAGGGTGGAGGGACAGCAAAGGAGAGGAAGACCCTTGATGAGGTGGATTGATTCAGTGACTGGGGTAATTGGGGTAGGTGTGTCAGAGATAGTGAGATTGGCACAGGATAGAACAGAGTTTAGGGCTGTTGTACATAGGATCGCTATGAGTCGCAGGCAACTCAACGGCACATAACAACAATAATAATAAATAGTTTTGAGTTTGACAAAGCCAGTTATTTTACTGTCTTCCAGAATCTTCAGGCTTGAATTCATATTTTACAAATTAGTGCCTGTAAAAGGAATTTGTAGTAAAATATTCTTTTTAGTAGAAAGAAACATAGAAGGTCAAAGTCATCAGTGTGTAAGCTTTTCCCCCAGGGACCTGTGCCCCCAGGTAGCATCTGCCTCAGGGACACCTTCCTGGGAAGCTGCTCAGGAACCCAGGTCAGGCCAATGAGCTAAAGGTCTGTAGGATTGATGTTGCCCCTGTGAGCACATATCCCTGTTCCAAGCTCCTTCTGCGTCTCAGTAATCCAGTCCTCATCTCTAATTTTCTACTCCTGCATTTACCCAACTCCTTTCCTAGAATGGTTGGAGAGCTCTTGAATATTCTTTTAATCTGTCCTTCTATTAAAAATGTCCTGTTGAGCAAGCTTATTTAGGCTAGAGGAATACATTTAATTGGTTGTATGTCAAACCAGCCAGGGGCTCTCTTGTTACTTTACAGTTTGACTACTTTTATAGTTATGTGCTTAGTATTATCTGTATATATTTCTTTCCTGCTGTATCCATTTAAAATGAACAAATAATTTATAACAACCAACTGGAAGTGAAATTACCATGGTTAACTCCTGATATTACCTGATTTGACCTGAGTTCTTAGTAGGCCCTCACTTCCCATCTTACTCAGTTGGCTTTCGTGGTTTCCTTCAGTTTTATGTTTTTTAATGTTTTCTTTTGAGTAATCAAGCTTGAGTTTATATTGTTATTGTTAAGTGCCTATGAATCAGAACCAACCCATACCTGATACGCTAGCAGGTTTCAGGGGTAGTAAATCACACAGGAGATAACCCATCTTTCTCCCTCATAGCGGCTAGCGGTTTTGAACCAGGGGCCTTTGAGTTGGCAGCTCAGCTCCTTGCCACTAAGTCACTAGTGCTCTCTGAATTCACACTAACTCCTGTTAAAGTTTGTCGAAGAATAATCGAAACTTAGCATTTTTCTGAATAGTAATTAAATTTTACTAGGCAGTACTCATGTGCAGAGCCATGTGCCCTCAGTGTGGTTGGTTGCTAGGGGCAGGTTGCCTTCATGAAAACTAATGTTACCATAGTGTTATACTGTCATAGAAATGAAAAAGGATTCAAAGTAATTTTTTGTTTGCATGTGCATTGGGGGGTTTCCTCACAGAATTTCCAGAACAAAAATTGTTTGCTGCCCTGTTGATTAAATGTGTTGTGCAGCTGGAACTCATCCAGACTATCGACAACATCGTGTTCTTCCCAGCCACAAGTAAGAAGGAAGATGCGGAGAACTTAGCTGCCGCACAGGTAAGGAAGCCTGCCGGACGGCTGCTTTGCTGTGTGAGTGGGCAGCAGATAGAACATTCTAGTATTCAGAGCAGAGTCCAGGCTGAGACTTAATTTTGGTTGGAGTGTGTGATCTTTATCATATAGATGTAATTTTAAACTATGAGACTAGAGCCATCGCTGCAGTGGGGAGTGTGGCCAGCCAGAGCAGAGCCCCGGAGGTGGGTTCCTGAGCCCACCATCATTTCATACAGCAAATGGGAAGTAGGAGGAAGCACAGGAGGTCAGATGAGACCTATGTGTGAAGGAGAAGGGTCTGTCTCAGCCCTCGCAGCTTGCTCAAAGCCTTGACCATCGGACCTGGAGATTTGTAGGACTTTGGTAGTCCAGACAAGGTAGATGTTAGTGAAGCACTGAAGACAGAAGCCTCCAGTTAGAATGTATATTAGAAAAGAATTGGAGACAGCAAATACCAATAATTCTTTCAAGGAACTTTGTTGTAAAGGGATAGAGAGAGAGAGAGGCCTAGAGTCGTGAGTGCTATTTGTTTAACGTTGCAGTATTACAGCAGATCTGCTGACTGGCGTTTGTAAAGAAAAGGAAAAAACCCTGAGTATACAAGGGAGAAGAGTGGTTGCTAGACCATTTTTTTGAGTGAATGGGGAAGCCGCTGTAGGACGTCCTGTCTGGTGTCCTGCAGAGGCACCAGCAGTTCATCCAGTGGAGCAGGAGGGGCGGCAAACCCTGGAGACAGGACAGTTGGTACATTTGGGCTGGGAACTTGGGGGAGATTTCTTCTGATAGCTCCCCTTTTCTTAAGATGTCAGAACAAAAGTCACCAGATGAGCCTGGGAAGAGTGCTAGGTGTTTGAGAAGACGTGAGTCAGTCAGTCTTCTAGGAGGGTGAACTTGGGAAAGGTACAGCACCCCGAGTCCTCTGCATTTAAAGAGAAGCTGTCAGCACATGACCAGTTAGGCTTGTGGACGCAGACAGGGAGTAGTCGGCGAGTGTTGGAATCAGCCAGACAATTACTGGGAGGAGGAAAGGTACACAAAGAATAACTACAGCTGTCCTTGAACTGTCCTCGAACTGGTTGAGCAGCGTGGCCCTGTAGGGGCGAGAAGCAGTGAGGGGGTGGGAGACGTGCTCTGTAGGTGGTGGGAGGGTGAAGAGTTGCTGAGGGTGGCAATCAGGAGGAGGGAAGTGGAGAAGGAGGTGGTGTGCATGGAATGAAGATTATGGAGGATGAAGAATAAAGAAAAGGGATCATTCGCCCTCTATTTTCTGTGGAGATGGAACAGATTAGATTTCTTGTAATCTGCTTATTTGTGAAAATGGTCTTTCAGACATCGGGTCCTCCGTTGACTCAGATGTCTTCCCTGTGTGTGCTCTCTCACGACACGCGTGCTGAGGTGGTTTGTTCTCCCACAGAGAGATGCAGTCGACTTTGATGTCCGTGTTGATACTCAAGACCAGGGGATGTACCGCTTTCTAACATCACAGCAGCTTTTTAAGTTGCTTGACTGTTTACTAGAGTCACACAGATTTGCTAAAGCTTTTAATTCCAACAATGAACAGAGGACTGCTCTCTGGAAAGCAGGTGAGTGGCACCGGGCTTGGATTGGGATGTGCAGTGAGGGACATGTGGCAGAGCCATGCCTTTATCCGAATGCTCAGAATTCGCTTTAGGCCATTTCACTTTAATAGCCTGGGTGAATCTTTGCCCCTTTGTTTAGTTGGCGGGCTGTTTGAGGAGTGTGCTTTTCCCTATCTACCCTGGGCATTTACATTGGAACTGCCAGCACAAAAGGCTGCCTTTTATACGCCCCACCATGTGGTGAGGCTCCCGGGCTCGAGCGTGGGTGTTGGAGTGACGGGTGTTGACCCAGCTCCGGGCAGTAGTCATTCTACGTAGGTACATGGAGGTGGTGCATTTGTATTAGAACTTAGAACATGTAAAGGGTTTTTAATTAATGAAGTACATTTGCCTTGTTAAATATTGAAGATAGTTATTCAGTGTTTGTCAAGTGCCAAACAGTCAGGGAGAGTACCTGTGCCATGGAGTTGATTCTAACTCAGTCACCCTAGAGGGCAACGTAGACCCGCCCCAGGGGACTTTCAAGGATGGCAATCTTAACAGAAGCTGACTGCCCCATGTTTGTTATGTGGAACCTCTGCTAGTTTTAAGCACCAACATTCTGCTCACCAGCCCAGTGTTTAATTCATATGACAAAAGGAAGAAGGGGCTGATGGTTTCACATAATGCTGACTGCATTTTATTTACCCATTTTATTTGATCTGTTTCTTTTTAGCTCCTTAATCTGCAGCTTTTTGTTCATCTCCACTCCTGCCCTTTGCACCAGGCTCTGACCATTTCTTCAGTGTATTTAGCTGCACTTTGTAAATTAGTACTGGCATGTAAAAAAGAGCCTCTAACAGCCTAGCTTCTGTAGAGAGTGGTCTGCACTTGGTTCTCCCTGTCTTCATCTTCAGCAAGAAAATAAGCCTAGGTCTAGAAATCACCATCAGGTTGGTCAGCCGCACACAGGCCCCTCCCCTCCCTGGAATGGTCCACGTGCGTCCTGGTACTAGCGTTGCCTCTCTGCTTCCTGCACAGAGTCCACGTGCCCAGCTAACCTTGTACAGGCTTTTACTTGAGCCTTTCAGCTCCTTACGGAAACATCCCCTTTCCACAGGCTTCAAGGGCAAGTCCAAGCCCAACCTTCTAAAGCAAGAGACGAGCAGCCTGGCCTGTGGCCTGCGCATCCTGTTCCGGATGTACACAGATGAGGGCCGGGCCAGCGCCTGGGAGGAGGTCCAGCACCGGCTGCTCAAGTAAGTGTCTCTGAGGAGTGTCGCCCGGAAACAGACACTGCTGCTCCGTCCAGGGAGGGCAGAGGCCTCCCAATGGAGTCCTGCTCCTGCCCAGGAGGGGGCGCTGGCAACTCAGATGACCAGACTGATGCTTTCAATCCCCTTTCTGAATGATTTTGAAAATTAAATGTGATCATTAAATTTATATTAAAATTGTTATTACTATTAAAAATGAACATGCTTTGCATGACTGGTGATGTAAATCCATCATGTCTGTTAGAGAAGAGAAAGTTTTCTTTTACAGCTTTTTTCTAATGCCATAATTGCCCCATTTTTATAGAATACTTGTGAAAAAAGAATACCAGCATTTAATTTGAAAAATATTTGTTGCTGTGTTGTTTTATATTACTTATTTCATAATCACTTATTTTATCGTTTAACATGTAAATTTGTGCCAAGAATGAAGCATCACATCCATCTCTATTGTATTTTTGTTTCTTTGGGAAACATGTTCATTCTCAGAGACCAGTTAAATCTATTTTAAATGTTTTTCCTTTTTTTAAAGATTGGTTTGCATACAAAATTCATATACATTGTATTTCTTATGGTCATTCCTATACTTTGTGTATTATCAAATTAATTACCATTGCCCTATGCCCACCCATGCCCCATCATGTCACTGACCAGACTTTAGTGGCTCACAGTGGTCTACGGCCCACAGGCCTGGCCTCTGGCGCAGAGCACCGTGGGCTTGCTCCTGCGCAGCAGCTTTGAAGTCAAGGCAGCAGAAGCAAAACGCTTGTTTCTTCTAACAACTTGCAGGATCCTGTCTGAATGCCCTTGGTTTTATCGCCAAGTATGTAAGTTAGTGGAAACATAGGGAATCTAGCAAGTATTTTCATAGTTGTGACTCCCTCCGCTCTCAGCAGTACATGTCCCAGCCGTGTGTGCACATGTTCCGACAGAAGTCTGTCTGTCTGTCTCTCACCCTCTCTCTCTCCTCCCACCTCCTTTCTCTCTGTCTCTCTCTCTCAGTGTCTGCAGTGAAGCGCTGAGCTACTTCCTTACTCTAACATCGGAAAGTCATCGGGAAGCCTGGACCAATTTGCTGCTCTTGTTCTTAACTAAAGTGCTGAAGATCAGTGATAACAGGGTACGTGTGAGCCCCTCTCCAGCCCCGTTACCCATCACTAAGCATGTTCAGTCTAGCCTTTTCCTAGACTGATCATCACAGTGAACCTGAGGCAGGAATGCTGGGTTGCCCACCTCCTGCCTCAGAACTTACAGAGGTGGAAGAAACAAGCCCAGCTTGTAAGCTTGTGCAGGTGGCTACTTCCCATCTCCCTGGTCTGTTTCCTCCTCCTAACGCAGCTTTATTCTCTCATCAGGGATTGAATTCAGTAGGCTGTAACCATAGTCCTCAGGTCACTTGAACACACTGTAAGACCCACACATTATAGAATCCCTTAGGTCTTCCCTTTGACCCCTCGAGTCTTCTCACCCTCCTCCTTGTATTCAGACTATAGTCCACCCTTAGGCTTGCACTCCAGCCCTTGTCTCTGGGCCTTTGCTCCAGATTCCTGCCTTGTCTTGGACATATTTAATGGCTCCGTGTAACCCAGAGCTCCTAATGACTTTGATACCAGTAGAAATGAAGACAGAATACAAACCTCCCACTGCTGCAGCGGGTTCTGGCCCATAGTAGCCCTAACAGGTAGAGTAGCAGTGCCCACGGTCTCCAAGGCTGTACCCTTTACAGAAGCAGATGGCCACAGCTTCCTTCCTGGAGCAGCTGATGGGTTCAAATCGCCAGCCTTGGGATTAGCAGCTAAATGCCTAACCACCGAAACACCCGAGCTCCCTCAGAATACAAACCTGTAATTAAATATAAAAGCATATTTATTTATATTTAATATGTTGTTGATGAGTACTATCAAATTGGAACAGACTCATAGAGACTCATAGGTGAACCATGAGCTAGATTTCAGAGACAGTAATTCACACATGAGGAGAAACTTCCCAGCCTCCTTCTATAGAGTAGTTGGTGGATTGGAACCTCAGACCTTTGGGTTGGCAGCACACGCACCTCCTCATTACCAAGCCACATCACTGGAAACGGTTACTACAGTCCCTGAAGTTACCTTAAATACTGGCTAGAGTCTTTGCAGGCAGAGGCCCTTTGTGGCATGGGGACACCACAGATCCTGGACAGTGCTGATGTCACATGGTCTGGTGCTCAGAGCTCCATTGCCATCTGACTGCGAGGCCCGTTAGAGCTCAGAGGCCTCTAAGCCAAGTCTGCCTCACTCCCTAGCTCATTCTCCTGCAGCCTAGCACACTGCCTGCCTGCATCTTGTGGGCAGAGGAGCAAACAGGAGGCAGAGTAACATTCAGAAGTTAAAGAACTACAACAGAGGTATACGCAGAGTATGCAAAGAAATTATAAATTGGGATGTGTGTATGATCTTCATCTAGAAACTGTGTATTTTATCTTGCAACACAGAATTTCCTCTAAAATTTAACAAATGGATTTGATAAATCACATCGAATCTCAGATTTTGGTCCTGTTTGCCTTTTTATTTTTGGCTTCCGGGGGTGGGGGAGGGAGTAGCTACTTTACCAAGTGTTTGTCAGGAAAGTATGATCAAAGATGTGTTTCAAAATAAGGATAGCTATGTGAATGTTTTTATTGAGTTTTTTGTTGGTTTTTTTTTAGTATGTCATGATCTTTTCGTTTTCTAATGAAAATAATCACTGCTCAAAAGGTAGTTAGTTTCCTTTTAAGTCCTTTGATCTGTAAGCCCTACTAAAAGAAATTCCTCTCTCCTCAGTTTAAAGCTCATGCCTCGTTCTACTACCCTCTCCTGTGTGAAATTATGCAGTTTGACTTGATTCCTGAGCTTCGTGCTGTTCTTAGAAGATTTTTTCTGCGAATTGGAGTCGTTTTCCAGATATCGCCGCCACCCGAACAGGAACCTGGGATAAACAAGCAATGATGGGAACTAGGTTTCTGTTGGTGTTTACATCCCTCTGCTCCTTAAAAGGACCCTGGAGCTGAGACTGCCTACCTGAAAATGGTTTCTCTGAATTGCAGTGTCTAAAGGTTGCTGGTAAAAATGCTTAGAACTCCAAGTCACACTTGCAACACTCCAGTCCCCACTAGTGACTCCTGGACTCGCAGTGTCCT